>NC_079402.1:8155018-8485018 GCF_029220125.1 Pseudoliparis swirei | reverse complement strand
GGGAGCTCCTCTGATTCACAATTACAACATATAAGATATAGGCTACATCTGCTTCCATATGCCTTTTATCTCTAGGGACCGGCAGCCTTCAACGTGAGAATCAGCTGTACGGATCAGACAGTATTCTGATCCCCAGACTGTCTACTGTCTCAGCCCCCCACCCCTCGCCACATTCTCGATGCCAAGCTCTGCTGATGTTGGTAATTGATTTGCATCTCAGGGGTTGGGAATTAAAAGTCACCCTCCTTCGTTGTTTAGAGGGTTTCCTAAACTATTAAATGCCAATGACCCCGCCCCCTGCACCATCACCCCCAAAACGCACATGCAGGCGACCGACAGACACCCATCTGATGGCGACAGCTGTCTTAAAATTAATATCCATCTAGTCGTTCATTCATTAAGTCACTAATACAGTGGGACATTTGGACTCATCGTGATTCTGGTGTTCGTCTGCTGTGCTGCCATTATAGGGGACTATGTTTAGAGTTGCATCGCGTGCATTTCCTGCACGCGCGAACGTAAAGGCTGAATGGTTCCATAGTTCAAGTTCGTCCATATTTTAATTTGTCGGATTTCGTTTGAGGGGCAGTTATATTCAGAAGTCATTTGTGGCTGTTCGGATGAACCGGGCAGCGCAGCGCGTGAAGAAGAGGAGGAACAAAGTGTGTGCGTGAGAGTGCGCGCGTGTGTTCTGGATGGTGGGCTGAGCTCGCGCCACACGCCAATCAAACACGAGAGTGCAGAGAGAGAGAGAGAGGGAGGGTGGGTGGGTGGGGAGAGGGAGAGAGGCGGAT
The DNA here is from genome assembly GCF_029220125.1 of Pseudoliparis swirei. Classification (NCBI taxonomy): domain Eukaryota; kingdom Metazoa; phylum Chordata; class Actinopteri; order Perciformes; family Liparidae; genus Pseudoliparis; species Pseudoliparis swirei. Next base: position 8,484,224 of record NC_079402.1, on the reverse strand, counting down.
TAGTACGGCGCGCGGTGTCTCTGGAAAGCGAATAAAACCGGCGCGAGCGTCGCAGTGTACTCACATCTCACGAGCAGCTCACGCGACAGTCGGTACCGTCTCCGTGCGTTTCTCGGATATAACTCGGTGAAACCTGCTCGTTTGTGTAGGATAAAAACATGAGTTTTTTAAAGCTGTGTAGGATAAATCGATTCCTCTCGTGACGGGGATACTTTTTAAACATATTTTTTTGAAGCGGTGGCCGTTTTGGGAGTATTCTCGGGAGTCAGGTGAGGACTGCTCCACCATTTCTGCTGTAAAGTTGACTTTAATGTTGTAATAAACTAAACCGTTAGAAACATATACTTAACGAAAACCGCGAGGGACATAACACAGGCTTACATTTAAAGAAGACAATGCACGAGAAGTTGTGTGTGGATGTTTCACATTCCGTTGCATGAATTATTACTTTTATTAATATTGCCGTCGCACGTTTGTTAATAATAGATAAACAGACCTTTGCCTTTTAATAGTGTTCCACACGACGCCTGACTAACTGGCACGCGTTAATAAAGGCTTGTGACTTTGGTATTAATTTAACTTGTCCCGGGCTGAAATGAAATTGTATACGTTTCAATAGCATTAATATTTCTTGCGATTTAAAGGCAAACTCTAAACTCTTGCGTTAGAATGTCATTTCAGAATTTGTTTATTGGCTGTTACTTGCGGCTCCTTGTCCGCTTAACAGTTGTTTGCTCTTCGGCTCACACAATTCCACCTGAGTTTGCGCTGCAATAAATTGTTCCAGTTCAAATGTGAGCTTTACGTTTAAAAACACCTTGTGATTCAGTTGTGAATGTGGCTATTATAGTCATGTTGTCCTCAATATAATGTGAGAGAAGATGCTTTACAAATTAGCAATGTATTTGTTAAAACAATATTCAATTTCACCGCAAATAACGGTAAATTACGTGAAATGATTGAACAAAAATCGTCATTTTCTGAAGTTGTTAATATGCTCTTTTATTTCATAAAACATACTACAAATGCGATGCGTTGCAAATGTTTAATTTAATTGAGTTGTTGGAAAGATTTCTAAAAAAACATTTCAGAAAGTTTTTAATTTTATAAAATACTCAAAATCCATTTTCAAGTAATATATGTTTTTCAGCAAATGGCAGACTTTTACTATAAAGTTAAAATATGTTGATTTATGCTATATTCCAAACATTACTGGATAATTTGTTATTTAGTAATTCCACAATTAAAGTTCCATTAAAATCTTTACCATTTCTGTGGTATCGCTTCTTGAAATCCATGCTAATAAATGGAAAGTATTTACATTACTTAGCCCGTGTATCACCTGAATGTGCAATTTGTTTAACGGAAAATTAAGTTTGATATAGTGTTTAACAAAACGGCCGTATGATTGTTGCCAATACATTGCCTCCTAAACTACCTTAACATGTTTAGTTTGCATTTAAATAACACAAGCATTAACTAGTTAGGTTCCAATTTGTTTCTATATATAAAGAATATATAAATGTTTAAGTTTAATTTGTGCCAATATGTTTGGGTTGAAATGTGAATAATATTGTACTTTTATTGTAGAAGAGTGTGTTGTCCTCTTTCGCAGTTTGTTAAATGTCCAACATGCTGTTGAACACACACACACACACACACACACACACACACACACACACACACACACACAAATGCACTTATTAGTTCAGAACTGCGAAAGGAAAGCATAATATTTATGGAGAAATAAATATATATTTTTTCTGATTTTCCTTTTTTTTTAAGGTAGAGAAACGTCAATTTAGTTTCTAATATGTCTGTGGCCACAATTATTTTGTTAGAGTAGTGTAGATGCTAAATATATGATCTAATATGTTGTAGTAATATTAAAGCACTTCTAAATAAAAATAACATAAAATAAAGGTAATTGTATTTGTCGACAAATTGGTTAACAGATACACTTAATTTAAATGCAATTAGTTAGTTAGTTTAAAAGTGTATTCAGTTTGCACTTTTATTTTTAAATACTTTTTTTTACAAATTCCACACATTTCATAAATAAGTATCGTATTTCATATTATTTGAGAGACAGAGAGACAGGACCATTTTTAGAGGGTAAAAAAAGAAATAAAATCAACATTTGTGGATCTTTCTTTCATCTTTTTTTTTCATAGGTCGTTCCACAAACAATTTCCCTCCAAGTATGGACAAGACACATCTTTCGAGCACTAATGACATCATAATGACGAGCTCAACAGGCCCCTACCAGCAGGAACCCAGAACACCACCCAGACCTGCCCATCACCACTCCTCATCTTCATCCTTATCCTCCCCTTCTCCGTCATCTTCCTCCTCAACCCTCAAGCCGAACCAGGTCAGCCAGGTCATCCTATACGGCGTTCCCATTGTATCGCTGGTCATTGATCACAACGAGAGACTTTGCCTGGCGCAGATTTCCAACACACTCCTCAAGAACTACAGTTACAATGAGATTCATAATCGCCGCGTGGCACTGGGCATCACTTGTGTCCAGTGCACTCCGGTTCAGTTGGAGATTCTTCGCCGGGCCGGTGCCATGCCCATCTCGTCACGCCGCTGTGGCATGATCACAAAACGTGAAGCCGAGCGCCTCTGCAAGTCCTTTCTGGGAGAGAACGCACCGCCCAAACTGCCCGACAACTTTGCCTTCGATGTGACGCACGAGTGCGCCTGGGGTTGCCGTGGTAACTTCATCCCAGCACGCTACAACAGCTCCAGGGCCAAATGCATCAAGTGCTCTTTGTGCAACATGTACTTCTCCCCAAATAAGTTCATTTTCCATTCCCACCGCACACCAGAAGCCAAGTACACCCAGCCCGACGCTGCCAACTTCAACTCCTGGCGGCGACACCTCAAACTCTCTGACAAACAACCGGCGGACGAGATGGCCTTCGCATGGGAAGACGTCAAGGCTATGTTCAATGGGGGCAGCCGAAAGAGAGCGCTGCCCTCTTCATCCCATTGCTCCTCAATGGGTTCTATGAAGACTCACCCAGGTTCGTTACTGCCTCACATGATGGGACCTGACCTGGTTGCTCAGAAAAGAGCCCGCTTCGAGGACGACGATGATTTGGATGGAGGCAGTCTGTCGCCCCGTAAGGCCCCACGTAGCTACCCTGTCATCCCGGTCCCGAGCAAAGGCTTCGGCATGCTGCAGAAGTTCCCTCCCACGTCGCTCTTCCCCTCGCCTTACCCCTTCCCGACGTTCGGCCTTTGCCAGCAGAAAAAAGATGATAGTGATGTTTCAGGTGGCCAGAAAGCAACGGGGTTGTCGGGTCTTTTATGGCCCGGCCGCAAAGATACCTTTTATCCTCCTTTCTGCATGTTTTGGCCACCAAGAGCAGCAGGAGGAATTCCTGTCCCCACCTACCTCCAGCCTCAGCCCAACGCTCTCTCCTCCCTGGCAGACAACCCCTCTCTCAGACAGGCCTTTTTAGATCTCTCAGACCCCGGCGAGCCCGGCGCTGGAGCTGGCAACGGCAATAGTGTCAGTGCAACCATAGCCCCCGGCAGCGGGACTACGACGCCCAGATCTGCGCTGTTTGACCCAGAGTGTGCAACAGTAGCCCCTGACCTTCGCCCCGTGACATCAGAGGGCTGGCTCAAACTCCTGGACACCCCGACCCTCCAAACCAGGAAGCCGAGCTACGGCTCGGCCTTCCGACCTGTCATAAAGGATGCCGAGAGCATCGCCAAGCTCCACAGCAACGGTGCTGGGACAACGGAGGAGGACTTTGGGGTCGCGGTCGCCAGGTCCGACCGCCACCAGCGGCTATCGCCCGGCAGCAGCTGTAGTTACGGGAGTGACAGCGGAGGAGAAGGGGAGGTGGAGGGCGTGGAGAGCGAGGAGGAGGGGGAGGTGGATGTGGAGTCGTCGAAGCAAGAGGACGAGGATGAGGAAGGTATCTTCACAAGCAGGCCGCCACAGACTCAAACCAACCTGTACATCCCCGCATTGAGTGACAGTCACAGAGAGGAGAGGGGGAAGGACAGAGGGAGTGGTGCTGTGTACACCAGCACCTCCCCTCCCTCCTCCTCGGACCCCACGCAGCAGGAGTCCTCCAGCCTGCCTGCCTCCCCGACTGCCAGCCTGCCTCTCTCCAGCTCCACCCCACCTCACCGAGAGGACCCAGCTTACAAAAACGTAAATATCCCCCCAGGCCACTTTAGCTAATTATTATTTAAATGGTGCTGCAGTCAGGCAGTGATGTGATCTGCATAAGCAGATTGATGGGCTGGTTTCTCCCTGTATAAATTGAAACAGTCACCCCACTCTGATCCTGGCTAATAGGCCCAGGTGTGGGTTGTTTAATGGCCACGGCGTGTTTGTTCTCCCTCCGTCACCCCAGCCTGTTAGGGCAACTCTAATCTTTAACCTGTCGACTCCCACATTAACCAGGCCTCAGAGAGAGAGAAAGGAGGAGGGAGGTAGAATTACGAGTGGCATTTTGAACCAGAACAGAGAGAAATCTTCAATTGAGTAACATCGTGCAAATGCGGGGGGAAAAAAAGTGTTATCCGTATATTCCAAATTGCATCATTACAAATGAATGTTACCGGCTGATTAAAAAAGAAAAGCAGAGCACCAAATGGGGAGATTACATTTGCCAAGTAATGAGTTAGACTTCAGATTAATAAGAAAATAAAGCAGGTGCTTATAGAATAACAAATGAAAGCCCACCTTGTAATAAACAATAACCACATCAAAGAATGAAAATGACAACGCTATTACTATCTATTGGACTTGTTGTTCTGCTCTGTTGTAATTGAACTCTCTGGTGCATCACATATATATGGATTCTAACCGACTATATGTTGTTTTCAGACTCACAAAAACAGAGACGAAGGACTACCTGTGTACGCAACCAAAGACAACTCCAGTGTTTCTGGTGAGCACAGGCATTTTCATCTTCGGCTTTTCACTTCATATTTTCTGACGCACGGGTTGAAAAGTCTACTCAATAACACACGAGACAAAAGACAAAATAGTTCTTCGAAAATAATTGTTTTCGAAGACTGTTTACTCGATTTTGTTTCTATTTTTAAACTCTAAAATGCTGGAATTTCATAAGAATGATGCAGTGTGAATCATTTTTGCGAAACCAAAACCCTTTCTTCTTTTTCATATGAAAAAAGACCACTTTGTTTGCTCTACTGTTTGTATGGGTCGCTTGACACGACGTCTTTCACCCAACAGTTGTTTTACAATGTCTTGGTTCCATCAAGTGTGTGAAGGGGTTTTACACTGTTTCATCAAATAGCATGACCCAATCTATTGCACCAAACTGTTACACACCAGCTGTTCCATCAGATGTCTGAGTCAGTTGTATTAGAGCGTCTTTGTTTCATTTAGTGTCTGAGTGAGTGGTTTTATAGTGCCTCCGTGTCCCTGCGAGGCTCATATTCCAGTGACGTTTCATTTGCTCCTCTCATCTCCCACGCTGACCCTTTTTATTTCCGCCGAAGAAAATGCCGTTGAGTGTTTTGTGGTGGTGCACCACGAACACACACAGAGGACACACACACACACACAAACACACCATGCGCACACTTAGTTATCTCCATGTGTATGGATAACCAGCTCAACCAATGGGCCTTACTGAAACTCTCCTCCTGTTCCTCTGTTTCATTTCCTCCCAGATGAAAACAAAGAGCAAAATAGTTTCTTTGTGCCAGAGAGTGAGACGTCGGCGCCCGACTACTGGAGGGAAAGCTCAGGTGCGAATGCTCGCTTGTTGGTTGTTTTGTGTGCGAGTGGTTGCAGAGCAGCTGTTGATGCAACAACAACAACGCAATCAATGAAGAAAATACAGTGACAAATTTAAATGGCATATTAGCTACTCTCAAATGCCTAATTATTAGGAGAGCAGGCTTAATTTAATTTCGACATTTGGCTATTCTCTAGTGTAATTTGACTCTCACATCGCAGAGCAAATCTGCTTTCTTTATGAAACTTCAGATGGAATCATGATTGAAAATTTGCATCAGGGAAATAATAAAAAAGCAACAACACAATTAATTATTGCAACGGCAGCTTGTTACTGTGAATGGTAGATAGCAATTTGGAACTACAATGTTTATTAACATATCAATAAACACATTTATTTATAGTTAAAGGAAATGTTTATAAAGGCATCAAAAGCACCGGTCTCTGTTGTCACTCAGCACACACATGGATGAAAATGCATCGTGTTTAAATGTCCATACATGAAATAAACGACGCGTATTAATAACATATGACTTAATATACATTAGTGTCAATGGCATTTCTTCTTTTTAGACAAATGAGACTCAGAATACTTAAAGCAGTGAGAGAAAGCTCCTCAGTCTTCAGCTTCATCCACCTCATTCTCCTCCTCCTCCTCTCAGACGTGAGTTCAGGGAGTCATATAAATACACAGAGATGAAACAGCAGTGGAAAGCTGATTCTGCCGCCGCTCTGCCACGGCTGCTCTCATAAGCGGCGCTGTCGCCGTGGCTGTTACTCTTAGGGGGGCCGTTATAGTTCAACAAGAAAACATCAGCTCAGAGATAAGCAGCCACGCTCGCAATCTCCATCCTAGACCCATATCCCCGCCGACATAATTGCCTTTTTTTCCCCCCTCCTCAGCGCAAAAACCCCTTTCCCGTTTGAAAAAGATCACAGCTTATTGCCTTTTTATATCTGTCAGGAAGACATTAAAAGTGCTTTATGACATCTGTGCCAACATTTATATCTACCCCCCCCCCTCTCCTCCTCCTCCTCCTCCCGCACACACACACTTCCAAACCCCCCCACACACACACACCGTAATGATCCCTGCGCATAATGTATAATGTATTTCGAAAAATTACACGAAACAAATTAAATGAGACCACCTTTCCCCTGATTGCCAAACGTCTCCCTGGGCGGTGGGAAGCTCTACGTGATTAGAAGGCCTGATTCCTTTGAGTCCCCCCCCACCCCCCCACCCCACCCACTTTCACTGTCTTTAAACTCTCCCTCTGTTTCTAGGGAGAAAAAATAATCTAATTTTCCATTTATGTAATGCAAACCGCCTTGGCTTTGACTATTCACGGTTAATTGACTGTCAAACGAGGTTGTTATCCTCGGGCACTGTCTGCAAATTTGCTTGTCAAATGAGACAGAGAGAGGAGAGGAAAGGAGAGGAGGAGTGAGGAGAGGAGAGCTCTCTCTCGGCTCTAAATGAGAGAGAGAAGCATGGGGAGGCTTGAGGAGCCGGGATGTGAAATGACTGGAGGAGAACGTACACGTCGAGTTTGCTGGATCGCTTCATTTAAGGCGCACAATGCCTCATTGTCACGATTCAGACATTAGTGCAAACACACACATGGAGGACCAAATGGAAACTTTGAGAACTGCTCAATTCTAAATGCAATGGAGATGAAAAAAGGATGGACGATTGTGGCGTTTTAAAGCAACAAGTAGATTTGCCTGCAGCAGTAAAAAAATAAAAAAAGAAGTACACAGACATAGTATACACAATGTTGTTGTTCTTAGTTTGTTCTCTAGGTTGAATGCACTTATTGTAAGTCGCTTTGGATAAAAGCGTCTGCTAAATGACATGTAATAATAATGTAACATAACTATAATAATACTGTTTTATGTTTATTGACAGTTGATTTACTCTGTTCTTGGTCAAAACAATTCACGAGCGTACAAATGACAGTTCTGACATTATCATGCAAACGTTTGACAGCGTGGTAACCTGCAAGACATGTTATCCAAATTGGTGGAGTAGCCTTTTACACTTCTACTTTTCAGCGCAGACCTCCACTTCAGTTCGACAGGTTGCAACATCCATTGATTCTAATTTCTGAACCCGTGTAGTGTTCGTTTGTTTTCCTAATAGAGAGCAATATGGTCTGACAGCATGAAAAGATGGAACCTGTCAAGGAGTGAGTGCAGTAAAGGCCTCCAGCTCCAGTGCCGTCAAACTGTTACCACGGACTTGCACCGACACCTGGCGGCCAAAGAGTGAACTGCAGCACGCCGCCGCTGACGGGGCGGTGAAGAATGCAGAATACTGGAGATGCAAAAAGCAAAGTAACGATCCGCCAGGATCAATGGGAATTCAGTCCAGGACGAGATTATGATTATGTGCCTCACATATGTGTTGGATATGTAATATACTGTCTGATGTTGTGTCAGATTATGATGGAACAACAACTGCAAGAGGTGCCACAATGTAAAGGATAGACTGTCTGACTTTGGGATATGTGGGACACAAACATCTAAAATGAAGTCTCTCTATGTTTTCAGGCGATCGAAGCCAAGGTGCTGCCTCTCCTGTGCCACTAAAGAAGGATGTCGAGAACATGGAGAAAGGTAAATATTTTAATTTGAGTCCCACAGTTTGGAGATAATAAAAAAAAAATCCCCACTCCTCTCAGATGAATCGACCATAAAGGTGTATGCATACTGCATTTCTAACAAACCACTCCCCTTTTCTCTTTCTCTCCCTCGTATTTTCATTTCTCCTCCTTCAGAGGAGCTCCAGAAGGTTCTGCTTGAGCAGATCGACTTCAGGAGGAGGCTGGAGCAAGAGTTTCACGCTCTGAAGGGCACCTCACCATTTCCTGTCTTCCGTAAGTCACCTTTTTTCCCACTCACCTGGCATTCCTTATTTATTCTCTGAAGGGCACCTTCTCCTTCGCCATCTTTCTGAACGTTCTCTTACATTTCCTCCTCTCTTCCCCCCTCCTCTCCTCCTACCTTCCTCCTTCCCCCTACTTTTTCTAAGTATCTTTCACCCTTCATCAGCTATGTTATAATAACTGTACTTTATCAGTTACTCAACTACTTACGCTAATTTCAGATAATTTCCAAGACCAGATGAAACGAGAGCTGGCCTACAGAGAAGAGATGGTTCAACAGTTACAGATGGTAAGATTACTAATGATACAATCAGCGCTGAACACTGATGGAAAATAAATATCGTTGTTACGCCTTTAAACGGCAAATGAAAAAACCCTTTTATAGATACATGAATAGAAAAAAGCCTCACTGCTCACGTCGAAAAACAATCATGGTAATGATTTTCACAAGGAATATAATTAAGACTAATTATAAAGCGGTTCCCAGTAAAATATAGTTACATTATTTGAAGAGGGAAGAGAAGAACTTAAAAAACGCATGAGGAAATGTGACAATAACAAACCAATTAACATTACAACGTTAGACTGTAGGCATAAATACGGAATCCGAAGCCATGCCTTGAGACTAAAACAGGAATAAAGCGAAGATTAAATAAAGCCACCGATATAGGACTGAACTGGACGTCTCTCCTATTGCTTATTTTTCCATCAAACGACAGAGCCAATCGTGGAGTTTGTCTTTCATGGGTGAGAAGTTCCTCTGCTGTCGTCTCAGTGTTTCCGTCCACATCAATCACCGCAGCAGCTGGCAGACAGGCTGACAGACAGTGTTTGTCTTTGCTTTCTGACACACGCAACAACACACACTCGTATGCACGTGATGTCAAACACACACACACACACACACGCATGCACAGGCATTCAACCCTTATGAGCATGCACGGGCACACTAGTGCACATGCACGGGAAAATAAAATATAAAAAAATGTCAATTGACTAATGTGTCTAGAACCAGCAGATGGATCTGTCTGAGAGTAATGATACATTCATTTCTCGCAGACATTCAAATGAACTGCGTGGCTACAATTTTGGATTTATGTTGCCGCAACACGTTTGAGAATTTGGATTGATTATCGCTGCTAAACATCTCAATGAGAAAATTTCCTTTTTTTCTTTTACATCATCAGTGTGATGGAAACTTTATATTGTTTACAGTAGGTTGCTTCTTTTTGCTGTTTGGAAAATGTGTTTTTTGAAATAAAATAATGTTATTAATCCTCAAATAATACACTATTTTAAAACTAAAGGCATTTTGAAGGGAATTTCAGAATCAATGATGACAAGTCATATGAGTCAAATAGCTTATAGAGCTTGATTGTGGCTTATAGGCGACCAGTTTTTTGGGGATGTTTAATCTCAAGGTTTACGAGGCCATATGAAGACTATATACTCCACTGCATATGTAAAAAAGAACAAAAAGAATAATCTAACATTTGCATCTCTGACTTTGTGTTTCTTTTAGATTCCCTACGCAAACATCCTCAGAAAAGAAAAGATCAGCTCCCATCTAAACAAATAGCTTGAAGGTGAGTCTTTTTTAATTAATTTGAGAATGCAGCTTTTTTAATGGAGAAATATCAACAAGGTAGATGTCAGGTGAGGATGTACGTATTTAATTATTTAAAACTCAAAGCATCTAGAGGAAGATCAGCAAAGTTTAATTGCCTCTGAAATAGTTTTTTGGAAGCTGTAACCATATTTAGCTTGGATTTGGTTTGTAGGCGTACCAGGGATAAACATACACTATCTGCAAATTAAACTAGTTTCCTTTGCCGTGAGGTGATAATTCATTTGCAAATGTTGACATTCCATTATATGTTGTTTAACTTAGCTTCACAATTACTTGTCCATGAACGTCAGCCGTCTGATTGCTGAAAATAGCTTAACAACGTCCTCTGAACCCTTTGTGACAGACTATGTGTTAAGTCTTTTAAAAACACTAAACCAGTTTGCATTCATTTATTGTCTTCACAGCTTGAACCCACAAACTCCCACGTGAGGGCAAGCAGCTATCGGGATTTGCGTGAACTCCCCAAGAAGAAGAACAAAATAAAATAAACACTCACGTGAAAACCGACACAGTAATATAGGAGAGAAACTCTTAACAGAAAGGAAAATGACATTATCTAAAATATAAGTACTTTTTAAACATTCTCCTTCAACATTGTTTTTTTCTGGCCCTGTTGTACAACCCCTGTTAACAGCCCCGCACTTAAACAACAGTGTTGACCAGCGTGTACTGTCCTGGGGGGGGCACACTGGTAGAAGTGTCCTCCCCCCCCCCCCCCCATGGTCTAGTTTATTCCCTGAACTGAAATGGGCCAAAACTGTTGACATGGGGAAACAGAATGACTCCACCTCCTCTTTTCTCATCGAAGCTTTACACCACCCGGACCAAAGCAACCACGACCTTTCTGAGCACCAGGGAGGCCGTGGTAGACATTGTCAGAAAAGCTCCTCTTTCCCCAGCTCTAAACAGACAAAGAGCGAGAGGAAAGCGCCACAGGGACAGTAAGACCGGGCGTTGTTGTCTGTGACTCTGAATGCTGCTGGCCCAACTGTACATACACCATACTGTGGATGAAGACGGACTTCTCGCTGAGATTGTCGCTGTTGTTGTGATTGTTGTTGCCTTTGTTTCATCAAAATGGGGACCCTGAAGAGAAACGAGCAAACCGACCCTTAATTACTGGCAACACCGGATGCCGATGGGACGCTCGTCGTCATGTCCAGTTGTGTTAATCGACCAAAACACACTTCCACGTAAACTCAATTCCGTGGTCAGTGTCAAGTCATTACTGGTGAGGGATGTAGGTGTTGGCGGTGACTTGATGCGAGGGCCTTGTTTATTCTGTTTAGATGACTCAACTTAAATAGATGCCATGAAGAACAAAATAAGAAAGGAACAATTGATTAAGTATTGGTGTTTGGGGTTTTATTATATTATTACAGGGTGGTCACACAAAAAGGGCAAAACACATTTTAAAGTGGCAGAACAGTTCAATCGTGGGAGTGATTTCTGAGTGTAGAAAAAAACAAAAACGACGTGGTATTATGTTCAATGCATATGTTTCTGCACTGGTTATTTTTCACCTTTTATTCCTTTGCTCAAAGGCTGAAGATACTTTGACCCTCCACCCATACTTTTTATCCTTTATCGCACTTGTGTCGCAGGTGAAGGTGATATTGCCACCGTCAGCTAAATATGTGGGATGTCTTCAGACGGTGAACCGACTAGTAAAGGCCAATTATGTGTACTTGTTTGCTGTCCAAAAGAGTCTCTGCTTCCACACAGAGCAAACGACTGAAGTCTGTTATTGTTGTATATCTACTTGTAAATGATTTCACCTGACTGTATACAATGTCATAGTGAGAATACTGAACATCACAGGCGGTCTATCTATATGTGTTTGTTTGTTTGATTGTTTATTTATTTGAGTATCGGGGCCTAAGATCCTGATTGTGAAAATATTATTTATAATGTCAAAAGAAATAGAAAGCAACATGTTGTTGTTCATGATGATTATGATGATGACGATGATGATGATGATTATGATGACTATGGTGCAGTCGAGTGTATGTCAGAGAGAATTGAAATGAGATCTCACCCACCTTGTTTATAGAATGAAATAAATGAATGGATAAAGTTGTCCTTTACTGATAGAAATGGTATCATTATAAACGGCTAATGCAGATGTATTTAAATATCTTCTTGTAGTTTCTCTACTATTTATGTGTAAATTAAAAGTCTATACAATAACCTGCATGTGGTTTTGCTGTTTATGTAAATGACATCCTTTTTAGCTTATGCAAATAAGTCATAGGTTTATAGGGTGGACCTCCTCCCAAATTAAAAGTAGAAATAAATAGTCACACATGCTAACCGCTATTAAAACATAGGGATTGGCAAAATAAAGATTTATACAGTTGATACAAATAAAATAAAGGAAATAATGACGTCCCAGCAACAGACAGGTGACAATGTTATGATGATTGGAATATATACAATATTATGAATACAGTATATGCTTAGACATGATCACAACATAATCATTTTCGGGTATTTCATTTTTTAAATATTGCTTTAATAGCCAATGTTGAAAATAAGAAGAAAAAAACAGGATATGTTTTTAAATATATTGTTTTTAAAATAAACGAAGATTAAAAGACCCCTTTTTTCATTCAAGAGACACAAACGAGACCACTTTCTCAAGTTAACGCGCACGGTTCACGTATACGGATCCGTCCTTTTACTTAAATTGCACGACATCGCCTGCCCGTTTACGGCAGCCGCGTCTGTGGGAGTGGTGGGACGAAGAAGTTGCCAGCATGGCGCTTACGCTTTACTCTCTCATCCAGACCGCGATTCTGTGTATCAACGCGATCGCTGTGCTGCACGAGGAGAGGTTCCTCAGCAAGTGTAAGTGTTCTGCCATTTCGTGAATAATCTCCATCATGTGTTGTGCTGAAATAACGATGCGTTGCGCGTAACTGAAAGCAGCTAACTCGCTGTGTAACGGCGACACTATTAGCATTCAATGGACTCATGTTGAGATTTCTAGGGAGAAAATTGAGGTTCGTTCAATTATAATTACTGTAGAATACGATGATTTATTTTGCTACCTCCTGTTTCCTTTCTCCTTTATGTATTCGTGTCCTGGCCCCCTCCTTTCCTTTTCCCCCTTGCTTCCTCCTCTTCCCTTCTGATCTTCTTCCTCTGCGTCTCCAGTCGGCTTTGGTGTGGACCAGGGAGTTGGAGGTTTTGGGGACGATCCAGGAGTCAAAGCCCAGATTCTCACCCTCATCCGCTCGGTCCGGACCGTCATGAGAGGTGGCTATCCTATCTAGACACACATTGTTGGGCACTGATTCCAATGTCGGACTCTTTGATACCTAACCATAACCATATACTATTTTACCCGATTCCTCACAGTGGGTCAATTGTGTTTTTCTTTAACATATTTTCTATTTCGGTAAATAAACCAAGTAACTATTGATTTGAATAAGGTCATGCCTGCTCTTTAATATACCACCTTGTTCAATACTTTTCAAAGTATAATATCCAGAGGTTTTAGGATTTTGCAATGTGCTCACTGTTTTTGATTTTTCTCTCGCTCTTCTTCTTTCTCACAGTGCCATTGATAATAGTAAATTCGGCCTGCATAGTCCTGCTGTTACTGTTTGGCTGACAGCGTTGCACCAAACGCCCAAACACGAAGCCAGACAACCAGACATATGCCAAGGAACAGTCTCTCTTTCGCTCACACACACACACACACACATGCTCACAGAGACATATCTGTCATTCAGAGACCTTTGACATTCATCAGCAGCGTGGAGAAGTTCGGGGCTTCTATGAAAAATGAAACGTTAAGTCAACCTGTGGGTGTTTTTATCCAAAGAGAAGAACCAACCCGTCAGCTGGTTTTAATGTATATTTGGTGTGGACTTAACACAAAAACTAAACCTAACTTAACCTGCTTGTCAATGTGACATAAAAGGACAAAATGGTTCTTATTATTGATCGTGAAACCATCAACACAAGGATTTGATATGTGTTTTATCGCACCGTGACAAATGAGAAACATTACCGAAGGAGTGTTGTCAGCAGTAGGGTTGGATAATAGGTCAATATTTATTACGTGCTATTGTATTGACATAGCTGTCTTTTTACAATTTTCTAATTTAGAAATTTAGGGGGGGTTTACACAAAGAATGGCTCAAATTTCAGTCAGGGACTACAGATGGAAAAATAGCCTCTTGGCTGACTGTGGCACCTTTGCCGGATTGTGTTATTAATGTGCACCGTACCTGTCAAACACACCAATAAAATATATTTGTATTTCACACTACATTGTTATTGTGCAGTTTGTGTGTGCCCTGAGATGTAAAAGGATTCATTGAGAAATAATATTGTGTTCACTGGGTAGGGAGACTAGTCAAACTGTTAAATTGCCAATATCTAGTCTTCTGTACCAAAAACAGCTGAACTCCTAACATTGTTCACGTTAAGCCTGGTTAGTTGAACATCACTTTAAGCCGTCTACACTTAAACACCTAAAGGAGCTGACAGACATTGAGTTTTAGGATGCGTTGACACATGACATTCTGTGAAAGAGACTGCTGTTGTCAAATGTGCCCCTCCCTCTGTGCCTAAAGGATGTAATGGGGACATTTAGCTGGAGAAGAGGGATTGGTGATGACTGTTATCTGATAAGTTGCATTGAGGGAAATCCACACTCCCGATTCTCATCCTCAGTTACCGCTTCCTGTTTAATTATCAATCTGTGAGACTGACTGGATGTGTGAGATTTGAAGTCACATAACCAAAAACTGCTCGAAATGCACTTTCTACTGTACATATGACGTTTGTTGTCTTTAAATAAATCTAATTACATTTTTATATCATCGTTTAAATACAAAAGAGTCCCGTTAGCCAAAGTTCATTATGATCGAGCCCCCTCTTACTTATGTGATAATGCATTTTATAGCAATACTTTTGACTTCCACTTGACCGAAATGTGGCCAAAACTGGTACTATTTTACGTCTAAACCTCTGCTATATTGAGGTATTTCTCGCGACTCGATGCTCGTCGATCTATCACTGCTCTACTTCCTAAATAGTCTCCATATGTTGTGAATTATCACAATCCCCCCCCCCCCCGCCCCCTTATCTCCACAAACATTTTCATATACAATACTATAGTTTTGAATCTAAATACATGGGAGAGGGAGTAAAGGGGATCTGTTAGAATTAGAAGCATATGTTCATCAGGGAGATTTGCACTGTAAAGCCACTTTGATCTGTGATTAGTCCGAGTTTAGCTATGGGCTCACGGTCAAATCTGTAAGCGATCATACATGAATATGTATCTGCACATCACAGGTCAGGATGTGTGTTGTTTGGGTGTCTGGCTATGTGAGGATGAATCATGACTATGAGACTGTTTTGTGACTGAATGTGGAATCTTTAATTTCCTTTTTTGTCTTTTTTTAAGTTTAATTCCAATAAGACAAGCTCAACATTTAACAGTTAAACATTCTATTTTGTACTTCAAACTATTCTAGATTCTACTTAAAATAAAAGAAAGTATTAATAAAAAAGGTAATTTAAAACGTTGAATGCATTTTAATCTAACACATACTTGTGAAACGGAGACAAAGATAGAGGCATATTAGAAAGAGAAAAAAAAAATCATTTTTCGTTTTCTGTAACACCAAAATACCAGGGACTGATGAAAGCACAAAAGAGAGAAACTAAGCAATAAAAGAAGTAGGTAAAAGAAAAAGAAAAAAGGAATCAGAAACAAAACATTCCATGAAAGCAATGTTGATGAAGGATTTAAAAGATGGTACTTATTTAGATAAGTTGTCTGAACAAATACATTCATAGTGAGAGATTAGTTGTCATGTGTTATGTTTACGCAGTTGATGAGCTGCAAAATATGTTTGTGAAAACCAAAAACAAGATTTTGGGAAACAGTGTTTTTCACTGGCGGTATGTCGAGAGGATTTGATCAGTGCATCGTGCAGAGAGAAGGTTTTGTATCGTTCTGGTAATACCTCCCTCCATATTAAATCTCTGAATACCCTAAATGACCCACTAATACGATACATCTGTTAGTTGTTAACGAGATGGGGGACATATGCTTTACTTATTTTTAGAATGAGTGAGTGATTAAGTTGTTATGGATTATACTCTTATCTGATTTTAACATAGAAATTGAAAAAATAAATACAAATAGTAATAATAATAATAGAGTGATATATAAAAGAGAGATGTTTTTGAAAACACAATCAATATAATCCCAACAAAAAAAAAAAATATACAGAAATAGAGATTAGAAACCGCTGTAAAGCAGTACCGAGCTCAATAGGTGGCGACATGCTTTACACCAACGAAGAAGAAAACGTCAACAGGAAGTAGGCGCTGCAGTCGCTAAAGGTTAGCTGTGTAGTTTGCTGACTTTCCAAAACGTCGTACACTCCACTTACTCATTGAGCCATTCGTGCAGCTAAAAATTGCGACATGTCGTATCAGCAACGACGTCACTCAGTATGCGGGAATGAAAACGTTACACGTCCAGCTAAATTAATGCAATTTTAGCTTTTATAACATTTGCATTTACCAGTGAGGTCGACAACAAAGACTGTTTGCCCAGCAGCTGTTTTATCTATGACGTAACAAGTAGCAAGTAGCACAGTTTGACAAGTGTTTGCTAAGGTAGGGTGACCAGACGTCCTCTTTTCCCCGGACATGTCCTCTTTTTGGGACCTAAAAAATGCGTCCGGCAGGGATTTCAAAAACGTCCGGGAGTTTGCTTAGTCGGATATTTGTGTTTCTCTGGGTCTTTCACAAACTAGTATTTACCCCTTACAAGTTTTGGAAATGGTATCTCCCTTACGTTCCACCTTCTCGCGCGAGCTCTGACTGTAGCGAGAACAGTCATTGGTCGATCTCAGGGTTGCCAGATACACGATAATTATCCTCCAAATACGACCATTTTGAGCCTTTGGTACGATACTTAACCATTTCCAATCTGGCAACACCGAGCACCTTGCCGCCTCCACTAGTTGCATTGTTTACAGCACATGACAAATGCAGCCATGCCGAAACGTAAATGTAAGTTCACGGACCAACACAAAAAGAAATACCCATGTTTTCGCCTCGGCCGTGATGCTTCGGAAGCTGAGTGCACGACATGCAGAGCAGGCACTTACGTATCAGTGGCAAATAAAGGTGGCAGCGATTTGGAAGCTCACGTGCTCTCTGCAAAACACAAAACTGCAGCAAGAGGAGAGAGCTCATCGAGTAAAGTGACAGACTTTGTTGTGAGTAAAAAGGTCATCTTTTATGTAATTAGTTTGAGAGGAACTGGTCCGAAACATCACACCGTGACATTTTACAGTTGAAGTTAAAACAAGACGCTGTAAGAATATAATGGGATACTTATAATGTTGTGTGGTACTTCAATGTGAACGACCCCCGAAACAACCCACCACCCCCATCAACAACCCTGTATATTTACAACATAATGCATGTCCGTGTCTGCTTATTCCGACACGTCCCTGAAGCTGGGGGAGCTGACACCGGTTAACCAGACATTGGCTTGGTAGTAGGAAAAGCACGTGGTCATTAATACACCTGATATATTTGATATATGAAGTAACTTTGTGATCTCTAATTTAAAAATTAGGTTTTGCATATTTGAGCAACGTTTATTCACACTTAGGTGTTTATTCAGACTCAAGTCATGTAAAAACTCAATACTACACAGACACTACAGAGGTCAGAGGTCATACATTGTGATGTGTGTTGTGTTACGGCCTCAATTACTCTTTACATTCCTGCCACACACACGCACACAGAAAAATTTGCTTATTCTCAGCTTGGCACATTCCTCACAGTACCGTTTCCTATTTTTTGTTGAGCTAAATAATGGCTCCATGTTGTTTACACGCTGTGTGTGTGTATATGCTGTTCTGGTTGGGCATTAATTGTACCCTTGCATTGATAACTACATGAAAGAAATCCAAGCATGTCTAAATAATGGGGGATCATACCATGAAATCGTAGTAAAAAAACAATCCCAAAATCTGTAGTTGAGGCAGGACGCCATCAATTCTGACGACAAACTGATCAATAATCCTCTCATTTTGGCCAATATAGGTTTGAACAACGCAGTAATCTGATTTAGACTGCCTCTACCTATGTGAATTATGATTGTTAATGTACAAGCTCTAAAATAATACATTATTATGAAAGAATAATCCTTTCTAAACTGAGTAAAGCTCCATTTACTGTGGACCGTGGTCATATTTAGCAGTTCAGACCATCCTAATCGGAGGCTGCACTCCAAGCAGCTCTTATCTAACAGTGTATTGCTGGCTGCAGGTTTTTCGTCTGTTTCATGTTCAGTCAAATACTTCAAATTACACGAACCAAATGACAGGCAAGATCATTATTATTAATCTTGTCATATGAGTGGATTTATATAATGAGTGCAGCACAATCTAGTAAAGCTACCGATTGTTAGTGTTCATTTGTTTTTAAGAGTGTCAGAAGGAATCAGAAGAGAGCAGGACGCATCACAATCGACTGCATCTCCACAATCTCCAAAACATTTTCTGAAACCTCAAATCAGTTCAACGTGACCTCCTCTGCAGGTCCCCGACATGGCAGGCAGACGGGCACTGAAGGCTGTGCTCATCGACCTGAGTGGAACTCTCCATGTGGAGGACACAGCGGTGCCCGGGGCACAGGACGCCCTCCACAGGTAGGAAACGGAGGATCCTGAGAAGTAGAAAGTCTTTTCAAGCAAACCAGTCTTCTAGGATGGCTGCAGAACTCCATGTGTTGTTACTGATCCATCTGACGTGCGCTTTTAACCGCAAGATGTTTGCGTTTGCATTTTGTGTCCGTCAGGTTGCGGCAGGCGTCAGTAGCCGTGAAGTTTGTGACCAACACGACAAAGGAAAGTAAGGGGAACTTACTGGAACGACTACACCGTCTCAACTTTGACCTCCAGGTAAAATGTTCGAAGACATGTTTGATTTAGTGCAGATTGCGTTTACTGCGATGTTAAAGATTGAAATTTGCACGAGGCGATTCGTGGAGTGATGATGCGCTTGCTCCCGACTCCAGGAAAAGGAGATCTTCACTTCGCTGAGTGCAGCGAGGAGTTTGTTGGAGCAAAAGCAACTCAGGCCGCTGCTGCTGGTGGAGGACGGCGCACTGGAAGACTTCACTGGTATGTGTGTGTGTGTGTGTGTGTGTGTGTGTGTTCAGTTGGATGTTTTCCTTTACATTTGTTTTTCCATCTGCCTGATGGATTGTGGAGGTCCATGCCTACTACCAACTATTTATACACTCTGTCATATTCATTGAATGTGTTGTTACTCTGTCATGTTTCCTTCTGTACACATGACATCTATTGCGTCTGTCCACCCTGGAGAGGGATCCTCCTCTGTTGCTCTCCTGAAGGTTTCTTCCCTTTTTTCCCTGTGAAAGGGTTTTTTCTATTTTTTGGGAGTTTTTCCTGATCCGATGTGAGGTCCTGGGACAGGGATGTCTATGTGAACAGATTGTAAAGCCCTCTGAGGCAAGTTAGTAATCTGTGATATTGAGCTTTACAAAAAAAACTGAATTGAATTTAATTTAAACTTGGTTTCAAAACCAAAATGAAAAAATCCCTCTCTAGTTATATTGTGAAGGGAATCTTCTGAACCAAACTTTCATTGAGGCTTCAGGTATGATGATGGTTACCGTTAAACACGCTCAGGGTTGCAGTTCAAACAAAGTATACAGAGAAGCAACAACTTTTAAATGATAAACATTACATTTGAAAACAGCCCCAAAAGTGTGCTACAGTTGCTGCGGTCAACCGAAAAACTTGTAATTTCCATTTCCAATTTTTTTAAATATCTTCACCACCCTTCTTTAGAGGCTTTGTTGGTGTTACCTGAACCCTAACAGTGAATATGTCAACCTGTAGCATAGCCATCACATTGTTTTACGAGTCACAAACCAAAGAGTACTCAACTGCCGTTGGAGCTAATCTTGACCTCTTGACCTCTCCCTTCCTCAACCCTATCCACAAGCCCAAACGTAGTAAATCCCTTGCGAAATGAAAGAATCACATCAAGACTATTTCTGATGTATTAATCCTACAGGGTATTTGTGTCTGTCTACATTTCCAGGTCTTGAAACCTCAGAGCCAAACGCTGTCGTCGTGGGACTCGCTCCCGATCACTTCAACTACCAAACACTCAACAAGGCTTTCAGGTGGTCCACTTATTCAGAAAACTCACGCTTCCAGTTATTGAGAGCTTTGCTGGCAGGTTACTTTGGGTCAGATTATTTCATGTCCGGTATGAAAAAATAACAAAAATGTATTTTCCATTTTTTCTTTTTCTTACTGTGCTTTATTTACACAGAACATTGGATTTAAATCAGTACTTTGACGCCAGGTGTTTGTGTGTATTTCTCCCCAGAATGATTATGGATGGAGCTCCTCTCATTGCCATCCATAAGGCTCGCTACTACAAACGTAAGGATGGTTTGGCCCTCGGCCCCGGGCCCTTTGTGACGGGACTTGAGTACGCCGCAGACTGTCAAGCTACTGTGGTGGGAAAGCCGGAAAAAGCTTTTTTTACTCAGGTTTGAAATTCATATTTTTACCTGGTTCCACCATTTTTTATATTTGCATTTATCTCAAATTGTTAACGTGCGGAAATGTGCTTCATAATATGCTTTTATAATACGTTTTTGACTTACTGTAAGACAGGCTTCTGTTTGTTTTACGTTTGTTTTTTCTGGTATGGTCTGAATTGATTTCTTGGTTATGAAAATGTAATTAAACTATAAATGAGGCCTCTTTTCTGGTTCTTGTCTTCAAACAGGCTTTGTCTGATTTGGGATGCAGCCCCAATGAAGCTGTCATGATAGGCGATGTAAGTATAATGCCAATTTTGATTCATGAACCGAAAATGAATTAGTACATTTTTATTTTCTAACATTTAGTGGAGACACTTGTAGTGTGTGTCACATTTATATACACAAAAGCACGGAGAGTGTGGGCTGCAGGGAATCAAAACTGAGACCATTTATTTAGTAATATCATATGATTCTTGTCAAAAATACCTAAACTTGTTACTATTTGAGAAAAATATGAATGGGCCTTTAAGAACACATCTTTCTTTTTGTAACTTCGACCCAGAATAAAATAAAATTGACGAGATGTTTTGGTTGTAAACAACATATAATCATCTCCACAGCAGCCTGTGAACATGAGTGAAGTAACATGCCCACTTTATTAAACGTTGGTTCCCTTTGCTGTTTTTACCACAGGATGCCAGAGATGATGTGGGCGGGGCTCAGAACGCAGGCATGTTGGGAATTCTGGTCAAAACCGGTAAGAAAAATAACCTCCTCTGGTTTATTCTCCTCCCTCCACCAGTTTCACTCATCCTTCCAGTTCGTCCTTTTCCTGTCTCTTCCTAAGCTTAACTTCATATTCTCAAGTTTATGATAACTCCTTGGAGCACGAATGTATTATAAAGCCATAAATGTAATGTAATATAACCACTGCATCATTGCAACATCATTTAGATAAAAGGGGTTGAGGGACTGATCCATAGAAAGGTTTATCGGAATGAGTAATATCTTGAGCTAGAAACGCACATGCACACTTGAACTCATTGTTATTAGGCTTCTTTAAAACAATTCTCTTCGGAATTATAAATGAAAAAAACTAGGAATCTCAAGGCAAGGGTTTACTTATTCAGCACAGTTCATAAATATCTGCAATTCAAGAGCTTAACAAGTGGGCAGATGAAAGAATTATAGGGAAAAAACAGGTAAAAAGATTCATAATGACTTTTTTTTGACATACTTTGTGTTATTATGGCTCTTACAAACTAGTTTTTCTTTTTTAACATAATATACTGTTTCTATTTTATGACCTTTGGTTTGGCAAGATAAACCCTGACTTTCATGATGTTTTTCTACATACTATGGTTTTAGTATTGACACACTTTGTTTCCAACTTTCCAACATCTCAATACAACCTCTTTTGACAAATATAAACATCTGAAATAGTTTAATACATTTATTTCAATTGTTGCTGAGTTTATTTACTAAACTTTAAACACCTTAAACAACCCTGTATTATTATTGTTATTGTTTAGATTTATTAATGACATTCCACTTCACTAGGTAAATACAGAGAAGGCGATGAGAGGAAAATCAACCCTTCTCCCCACCTCACATGTGACAGTTTCCCAGAAGCTGTTGACCACATCCTGAAGAACTTGTTATGAGCTAGAAGGAACTCCAGTGCTTCATGTTTTAATGAAAAATGTTCACATCCAGTGTTAAAAGTAAAGCATGCATTTAAGAATTACCAACCATCTTTTGCAACAATAACACATGTTTTGTCACCATGTCGTGATGTATGAATAAAAGTTTGAGTAAAATGATGTCCAGCAGGTTTTGATTATTATGTATTCGTGTTCATGATTTTTGGACAGAATATCAAGTTTGGGGATTTTTCTTCAGGATAACAACATTATAGTATATTTATAATTTTAATACAGGAAAGCAAGTCATAAAAATGTAATAAAACAGTTAGAGTATAGTATGTCAGAGAAATCATGGATCAGTGTGGTAACTCTTTTCGTTCTCTTACTTGTGTAAGTACGAGTAAGTAAGAGAACGAAAATAGTTACAAATATAATTTGTATGCTATACAAATGTCATTGTTTGTATGTCAACAAAAAATCTTACAAAATTGATAAAAATATGTCTTAAGAAATTTCATATGTCATTAAAAATATTATAGAATAAAGTATGACAAGAAAATGTAAATGATCAATATGCAAATAACCTACTTTTTAAGGGACCTTATTTTCACTGAATTGATTTATGTCTCCGCAGACCTTGTATTATGGTTATCAATGTTTTTTGTTTTTGTGTAAATCCACTTTCTGTTCCGTCAGGTAAATACAGAAAAGGATACGATTATAAAATCAATCTTCCTCACTTCCTGACATGTTTTCAAGAAGCTGTCGAAACACCTGAACGCCTGGAAGAACCTGCTATGGTTTATCACTTTATAGTCTTTTAATTGGACAAAAAAATCACTCCATCCTCCAGTTATCATTATTATATAACAGCATCATTTCATTATTTCCCTCATCCGAGACTTTCTGAATTATCCCCCTAAACCTGATTAAAGAATTATCACCGGCCTGTAATCCTGTAAATCTGATGGACCGTGTTTTGATCGAAAAAAGAAACATCAACATTAACAACATAACAATCAAGTCCAAAATGATAACAAGTAAATGAAAAGCAAACTTTCTGTCATATCATTAAATACAAGTTTGAATTAAAAAAATGTAGTCAGTTGTTTCTGTTTATTCCTTCATTGTGTATATGAACATTGTACAGAAAAACTACAGTCTGCATAGACTTCATAACAAATACAATCACAGATTGCATACTAATTAGTAGCGCTGGTTCAAAATATCTTGTTTTTGCTATTTAAATTAGTCTCTTTTTTTTCCCCACCTATGCCAAAAGATAGACAAAAATTCAAGCTCATTCTCAAAATTCTGCTGAATTCAAGGTATATATATTTTAAGGGGTGGCACCATTTTTGACTGATGAACACGGAACATATTTTGAATTCATTAAATTATGTTAAACTTTTCTTTATGTAATGTGTGTGACCTTGAAATAAGTTATTTAAAAAAGCCCCAACAAAGAGCACAACCTTACCCTGGCTCCCACTAACAACAGTTAGTACAGAAAACAAAACTTCCCCGGTCAGATATGCTGATTATGCGTCAGTATTCAAGTCCTTTCTCAAAAAGTGTCTGCCTGTCAAACAGACTCGTACTCTCTCTCCCAGGCTGCATATCTGTCCACCAGGGTCCTGGCAGAGGGTTTGGTGTGCGTGATGACTTCCAGGAAGTCGGCTGTGGTCACAGTTTCCAGCTGAATGGCAGGCATGTCGGTGTCTCCTGTGAAGGATAGTCTAAGTCAATCTACGAAGTCAGGGACACTTGACACACGGATTACGGCTGCTGTCAGGGTCGATCCTCGTGTGTGTGTGTGTGTGTGTAGGTGGACTAGCCAATAGGCCTCTGTGTGTATGAGGCGTCAGACGGTACAGCACATTAAATGTCAGAAGTCTCACTGGTGCTTATTTAAGACATGTGTGATCTGACAATTTACATGAACTCACAGCAGTCTGTACGTGTAATCTCATACCACACACACACACACACACACACGCACGTATAGGTATGCGTTGTAGGGCCGAGTCTGCTTGACCTTTGGTGGGCTGGAGCAAATGCCGGACCTGGAATTTATATTCTGAAAACTCATTGTGCCTGCCATCAATAATAAGTTTTCAGCAATTAAGCCAATCAGTTTGAATATAAAATTAAATATTGTAAATTGTTCTAACTTCTCGCTCTATCTTTTAACAGCTCATATGTGTGTGTGTGTATGTGCGTGTTGTCCTACCATCCTTATGCGACTCCAGAGCATCAAAGATCTTGCGAACTGGCCTCATGGCGGCCTCCTTGCACACCAGTCTTGTATCAGAACCAGAGTAACCCTCCATCTCCTGAAAAACACACACACACACACACACACATTGATTTCAACACGTGACACGTAAACTTTTCTAAAAGTCTTCTTTGATTGTAAAGCCCTCTGAGGCAAATTTGTAATTTGTAATAATGGGCTATACAAAATAAACTGAATTGAATTCTTGTAACACACCTTCGCCAGAGCTTCGTAGTCCAGCTCAGTTCGTAGCTCCACCCCTCCTGTGGAGCTGAGAGGAGGCAGCCAATGAGAGATCATGGCTTGGCGAGCTGGCGAGGAGGGCAGGCTTACTAAAATCCTCTTCTCTAACCTCCTCAGCATGGCTTGGTCCAGTTCCCTGAGAGAAGGGCAGGAACAAGCAGAGAACTCTAATGACAGTTTATGCTCTCATTCACTTTTGGTCCAAAAAATGTTTTTGGCAAACTTAGTTTTTTTTAAATTTAGGTTAACAAAGACGGTAAAATATGCTATCATTTTAGAAAAAGATATCAAGCTTGAGGGAGGAAAAGACTAAATTAGATTGGACGTGTGTGTCTGTCGTTCACACATTTGTAGATTGTCGTTATCGTTGCAAAATATATAAGAGTGAAGGCCAGTGAGGCGTCTACATATGTGTGTTTATGTTGAAGTATTACCATGGCAGGTTGGAGGCAGCCAGTACAAACACGAGGTCCTCGGAACTCGCCAGTCCGTCCATCTGAAGCAGCAGCTCGGTCTTCATCCTGCGACTTCCCTCATGCTCTCCTCTGAAAACACACATCAGTTTATATTCACCCCCGCATCGCTCAGTAAATGCTCTTTATTATGACACGAGTCAATTTTAACCATTGAACCAACCATGTCATTCTTCACACAAGGTTCTGCACTTCATCATTATGACGAGAAAGGGAGCTATATTTAGATTATTTTGCTTGGATGATACACATGATGATTTAGATCTATTACCCTAAATTTCATTGTCTATTTTTATAAAGTACACATGCATTCAGAAAGAAAAATAGTCATGTATTTATACATGTAGTTAATATAAATTGACTCTAATATTTTAATTGTATATCTTCTTAAAAAGTCTGATATACATTCCTGGGTTTCACAAATGACAGACGTCTGACAGAAAGTTAAATGTCTTACTCAAGGACAATTTGAAAGGAGACGTGATTTCAGGTGAACGGACACGCACACTCCCAACCTTCAGGACTGGGAAACATTTTTTACCGCACTTCAGCTCACCCCATGCTGGTTCCTCTCTGGCTCATCACCGACTCCAGCTCATCCAGGAAGATGGTGGACGGGGCGTGGTACCTGGCCAGCTCAAACAGAACCTGCAGACACATGGATACATACAATGAACCAAATCCAAACCAAACGCAAAGTACAGGAGAAGATCAATGTAACCTGTTGTTTCTTTCTTATTGGTTGCATTTGAAATATGAAGCATAACCTACCCTGACCAGCTTCTCGGAGTCTCCTCTCCACTTGCTGACGATGCTGGGGGCTGAAATGTTGAAGAAGGTCGTCTTGCACTCTGTAGCCACGGCCTTGGCCAACAGCGTCTTACCTGTGCCTGTGTGTAAGCGAGTCAGATGGTCACACGGCGAACATGTCGGGAACAATTCAAAATGGTTGGACTGGAAATGATTATTATCCACAAATTAAGAACAAACAAACATTTTTTTTTTTACAGCACTAGAGGTCTTACCTGGCGGGCCGTAGAGCAACAAGCCTTTCCACGGAGACAAGATGCCTGTAAACAGCTGGGGGTACTGTAATGAGAGGAGTAGAATTGGAAATCTACAGCTCAGACAAACCTTTAGAAAATCACATAATTCAATGTATATCAAATATGTTACAGCTACAAAACATAACCTTGCAGCAAAAAAAGCATTAATTTACATTTGCTGCCGACCAATAAGACGCTGAGCTGTGTGCAAAAAAAACGGATTATCTTGATGCATCGTGGAGTCAGTGCTGCAAATACCACATCCTGCAAATTAGTCTGAATTTAGGTGGCAAACCGAACCCGAGTCAAATCACCAAACTGACCTTATACTCCAGAGAATGAATAATAATAGGAGATAGAAATTGGGGATAGTGGGAAGGTGGAGGTGGGGTTTTAGTCAATAAAAACGTCCAGCAGAACAGAAGACAGACGCATCAGTCCTCATCTCCGTCTGTAAATGTCAAGAGGATGCAGACAACCTGATTTGTTGTCATCGTATCCATGGGGGAGGTCTAGGTGATGATGATAGAAGCATGTGCGTGGGTTTTCTTTGTGTGTGTGATATGTGTGTTTGCAATATCTATATGAAGCACCATGTATGAACGTGTTTTTGTCTATACATTCTACATGCCGTCAAACTTGTGTGTTCCTGATTTCCTTGCCTTTCTATCCATCTGTGTATGTGTGCGTTGCCATATTATCCCAGATATAGATTTAACGTCAGGCTAACAGACTGGCCTGACCCCGCTGCCCTCCTTCTCTTAAAGCCTTTTAAAGGAGATGTATTCAGAATCGAAGACGGGCGACCTCAGCTGAAATACCAGCGTGCCCGGGCAGCGGCTGCACCTTAATGGGATAGACGACGGCCTCTTTGACTAATCGCTTGGCGTCTTCCAGGCCGATGATGTCCTCCCACCGCACGTTGGGGCTGTGCAAATAGATGTCCTATAGGGGTGACCACACACACAAACACACAGAGTGAGAGATGCATGGGGAAGACATCAACTTGAACTACACACACACACACACACACACACATTTAGAATGAAATATCAGAACCGTGGTTTTCATAAATAAGAGCACATCTATCCATTCACAACAAAGCTCTCTAGTGCCGCCTAGTGGACACATATGCTATCACTTAAAGCATATTTTTACAAGTATTTTCGCCACAAGTTGAGATAAAATCATACTTGATTTGTTTCTAGATTTTCGGTGTATGCAATATAGTGTGTGTGTGTGTGTGTGTGTCAGTACCCTGGTAATGATTGCGGTAAGTTCGCTCATCTCACTGCTCATTCCAGAGAAGCCACTGAGGGGCTTCAGAAGCCGTTCCTGCAACAAATCATAAAATCATTGTTATTGGTTGTGTTGTAGTTCTGTAAGTCGCTTTACTAGTGTTTGATTTGATTTTTATCATGTTTTTATGTGTTGCCGTCAGTAATCTGGCACTTAGACAGGCAATACAAGGACAAGAATATAATTAAAAACAAACTGAATCATATAAATCAGTTCATGTGTATGCCTTGTATAAAGAGCAGATTTACAAAAACAAAAACAAATAGTAAATAGATGCAACTGCTAAATAGTGTTAAATTCATTAATGACGGACTTGGCATTATCTGCCATTCTCATCTACTTTAAAAAAGTATTTTAGTAAATAGTGGGTTTAAAAAAAAAAATCAAAAATCGAACTCAATAATAAAACTAACAACACACCATACACAAAACAACTGATTATGTTAGATATTCTCATATTAATATACAAGGACATATTTTAAGTTAAAACACAATTCAAACTCATATCTGTAAAATGATCACAGATGACAGGGATTTCCATGTGGATGATTCATGCTGTTCATTTCTAGTCTTAATGAATGAGGGTTGGCAATGCCTGAAATGTGAACAAATAAAATATGTCCTCGTAAAAAATAACGATCGCCATTAACGGTAAATAACAACAAACCCGCCCCAGTACCTTTCTGTTCATGGCTTCCTCACCAGCTGGTCCATTTCTGATGGAAGAAACGTTGAGACCAAAATCTGACGACTCTAGAGGACCAGAAGAGACGTTCTCCTGGAAACCCAGTCATCAGGATGTCAGAATAATCACCTTGTTAGTTTAATATTCTGATTTTAGATGCTCTGCGTTAAATGTACATTTGTATGGGAACATGAAGCATTCCTCTTGGCTCCAAATCCAGACTGTGGGCTCGGGGACTGGTTGATTTTAGGAAGAGGCTTCCCAGCCGAACAGGGACTCCTGCGGGACAAAAGATACAAATAGAAGACAGTGAATAAAATGGAAGTTTGAATCGACCATAATGGCTCAACCAAGCACATCACACATTATTCAACGCTGTAAAAACAGTCTAATGCTTCCTAAAATAAACTTTCTGCAGTGTGTTTTACTCATTTATTGTATATCATGAATTAAGTCAAGTATAAAGTCCTGAACTTGAAATAAAAGTAAATGTCTGACAGATGGAGAGACTCACCTCTTTACTCCACCACTTCTTGTGTTTCTTTTTTCGCCTTGACGTAAAGACAAAATATTGATTGAGTATATTTAATTGAGTATTGTAATGAACACTTCCCAATTAAACAGAATTTAGAAGAACATGTAACACATTGAGCCTGAGACATGAGCTCAGTGATTTAGTGAAGGCCACGCACCTGGTTCTGCTATTCTCCTGATAAGTTTGGGATATCTCTGGAATTTGACGTAGTGATAACTCTCGTAGTCCATCAGCACCATCTCCAGATCAATGTTATCACAAACCTCGAAGCTCCTCACACCTCCATTAGTCTCCTGGTCCAAGGCCAATGCTGCAGACACGTAGCTGGTGAATGGACACACACAAGATCTCACACACATGCATGGACCTTGGACAGATCAAAAAGCAACAAATAAAAAAAGTAAAACAAGGTCAACTATGTCTGCTGTCTTGTACTGAGAGTCTGAGGATCCCGATATGATTTAGTTTGAATGCGTTTTGTTGACGAATTGCATACGATGTAGCCAATAAAGTCAGACACATTCTGTATAGACACACACACACACACACAAACACACACAAGCCCTTCTTTGTGCTTTTTCCGAATGGACCAAGTATAACTTGGGAAAGTCTTTATACTTCTTTTACAAGAAAGAACTCAAAAACGTCTTCTTGTGCAATAACAAAGATCCAACCTGCACCTTTGCTCTGTGTAAATTCTACAGCAACCTAAATGCTAAACATGTAAGAAAAAACATGCGTGTTTTGACATGCTGCTGCACATCAACCACACATGTTCGAGCACACAACTTCATACTGACCCTTGACCCAGTAGGTGTTGGTATATGAGGATGAGGATACTCTTCCTCCTCATCTCAGTCCTCAGCTCATCCTGTTGGACGGAGACACAGGACACACTCAGCACTTAAATCCAGTCCAGTCCAGTCCAAAAGTACTCCTGTCGTTATATGTCTTTTTCACGGCAGACCCTTTTGACTTACGATAGTAGGAACATGTTCCTATTTACTTTAACGTATTATTATATGCTAGTACCCTTATACCGGCTGCTTTTTACACATGGAGAGCTCATAGACGTCAGGATCACAGGGGAGAACAACTAAATACCAGTAGAGGGCGACAAATTGCCAATAATGACCACCACCTGACTCAATAACTAGGCAACCTGCAGACGCCGATGTACTGTGACACTGGATGCGTGCTAACCTAGCTAGCCTAGTTATCTCAATATATATATCTTAACGGCTCATTGCGTGACGTTAGCGCTAGGTTCGCTAATTGTGACAGTTTAGCTGTTGTTTGTGATATGTTGTGTACAATACATATCGACACGTGTGATGGCATCAGTCACCTCGCTTGTTATCTAGGCCAGGCACTTTGACCAGAAGCACAGCTGACTTTTAACTCATTTCTCCAAGTATCGTTGCTAGTTAGCGTTAGCGCAAAGTCAATATTTTGTGAACGGTTTGTCCGTAAAATCGGCGAGTAACTACAAAACAATATTATTTCACTCACCGCTTCCCGGGCTTGGTGGGCGACTTTCATGGATTGATATGAAAGCTCCATCATGATTCTGAAAGCTGAGTGAGAAGGTGGCTGTGCTTCAGTTTCCTGACGTCCCTCAGTAGTTGGAACGAAGTCTGCTTCTGTGTATGTGTGTGCGGGATGGGGGGCAGATGATTTTGTCCCCTGGGGGCCACCATACACAGAGGAAAAAAATGTCAAAAGTCAAAGTTGACCGCACATGACGGGCAGATTGTGATAAGAAGTTAGCAGGTTACACGGGGATTTGTTGGTTGTTTGGCTGCGAACAACACAACATGTCTCTTTCCAAACCAAAAAGGAAAGTGAATGATAAACATAGACAGTTTCAAGACAGAAAGTGCACAATTTTTTTTGCATTCTAGTGCTCATAACACAGGAGCATCCTTAACCTGAAGCTCGAGGGACCTGGCCAGCTAATCACAGCTGCTTATGAAAATGTGAAAGCCTTCTCCACACAACTGAAATTGTGGAAAATGCAGTTCAGTGGGGAAAAATATCAGCCATTTTACAAAATGTACATATCTTGTGTATAAGGCCACAGCATTCAGTGGTACTGAATATGCCTCTGTCCCAAGTATGTTACAAATAAGCAGCTTAAGAATCATAAGCTTTCATTCATGAGGGGGAAAAAAAATGTGTGCATCGATCCCAAAAAAAGTATGCAACCAGTGATTAACACTGATTATTATCACTTAATAAACACATTATGATGTATTGTACTTTTCAAGCAAATCCTAAGGCTTTTTCATGGAATATGTTACATATAGATAAATGGCTAAATGTTTCAAATGTGTTTTATTTTACATTAGATTTCAGCCTCATTGAATGGTGCAAGTGATTTGATACTGAATATGTCCACGAGAGAGCAGGGACGAGCTTTGCTGTGACTAAGCTGAAGCTATATATTAATTACTGAAGGCCCAGTGGTTCAATCAGTTTTCTTTATCTCTACAGGACAGTATTCAAGCAAGCCTAGTTGCACAATAACCTGTGTTTGCTTATGTACATGCACAGACTATGTACACGCTCGTGGAATTGAATATTGTATTGTTTGTGTCAATTTGTAATATGTTCTACTTGCATCACTCACACTGTTTGTTTGTGTGTCTATGTGTGTGTGTGTGTGTTTTCACCCCTATGTATGGTGGGAGGACATCATCGGTCTGGAAGACACCCTGCGATTACTCAAAGAGGACCATCATCCATCCCATTAAGGTGCAGCCGCTACCCGGGCATGCTGGTATTTCAGCACCGCTCGCCCAGCTTCGATTCTGAATACATCTCCTTTAAAAGGTTTTAAGAAAAGGAGGGCAGTGGGGTCAGGCCAGTCTGTTAGCCTGACGTTAAATCTATATCTGGGATAATATGATAACGCCAATATCCACAGATGAATATAAAGGCAGGGGCATGGTGGATGTATGGCATGAAGACACAGGCTAGGCACGTGTGCTACGACATGTGCAGCGCGTACACAAGCGTGTACATTGACAAACAAAAGGCAGACACAGGCAAACATACACCCACATGAAATGCACACGCCTCTATCATCATCACCTCTCATGGATATGAGGGCAACACATCAGGTTGTCTGCATCCTCTTGACATTTACAGACTGAGATGAGGACTGATGTGTCCATCCTTCATTCTGCTGGCCTGTCTTATTGAATAACGCCGTCTATTCACGCAGCATCGCCTCCACCTACCGATTCTCCCCAACCTCATCTCGATTTCTTATCAACTCTCTGGAGTACATAAGGTCAGCTTTGTGGTTCCACTCGGCTTGTGTTGACCATCAAAAATTACCCCAGACGTTTATTTTGAAGGAAAAAGTCAGGACAGCAGAGTTCTTGAGATTTATCTTGATTTGATGCATTTGTATTAATAAGTAATGAACCAGACTTGAATCATTTTCTTACAAAAACATTTATTTCCTCTGGCACCATAAGTTTTTATCAACACCACACAGTAAATTGCACACCCCCTCAACGTTTATGCTACAGCGATAACATTTTTCTTGTTTCCCCATCCATCTCTGAGCCCACTACGGATGCTGCTGTATATCAAATAACTCAAGTTTGGGTAGCTGGACAGACACTGAAACCCTATATGGCCATTGATAGCTTCAGAGATCAGTATGAAATTAAGACCGCTTCATCTGAAAATGTGCGAACGGAAAGGAAAATCACTGCTGCCAAGTCCACACTTGGCAGCAGTGATTTGCTTGTAAAGCATAATTTCCATGTGAAGTAAATACATATTATTCCCAAAAGGCTTTGATTTTCCCTCAGCATCAAACAACAAGGTGGAGTTGTAGAAGATGAGGCCTGTGGATACTGTGGACTTTTCACTATAAGGCTAGTGCAAATATGCCGACAATGAACGGGGGCTGAAGGCACTAAAGCCAAGTCGCCTTACTTGGTCAGGGCACAAAATCATTCAAGTTGAGTTACATTTTCAAAAAAAGTTCCGCCAATGTCTCTGTAAACCCATAGAACAATGGAATATTTCAGAATGAAACCTATGGTTACAGTACAATACAGCAGAGGTCTTAATTACAGAGCAGCAATGGGGGTGTTCTTCCATTTTCTAACCCAAAGAGGAATTTCACAAATGGCTCCAAAATGTCCCCACATTAGTATCTGTTAGTGTAACAATGTGTATTTGAAAAAACTGTCATAATGGGCAATCCTGAATGTTTAGAGAGAAAAGTTGGGGTGTAAGAAGGAGAAATGTGAAAATGACAGTCTGATGTCGTCAAGCAGACACCATGAGAGTCTATAACCATCGTATGGATTGAGCCATGACACGGGACCTTGCACGCACACACATAATTCCATCAGGATTCCAACATTTTCCCAAAAATATATAGTATAATCAGAATTAAGAAATGAGAGATAAAGTTCGAGAGCGATTCGGACTTTGGAGCAAACGCGCTTCTTGGCGGGGTCGCTTTTTGTGATTGGCTTGATTTATGCATATATGTGAAATGGGTATTGACTAAGAAAAATGTTTACAGGCAAATTAGGAATTGCATATTTGTTGTAAAAGTGATTCCTTGGCCCACAAAATGTTTGTCTTTTTATCACTGCTTAAGCATTTTATAATCCATAATTAATTTAAAAAGGTGAGTGGTTGCTCAAAATTCCCAGATTATGAATCTCAGATTTGACAAACTACTTGTGAACAAGGTTTTTGGGGTTCCGTTCTTTAAAACACTATTCAAGACCTTACTGACTACCGAGGCAGCTGAAGCACTCGGATGAATGTTTGCTGTGTCGACTAAGATGCTGCGTACCATTGAGTGGTACAGCCTTTATGGAAGTCAGTGGAACATATCGCACTGTTGATGCAGTTTGATGTCACAGGCTGAAGGGAAAAGGATTCAAGCACCTTATTTTGGATAGCCTAATGTGGGGCAAAAAATAAATTAATGTGCTAATTTGTCTACAATCACATTTAAACATTTTTTATCTTGAATGAGCCAGCAGATTATTTTCCTCCATGCTAGATTTTAGCGTTCAGGGGTAAATTCTGTGACGACCAGGCGAACCTTTGACGTAATTGTCATATTGCAGGCGTCCAAGACTCGATCAGAAAACTCCGCTCTCTGTAAGTAGTGTACCAGCCTCGAGTAGCAGACACTTGACATAAACGCGTACGGTGTAGAACATTGTGAGGAAGTCCTGGGTGCTGAACAAGGTGTCAGCCAGAGCAAATCCCAATGTGGATGGGATGAAACCTCTTCCGTACTCGACCATCCACGTCCCGGTGCTCCACTGGACTGACGTGGCCTCACCTACACTGTGTACGATGGTGTCACCTGTGGAGAAAGAGATTCGGATGCAAGGGAAGAGAAAAACAACACGACCTATTTGTAATTCAGTTATAGTATTGTTTACACCATTAATTTAAGATGGACAGAAAACCAATCACACAAAAACATAAAAAGGTGTAGATTAAAATGTGTTCAGGCATTACCGGGGTAGTACATTTCACTCTTGGTCGTTCCCTCCTTCCACTGTCTGAAGGTGCCGGATATGATGGTGTCAGAGATCTCAGCCCAGTAACGACCTGACGGATAAGAGAACAGACATGAGAGTCAAACTTCTATCGTTTCCTACACTGGTTGATAAGAGTCCTGAAAGACAAACACAAAGATCAGGAAACATGACAAGTACCAAGGAAAACATTTATGAAACTGGACTGTATTATCCATTTGAATTGTTCTCCTTGGCGTGACAAACAAAAAGACTTCCAGTCCCATTCTTTCCTCACCAGAGTGTCCTCCTGTGTCTACTGCGGTACCAAACAGCAGCACGTACTCTGTGGCCGAGGCGTGAAGGAGGCACATTGAGCCCATCCAACCACCGGCGTTCACAAACACCCACTGCAGGTCCTCATCTGGCAGGATGTGGCCGGGATACCTGGTTTGGTTAGACTTTATTAGCCGTTTGTTATTTTCTTCCTTTTCTTGAAACACACAATACAACACTTAAAACCCTCATCTACTGAATTCAAAAACATGTATACACACCAGGAAGGTGGGAAAAGCAGCCAATAGAACAAAGTGGGAGATCATTAAACACATCATTCAAATATTCATTAGATGCAGTCCTACATGGAGGGCAACACAAGTAACCCATTTAGTTATTTATTAAAACAGTCTCTGCTCTGCAACACATAAGCTAATGTAACAGTGTAATGCTGGAATGATGTCAGGGCATTGACTGAATATGGGTCTTTTGCCATTTTAATAACTGCTTCAACGATAGAAATGTGCATGACATAGCAGCTATTAAGACTTACCTTTTCCTGAGTTCCACCACCACTTTGGAGAAGGCCTGTTCATGGTCCTGTCCTGAATAACGAGTTACAGTATGGAAGGCAGTGAGGAGAACTACTCACAGCCAATGCAGTTTTACTTTAAACTTCATTTCAGTGAACACACGGTTGCTATTCTGATTTAGTTATTAAACTCTTCGTCAATTAACTCACTCACCGGCGTACTGTTCGGCCAATTTGGCGACGTCTTCTTTATTGAAAACGTAGTGCTTGGTGGCCATCCAGTGTCGCAGCAGCAGCACGGCCAGGACAGAGACGGCGCCGAACAGGAACAGTTTTAAGCTCGTTCTGACGACAGACATGATTCAAACGAGACGGACAGAGATACACAGCAGCAGGTTTGCCTACACGTGCAGACAGAAGGGGACAGGTGTCTCCAAACACGCCATAGGGGTACAAGGAGCGAAGTGGATACTAAACACGCTTCTTCCTGGTCAGGTGGGAGCGGGAGGTGCTGCTCAGCCAATCAGAGGACGAGACAGTCGCGCGGTGGAGACGTACCATTTCTGGGTTGCCAGCATGGTGTGAAACCCTCTTCAGGAAGTTTTTATTTATTTAGCATTTTTTTATTAACAAAATGCTTAAACGAATGTATATTTAGAAATGTTGTATTGAATGAACACTTTAGATTGTTATGTTTTTATTTGCTTATTTTTTCCCTTCACATTTTTGACTTTTAGAGATTTGTCATATCATGTTAATTTTTCCCAAACAGCATGTTTTGTTCCGCTAGTCAAAAAAACAGGAAGTAGGTCGAGGAGGTTCGTGGACCGGAGATAGTTCGGTGGCTCACCTAACTGTCACTTAAAGCTCAGGAGGAGTTGATGGTTCAGTGATTCATACCCCGCAGAGGTTGGCAGATATCAGACAGCACCGACCGACATGAGCGGCAAAACAGAAGTCAGCTTTGATCCAAAAGGTAGGGAGCTTTGGGAAGTCACGAGAGGTAAACACGAATTGCATTCATTCAGGACATCGGTACCTGCAGATTGTTTACGTACGTGCAGATCTCTTTTTTTAAAAGCTGCTTTCAAAATGTGGTTGTTCGTTACTTTGCTTTACTAAAGTATTACATTAACACACCATTTCCATTGGTGTTCGGTGGTATTGTAAAATAAAACATATCGTTTCTCAGGAATCTATACATGTTGATGCCAAACTACTCATTTAGTTGGGTCTGACTTCCTGCATTGACAATATTGAATATTGAACTCCAGTCACGAGACCCTCGTGACTGGAGTTCCTGCTGCTTTCCCCTTTGCAAGTTGCACCAACAGCAAACAGTCATCCTTAATAATCTGCACAGCTATAATGTTGATGTGTTGTTTATATGTAATAACTATATCGCACGTTTTTTCCCCGACAAAACATACCAAATAAATGATTTAGCAATAAATGAGCAATTCGTTGATAATAAAAATATTTTTTCTGAGCGGCATTTAACAAGCCACATAAGCAATTTTCTCCTACGACACACAGGCTGAAGAGGATACAATGAGCTCGGAGTGCTTGATCAGGTTGATTTCACATGCAGATGATTACATTCCACTGCTGATTTTTTGTGTGTGTCTGACTTCTTTGCCTTTCCTTGTCTTATGCCTCCCTCAGAGCACCAACACCTGCGTTACAACCCTCTGCGGGACACCTGGGTCCTCGTGTCGGCCCACCGCATGAAGAGACCCTGGGCAGGTCAGGTAGAGAAACCTCCCGAGGAACACATACCCAGACACGACCCCCGCAACCCACTCTGTCCCGGCAACACACGCGCAAATGGAGAGGTGAGAAAAAGTTAATAGGGTGATTCAATCAATCATTACATTACAGTCTTGTACAAGAGCATCAGTAAGCGGTGTACCCAAATTCCAGGCTTCCAATATCCCTTTAGAAACAATGTAGATAATGTCACAGATCGTCGATGCTTCTCCGCAGACGGGAGGGGTTGCAGTTAGTAAATATTCATCCTGTAACAAACCATTTCACGTAAGGCATCATTTAACAACAATATACAATTATTGATACATAGCTGGACTCCTTTAGCTACTAAATACATTCCAATTATAAATGGCATTTGCTTTGGATAACAGAATATGTGCTTTTCCCCCCTACAGGTAAATCCAGACTATGACAGCACTTTCCTTTTTGAAAATGACTTTCCCGCTCTTCAGCCGGATGCACCAGATCCTGGTGAGGAGTATTTCTGATGCTGTAAAAACACTGTAACAAGTAATTGCATTACATCATATGTAAACCACTGGTTGAAATATCAGCGCGTACAATTATTTTGCTGTTATTTATGCAAAAATTAATGCAAAATATACTCAAGTAGACTGCGCGTTATTTGTTCTACAACTTAGGCACAACATTTTTTATTTTCAAGTGGTTTCAATAGACTGTTCAATCAGGCCTAATGGGGTGCAGGTGAATCAATGTAATTGAAATCGTAACGCAAATGAATCTTTAAAAGCTTAAGACAACATTACCTGTTGGAACTACTTCCATTTGCTGTGTTCTTCAGGCTCAGATCAACATCCACTGTTCCAGTCCAAAGCTGCCAGGGGCGTCTGGTAAGAGAAAACGCTTCCTGTCAATGTTGTCTTACTGTGTGTATGTTTTTTCAATTGTGTCCAAAGGATGGAATGGAACTAAAACTGTCTGAAAACGACAACCGTTATCTTTTCATATCGTGCCAGGTCCTTTACCAATAAACTGATGAATAATTAAAAAACACATCCATAATCTAAATTAGTGTGTGGCTATAATTTAGTCGAGGATGCATCTTAATCAATGTTCCTTTTGTGAAAAATTATGATACATTCAAATTTATGACTAATTAAGTCTGAACTGATGAGTGCAATCAGAGCAGTCATGCCGCGGCAACGTTCACACGTTGTGGTGATTATCATCAGCGTAATCAGCTATTAGCAGAAGGTAATTTTGACAATCAACACACTGCATGCCACTTGTTTTAAGGACATCTTGAACTATGCAACAACAAAATAAGAAGACAAATCCTCACTCTCAATACGTATATTAAGCATGTATGTATTCCTCCGTGCCACCACCTGATGGGGATGTTTTCTCAGTCCCAATTTGTGAGTGTTATGATGACGTTACATTTGAGTCCAGGGATATTTACCTTAGACCCTTTTGAAACATAGGGACATAAGAGGTCTTCTTGGAGTCTCAAATCCTCTTCCTGGAAATATGTTGTATTCCGTCGTGAAATAGTTTGATCCAGTTTTCTGGTGTATCACTATTGACAGTTGGATTTACTCCCCGTCAAAGTCAATGTATGGCCTTGGAAGCCGAACAGATGAGTTAATACTTAATGTCGGCGATCCCTCACATATGCAATACACAGTAGTTTATAAATAGATCCACAGATAGCCAAGTTACACAACACCTTTGCTCTTACAGATTCCTCTCAATCGAGCGGAAAGTGAAGCTTAAAACAGGTCAGCAGAGAAACAGCACTAATTATCTTTTTCTTGATTGATTGAAACATTTCTAGCTTCTTTTCTTTCAACCTCGCAGTTTCAGTTTGTGTGTGTTTGTGTGTGTGTCTTTGTCTTTTCCTGATGTAGTGTGTGTATACATGTTTGTTTGTTTGTGTGGAACAGTGTGTCTCGTTCAGTCCACACAGATGTGTGACCAAGCCAAAGTTAGGGGAGCTTGGAAGCTGGACAAGTGCGTTCTGCTCGGCAACAACATTCAGAGAGCCAATTAGAGGGAACACAAACTGGGATTTGGGTCATGAGAGACAAAGGAGAGACGGGGGTGAGGGAAGAGATCCTTTTGCCCGCTTCTCAGTCACACCTTCTCTCTCAGCAGAATAGTCTTCAATCATGTTGCACACGGTTCGGTAATTTCTTGGGAGGTTTCCATTAATTACAATGGTTTTCTAGCACATCATTGTTTCAGCCTTTAACACATTAGTTGCCCATGCAACTAATACAACAGGGCTCACAAAGCCAGAGGAAGAAAAGGCAACCAGGACACACACACAAACAAATAAACATATATATACACAGTGTCATTGACAGTACATGAAGTGCTTGCAGCATCTGCGATACACATGAACAATTCATAAATACGACCATTCAGTTTTGCTCAGAGCATAAACACCAAAGTCATGATCAATTATTGATTATGTACTAGCTGCTCAGGTCCTTAGAGGAGCCTGTCTGTTGATAGACATTTCCTTTTTCTGACTTTGACAGGAGCTGGTTTTCCACTGGGCAATATTGGTGAGGTTGAAAGCAAACATGAAAGTGTTGATTCAAATACGCACACATATAAACTCTGCACGTTGTGATGAAAACATCTAATCACACTAGTTGTTTTTTTTGGTTCGACATGTTCACTTTGAGTTTTTAACAGAATTCAGCACTGTTCATATATCACACGGGATATTTTGAGTCTAGTTCT
The DNA here is from genome assembly GCF_029220125.1 of Pseudoliparis swirei. Lineage (NCBI taxonomy): Eukaryota > Metazoa > Chordata > Actinopteri > Perciformes > Liparidae > Pseudoliparis > Pseudoliparis swirei. The sequence goes on along the minus strand of NC_079402.1, from coordinate 8,444,353 downwards.
GAACAAGTCAAACCCAGTCATGCCTGTCTCCTATCATATTTCAAATAGATCTAAAAGAAGCTTATTATAGGTTGTGATTGTATTCCAGAGGAAACTAAATGAATAAATAATTGCCAGACTTTCCAAGTGTAACTATGTATCATTTTGGTTTGTTTGAAGAGCACCACAAACATGAGCTTCAACAGAATATCCACAGTAAAAACATGTCAAAGAAAATTGTTATCTGTTTCTGACAAATGGTCTCTGGAAAGTACAGAGCAGTAACTTTACAGTACTCAGCACTGAACACTACAAACAATGATGTCTACTGTAAAAAACTAAAATATATACAGTATTTGATAGTTGCAGTGCAGATTTCTTCCCCTGTTTTAAACACCTGAGATTGCTGCAGTTAGAGGAATGTAGTTAAGATGCTTCTGTCATTGTGGCCGTGAGCAAAGCACTGAACCCCAAACTTCCTTTTTTTTGGATGTGTGGGGAAGTTATCACCTTCCCATGGCGGGAAATATATTAGATCGTGATCTAATATATCTCCCTCTATCCTCTCGTTTTTGTCTCTTATTTTCAGTAAGGTCATGTGTTTCCATCCCTGGTCAGACGTCACCCTCCCTCTCATGAAAAGACAAGAGGTTGTCAAGGTGATTGACAAGTGGGCAGAGCTTGTTGAGGAACTAGGAAGCACGTACCCCTGGGTGCAGGTATGAGACACACACACACACACACACACACACACACACACACACACACACCCTATTAATGTTCACACATTATTGATCTAGTTTCTCCCAGAGCTAGGACACCTGTAAAATATAAAAGCAGCTAAACCTTTAGTCACTGATCTTTCTGAATCACTGGATAATACTTTAATGATGCCTCTGGGAAACTTGCAATTTCAAACATTAGCAGCAAAGAGAGAAGGTTGTGGATAACAGAAAAAAGTTTATATCGGGCACAGTTCATTGTTATTGTTACAGCAAATAAAGATGATGTCAGAAGAAGATGATGGACAACTTTACTGGTTATGACACATTATTAGGTATACAGAGTGAGCCCGAGCTGTAAAGGTAAAGCACAGTGGTTGCTGAAGTGATCCAAAATCCCAAACTCAATTGATTAAAATTGTAAGCAATACATTCAATAACTAGAACGGGCACTCGGTAGAGTGCATACCTTCGCATATCACAAGATTGGGCATTGAATTATGAACATTTTGGCATTAGTTGCATGCCAATTGGACAAAAATGTATCGTGCTATGGTAAAAAAAAGATTTTGACCTTTCCATGACCTTGACCTTTGACCCGATTGATCCCAAAATCTAATCAAATGGTCCCCGGATAATAACCAATCATCCCACCAAATTCCATGTGATTCAAGAAGATTTGACCTGTTCATGACCTTTGACCTTGACCTTTGACCCGATCGATCCCAAAATCTAATCAACTGGTCCCCGGATAATAAACAATCATCCCACCAAATTGCATGCGATTCGGTTCAATACTTTTTGAGTTTTGCGAATAACACGCAGCTCGTTTGTCCACCATGGGGTCACGAGCCTTCAGCCGCTCTGCCCCTCGCCTATGGAACTCCCTCCCCCCTGACATCAGAAACATTGACTCTATCACTTTATTCAAAACTCACCTCAAAACTCACCTTTTCAGGCAGGCCTATGGCTGACCTGTTCCCCTCTTGGTTGCTCTGCTGCAGACTGTTCTGCTTTTTAACTGTTTTGCTTTTTAACTGTTCTGCTTTTTAATTGTGTCCATTTTTAAATATGTTGTACGGTGACCTTGAGTGCCTTGAAAGGCGCCTTATAAAATGAATGTATTATTATTATAAATAAATAAATACACGGCGATCAAAACATAACCTTCCGGCATTTTCAATGCGAAGGTAAATATATAAAAGATAAAAACATGGGAATCAATGGTTTTAATCACCCATTTATATAGTCTGCTCAGAGATATGACTAGTGTGGGCATTGTAAAGTATCAACATTATATTTACATTCACAGTATATTGACATGATACTGGGTATCAGTATTAGAATAAAAGCCTTAGCTGTAGCTCATATTCTGCATCTCTGTTTAAATGGATGGTGGATGTTGGCAGCTTTTTCAAATCAAAAATCCTCCCCGAGATCAGAAGAAAACAAGCGAGCGCAGACCTCTTTTGAAGTGTCCAAGTGCAAGGCACAGCATTTTTGAGACCCCTAAATATCTCACAAAACAGACCAATGCATACTTAATTCTCATCATAACTCATGGGAATTGAAACTGTACTAACTACCAAATATCATATTTATGTAATCTTAATCTGCAAGGATTTAGTTTTCTCACACTACATACGAGTTAAAGAGGACCAAAAAAAAAAACCTCTGGATTCAATTTCCTTTTCTTTTCTGTTTTTAGATCTTTGAGAACAAAGGAGCTACGATGGGCTGTTCAAATCCACATCCTCACTGTCAGGTAGGAAAATGCACAGATGCATAAACACACAGGGTAATCGTTTCACTCGCCTGCATACGCATATGCAAACAATCCTGAGCGATTTTAACGACATGAGTTCCTTACCCTTGAAGAGAGAATATAAAGTTCAGGGATACGTGCATGCATTCACACCAGCCACCTCGTTTCAATACGAGCACTTTCGAGGTGCAGTGAATCAACAGTAAATAAAATGCTTTCATCACATGAGCACAGTCGGATTTTGTGCCAATTTGCACGTCGCCGTCGTATCAGATTCACGATGGCAAAGGAAGTTTGCGTGTGTTAAAAAGACACGTCTCAACATAGAAGCTGTTAATTGACTCTTCTACTCCCAAATCACCAATGACTCGTGTGCCATTGTGCCAGTTTTACATTTTTTAAATGCACAAATCTTGTCTATGTAACTGTGTGGGTGTTTTCTTGTCTTTTCACGTCTGCCTACTCAGTAACGTGATTCCGACCGAACCAACAGCTCGGAGAGACGGCGGCATTGCCTGTCCAACTGCACGTCACAGTGTGATGCTGAGAACGAGCACACAGTAGACAGTAGACTGGTTGCTGTAGACGGAGTGATGTGTTGAATTTTAAACGGCAATGCTTTTGTCAAAATGGTCAATATAATATGTCCGCTTTCCTGATGGGCCCATCAGAGTCAGAAAGGCCACTTACCAGCCTGAGAATGATACACAAGTCGCTGGAAGACCATGTATGTTACTGCAGCACGAGAAGGTCTGCTTCATTTCCTACCAGTGAGGAGCTTGGTCTTTGACTGCCCCAATATATATATATATATATATATACACTACTGTTCAAAAGTTTGGGATCACTTAGAAATGACTTTATTTTTCAAAGAAAAGCACTGTTTTTTCAATGAAGATAACATTAAATTAATCAGAAATACACTCTCTACATTGTTAATGTGGTAAATGACTATTCTAGGTGGAAGTGTCTGGTTTCTAATGAAATATCTCCATAGGTGTATAGAGGCCCTTTTGCTAATCGCCTTAGAAGACTAATGTCTGATTAGAAAACCTGTGCAATTATGTTAGCACAGCTGAAAACAGTTATGCTGGTGATATAAGCTATACAACTGGCCTTCCTTTGAGCTTGAAGTTTGTAGAACAAAATTAATATTTCAAATATTAATCATTATTTCTAACCTTGTCAATGTCTTGACTATATTTTATATTCATTTGATAAATAAAAGTGTGATTTTTCATGGAAGACACGAAATTGTCTGGGTGATCCCAAACTTTTGAATGGTAGTGTATATACACATGGTCGATAAAGCTGCTGTCTGAGTGAACCGTTATGTGAAGCAATACATGAGCACATTTAAATGTAAATGAAGATGGGGAGAATACAACATGGAAACAGATCAAACCCTTCAGGTTTCAGACGTAGTGAGTCTGTCTGATTTATTCTAAAAGGCAGTAAGTACACGGAAAAATCCTGATAGGTTTACAAAAAACTAAACTTTCTCCCAACTCCTCTCAAGCTCACATATTACCAGCCAGGGCATACCTCATGGCCAAAATGTTGCAGTATTGCTTTAGGAATAGTGTCGTAATCCATTCCCTGCTGTCCACAAATAAAGCAACAGCTGTTGCGTAAAAGAGGTTTGGCTATTGTAAGACATGGAATAGAAAATAACAGGAAAAAAAGAGTTTTATGAGCTGAGGAGCTATTAAGAGTCATTGTAACTTAACATAATGTAACTTAACAGTCCAGCAGATGTTTTTATTGAGAAGTTCCTTCTCTCTGCTTGACCAATGACATTTCATATCATCAGGCTTTTGGAGTTAAAGAGATTTCTGCCTCCAGACGGAAACAAAGGCATGCTGAATCTGTGCTGTGATATACACATTTCCAGCAGAGGGCAGTATGTTACCTCAGAATAACAAGGTTGTAATGCTGTTAAGGTAAAAAGTTTATTACGATGTTTTTTTTAAACCCATAGAATATGCATATTCAGGTGTTTGTACTTTCATTAAAATTACAAGATAAAACAAATATGTGCTTAAAAAAATTATTGTATTATTATTGTATTATTACTTGCGTTTCAGAGACACAAATCAAACCTGGATCCAGTCTTTGATAAAACTATTTAAAAGTTTAATCAGTTTTGTTTCTTTTTTTCCTGCAGTCCTGATTCCACCCCACCCCCCTTTTTATATCGGAAAAGAGAGTAAATATGTGTGTGTGTACAGCACACCCCGCCAGGCCAGAACGCGAGAAGTGTAAATCTCAAACTTGGAAGAAAAGCGAACAGAAAATGTTAATCGTGTTCTGCAGGCATCGTTGCTTCTCTTGGTCTCAGAGGGACAGAGCTGTATGTATTTTCATCGGAGTGGTGGAAGGAAAAACGTCGGCCCCTGGAATAGTAATGGTCTTTTTTCACGTGAGGAATCCAAACTGTATTACATGCTGGAGGGGATCATTCCTCTCACAAGTTACTCCCAAAGTATCGTCAGTCTTTCAATCTTGAGAGTTCTGTCTTGTGGGAACAGAGTCATGCTTTGCTTTTGTCTCGTGCCGGTAGCTTTACTTTTTTCCCCATCTAAGCTTTCTCTGAGAATCAGCTGCCGGATAGATGAGAGATTTGTGTCTGCAAAAACACAGGTGAACGAATAGAGCCACACTTGTACAGATGTTGGCAGATGTGCAAACATTACCTCGAGGCATGCAGATGTACAGTATTTGCACATATAGTTCAGATGTTAAGCATGTCTCTTTCTCTCTTTCTCTCTCTCTCTCTGCCTCTCTCTGCCATTCTCGGATGGGGATCATAAACACGGCCTTTAGCCAATATTCAAACGTCATTGGTATAAACACCATGATCGGCTGGGTTCTCCTCCCCTTGCAGTAATTGTGTGCTTACCAAGGGCAACAACAAAAGAAAAAGCCGACTAACATGAATAATTCTCAGTTTTCTCGCAGATTATTTTTTATTGCATTTGCTTTGCTAAGTATTAGTCATGAATCTAGAACCATGACAATACAGTTATTAAGAGGAAAGGCCAGCAGGATACTCATACGTTACCTCAAAACTACAAAATAAATGAAAGAGCTCCTTCAATCATCAAGAGGATCCTTTCTTTTTGTACTGTTCCCCCCCGATAAAGTTTATCCTTTTTCTTCTTCTTTCTTCTCTGTTGTAATGGAGGAAGCCTATGATGGTGGGATTCTTATTGCATTCTGGTTAAAAATGCGGAGGAGTGTTTAATCAGAACATAATTTGCCGTACAGCCTGAAGCAGTGCTTCCATAAGCAGTGCAGAATGCCTCTAATCATTACTATGTTCACGGATGGATTATTATAATTGGAAAACCTACTCCTGGTGATACAAATATGTTACTTTCAGAAAAAAAATCCAATTTAATAGGCCTAAAAGTTCTATTAAAATAAGGGTCAAAGGATCCATAAATACCGTCTTTAAAGCAGTTGACATTAATGCCTCGCATGTACAATATGTACAAATAATGAAAATAAACCAGAGTAGAACCAAAAGAAACACCATCGTTCGTTGGAGAACACACACATTGCTTTGATCCTTAGTGCAGCAATAACTAAATCAATATTCTGGTGAAGGTCTCACTCACTCACCCAAGAATATGTATATTTAGTTTTGCATTCCTGCATATAATTGTGTCCATTAGTTGAGATGCTAATTACAACAAACCCAAATTTAAAATACCTCCTTTTCAACAAAAAAACGGCGACTTATCCCAGGTACCGATTCATCATGCAGCAGTGAGTGAGTGAGTTGGAGTCATTTGGCCCTTCTTCCCTGCTTTTACAGCCATTAAAATACCAGAGTGCAAGCATAAATAATCAGAATGTCTGTCACGACGCTCACTGTTCTCCATAAAGAGCTTTCTGAAATGCCGTTGAAGTACATTATGGAGCTAATTCCGTGGCCAGGAAGTCTTTTCTCCTCAAGCGCTGATTGAAAATGAACTGCAGTGTCGTAACACGGATGAATGTTTCCCTCGAAGATGAAATGACCTGCAGCATCTCATCTGTTTCAGAGCGTCGAACTGTCGGCTTTCTCCGGGGATGTTTACCGTTGCAATCAAAGCCAATAGCAAGCAGCTCTTTGGGATTATTAACTCAAAATATATTTATATTTTTAGAGGTTCATCAAAATTCGGAAGCTTATCTCATCAGTGCGTTTGTTTCTGTCTCTAGGAGCTCTCTGTTCAGCCGTTGTGTTGCTTAGATATAATGTTTGACATCGTAACATTGTTTGTACCTGTTGTGTGATTATTTGTTATTTGTTTTTCTATTGCAAGTGAAGAATACTATCAATGTACAGCAAATCCTCCGGAATCAACCTTTTACATGTATCTATGTTAAGGGAAATGAATACAAGATCATGCCATGGCGTTTACATATTTTAGCCCATTCACAACAACTTACATACTCTTGACTTGTGATGAATTCCAACCCCCCAAAAAATGGAGGGAGGCCACAGAGGAGGAGATCGTGACTGGTCATGTGTCGTCGCTACGGGAGACACGGGTCATAAAACAGCATTGTGACTCGTCCATGTGCATCTAGGTCCAATGTTATTTCAATCAAAGTCCCTGAAGTCATTCTTCTTTTCTATAACGTTTAGCATCCCGACATACTGTATATTAAGGGTTCAACTCTGCTTAATCAGGACTCTGTGGGTGTCGCTTGGTCAGATTTGATTGGCGGTCATATTAACTGACATCGCAGCGAAACAACTGGCTTCACATTTTGATTGAAACATTGCCAAGACATGCACAGAAAGAGAAAGGGAGAACAGAAAGGCCTGACGTCACCTTTTTCCAACTCATGTGACACAAGTGACAGCAAAAAAAATACACAAAATGTATCCTAAAATAGCCGCGGCTCATCCAATTTTTGCCAGAACAACGTGTCTTCATGTACTTTACAAGCCCGACGCTCTCAGTAAGAAGCTGATTGAGAAAATATGTTTTCTGAGCCTGTGCATGGAACCTTGCTGTTCACCGGGATGAAGGACCTGTCTCAATTACGCTTAGTGTCTGCACGTTGATTTGCACACTGTATTCATATAAATGAAAGCAAGTCACTGCAGGGGAGAATAGATTCATCTCTCTAAAAAGCCTGAATGGAAAAAAACAGTAAAGTGACTTTTGAAACCAAGCCATCTCTGCACCTGTGAAACACAATTTATTTGTAATAATAATGATGAAGAACTCTCTTTTAAAATGAATGAGTTCATTTGGTATTACAGCAGGGGGGATGGGAAGTGGGCAGATTGCTTATTACCCCCTTTTTATGTTGTAATCTGAGGGTAATACACATCCATAAATATCTCTCAGGTTTTAGATTTATTTTCCGTCTCATCATCTTCCTCCCTCTTCTTCCCGACTCCTGTTATATTGTAGGTGTGGGCCAGCAGCTTCCTTCCTAATGAGCCGGCTCTGTCAGACCGCAGTCAGAGAGCCTACCACCAGAAACATGGAGAACCGCTGCTGCTGCAATACGCCAAACAAGAGGCTGAGAAAAAGGTACATATGAACACACATGCAAATAATGTCTAAAAAGAACATCAGATGTAACATTTTGCCTTCAGTGGCTTGTAATGTACCTAGTGTTACTTTAATTAGAGTCGTTACAGAGAAGGCAGTTTCTTTTCCTTCATTTAAAAAAAATTGTTGTGTTGACATTTTACAAAAAGAAAAGACACAGTGAGAGGTGTGAGGTCTGCAGTTTATCATTAGTTTCAGACATTTTGAAGTTTAAAATTAAATGAAACTTTGAGTATGGCTACAAAGTTACATTTTCTTCAATAAACAATGTGTGAAACAAAAGAAGTGTTAAACATTTAGAATTCCGATTGAATAGTCCAGGAAATATCTTCTCGTCCATATGCATCATGGGAAGACGTGCATCAAATCTGGCGTCCCAGGTTATATAGAGGCCAGTCACATTAAATCAAACGATAATACTTGTTTTGATTAAATGAAGTGCTTTTTTTGAATGGCCTCACTAAAATTTGGATTTGTTGACTATGACAAAATATGGTGAATGGTGATGGGGGAAGTCATTTTGGATCACTGTGATAAAGGTTCATAATAACAATCAGAGGAAAGCTTTAAAAGGTGTTTTTAAAGTCTCTAAATATGTGATTCATGCAAAATGGTCTTTCTCAGCGTGACTACCCTCATTGCCTCTCCACCTTTTCCCCCCGATATGCTTCTCTTTCTTTCTTTTTTCCTCCACATTCGCAGAAATGTCTTTCAGTCGCTGAAGCGTGTCATTGGACAGCAGAGATGCTCATTAGCATAATGCGGCATTATCCATCTTTAACCTGTGCTAAGATTAAGTGAAGAAAAAAAAAGAATCACGACAGTCTGTATTTAAGTGATTTCTCATTCAATTGAATTCAGTTTATTTTGCATAGCTCGATATCACAATATACAAATTTGAATATGACAGAGTGTATGAATAGTTGGTGGTAGGCATGGACCGCGATCTAGACCTCTGTGTGTGTGTGTGTGTGTGTGTCAGGCATCAGCCACAGTAACTACAAATGAAAGGGTCCAACGCAGCCCTGAGCCCCTTTAGCGCGTTGGAAAATGTCTGATTCGTGAGCAGAGCTCTTTACCTTTTAGACTTCCACCTCCCAGTCGTCCTCTGAATTGAGTTTGGAGCAGATTGCATCTTTTTTTGTTATTTATGTTTCATTAGGTATGACCTCACTTCCAATGTTGATTGTTCCTTTTGTGTGTGTGTGTGTGTTCATTTTATATCTGTTTCAGATTGAGTGGAAAGCCGTAATGCCATTACTTTTTAGCATTGCACTGCAATTGTGTGTAAGAGAAGCGCTAAACATATTTTCTCTGTTTATTTTATCCTGATTATTTAGTGTATTTTCACACTGCGGACTAGGAATTTTTAAGTTGCCTCATCAAAATACATTTAGAAATCATATAGTTTTTACCATATTGCCCTTGAAAGCCTTTGAAGATAATAATTAGTAATGTAATCTGAAGTAAAAAACAATCTGTCTAAAGAGGAAGGTTTTTCTGTTCCTCTTCTTCACTAGCATTAAAGCAGTGTCTTTGGAGTGACTAAAAAAAGAACAATCATTACATTCCTTCACCAGAACAGTTGTAAAGGGAGAATGGGAATTGATGATGAGGACACAAACGAGTGGAAGGAGAGAGGAAAGAGGAAAAGAGAAATCAGACAGCGACTGATTGATTCAGGGAAGGAGCTGATACACCAGTGAGTCTGCTGGGAGTGTGAGAGTGACCTCAAACCATTTCATATTATTCAACCATAAAAGTAAAAACTTTCAAGAATAGTGCAGTTGATAAACTTTACTGATACCATTTATGTACTTTTACTTTAGTATGATTGAGACTTTTTCTTCTAACACTATTTTTACACTGCTGTATTATTACTTTTACACAAGTATGTTATCTGAGTTTTTTTTTTTTTTTAATGTTTGTTCTAAATTTGGTTGCTTTTGTTGTCAAGTGTGTGTGTGTGTGTTTGTGTCTGTTTGAGTGTGTGAGAGTGAGTGAGTGAGAGGGGATAGCGTTAAGGTTTCGAGAAGAGCAGAGTAGACGTTTGAATCGCCTCGACAGCTGCTCACTGACCTTTGATGAAATCAGAGTTGAAGGGTGTGTGTGTGTGTGTGTGTGTGTGTCTGTCTTTGTCTCTGTCTCTCTCTCCTTTTGCTCCTGTCTCTTTGACACAAGGTTAGGACCTTAAATTGGCACACTGCAGTGTTTGGAGCAGTTTAAATTGGGGTTCAGCTCCCTGGTGACACTCCTGACTTTGAAACCAAAACTTTCTAAGCTAATTGAATGAACCTCTTTGGGATTTGCGGTCTGAGAGGTGTCTGTTTTAGGACATCTTCCAATTCCTCCGTCTCTTTTTCTCTTCACTCCACCAACCTAACCCCCCCCTCTCTTCATTTTCCTCAATCTTACCCCGCCATCCTGGTTCTATTTCATTCTATCCGTCTCCATTCTGCTCCTTTATAATTCTGTTAAGGGCAGCAGAGAAAGGATGTGCTGGAATAAGCGTGGAAGATAGTTTGAGATTGAAATGGAGAGCACTGTAAAATTATTAGAAGTAAGAATACAATGTAAAATCATTATTCTGAATAGCATAAAATGCGGTTCATAATGGCGTTGCTAAACACTGTAAAGATACAGATACCAGAAATACAATTTCCTCCTTTCTTACTTAAAAAATATGTGTTCAAAATGAAACTCTACACAGTGTTATTGCACCGGGCTTTAAGTTGAATCCTATCCTGCAAGGGAAGTTCATTAGGATTCAGATAGATTACTGTTAATTTTAAACAGCATTTCCAGAAGATGCCTTAATTATGCACTAATGCCCGAACAAATTTGCTCAAACCTCTGGGAGATTCATGGCAAAAGAAGCCCAAACACACTCTCTTTGCTTTGTTGCTGGTTACTGCAAATGATTATTTGTATTTTTCTAAAGATTTTATTTAGTTTTCATGCTATTCACACATGGCACCATGAATACTTTTGACTGACATAATGTATAAAGGCAATATAAGGAAAAACAAATGAAAATCACGAGAAGAAAGCCGTACATTTCCTATACGACTTTTCTTAGCTTCAGTGAAACCAGAAAAAAAGAATTGTCTTTAGTTAACTTGACATATTGAGAAATGATTCAGTGTTCTCAAACACAAGGCTTGGTAGTCTGATCATATATCGGTCACTTGACATCCAAACTGAAACACAAAATACTCTGAATAAACGTGGAAATATGTGCCCGTGGAATTATATATATTTTTTACATTAAGCTTATTAGTGGAAGATGCAAAATGCCCGAGGGGAAACCCAGAGTACACATGCAACATGTACACACTGAGCCCTCTGTGTGACACAAGATTGAGTGTTGATCCCAGGAATCAATTACTGTGACATGAAAATGGTAAATACTGAGTCACCATTCTGCCCAAAACATGTTCAGTCTATAAACTTCTGGCACGACACTTATTCCTGCTGATCGTGCCTCTGCTCAGGTTGAGTTATGCTGCAATTTACGGAAAGCTACTGGACTCCATACCAGGCGGTAGATCCATACAGATGGGATCTGTCAGTTATAATTAATGATACATTGCCCAAACATTGTGTTTGTGAAGGGGCGGAGCTAAACGTCCCATCTTGGGCATGTCTCTTATGAACTGGCAATGCTACACGCCACGGCAATTACTTACTGCTTTTTGGTGTCATGGCACATTTACAGTTCAGGTTTCACCATTCCGTCACCAGTAGCAGCAGGAAGCTCTTTTCGGCAAATTAATGAATGAATCCACTGTATGCTGCGTGCACAACACTAAACGGCAAACGCACACGGTCATCAGCTTGCCGGTGGACATAGCTGAGCATGTGGCAGCTAAAGAACCGCTTCGTTCTCTCAGGAGGAAAGTGACAATTTGACTTTCAATTATCAGGTGGTTAAAAGTACACGAAGGCCACGGTGGCTGTCCATCTGCTGTCGGTGTGTGACAACTTTACAAGGGGATTGTCTGTCAGGACGTCGTGTTTTTCAGCTCGTTTTGAGGTTCTTCTGCCCCCAAGAAGCCTAAAAAAGTTTACAAAATCAATACAGCTTGAGGAGCTCTGCGGTCGATCAATCCTGCTGCAAATTATTGTTTCTGCTCCGAGGCCTCGACACGGCACACTTTTCATTTTGGAATCAGAATGAGGCATACGGGGAGGTGTGTTTGGAAATATATATTAACATGCCGTTAAGGGAAATCTAGTATATACTGTGTGTGTATATACACTACCGTTCAAAAGTTTGGGGTCACTTAGAAATGTCTTTATTTTTCAAAGAAAAGCACTGTTTTTTCAATAAAGATAACATGAATCAAAAATACACACTATACATTGTTAATGTGGTAAATGACTATTCAAGGTGGAAGTGTCTGGTTTCTAATGAAATATCTCCATAGGTGTATAGAGGCCCATTTACAGCAACGATCACTCCAGTGTTCTAATGGTACATTGTGTTTGCTAATCGCCTTAGAAGACTAATGTCTGATTAGAAAACCCGTGCAATTATGTTAGCACAGCTGAAAACAGTTATGCTGGTGATATAAGCTATACAACTGGCCTTCCTTTGAGCTTGAAGTTTGTAGAACAAAATTAATACTTCAAATATTAATCATAATTTCTAACCTTGTCAATGTCTTGACTATATGTTCTATGAAATGTTCAATTCATTTCATAAATAAAAGTGAGTTTTCATGGAAGACACAAAATTGTCTGGGTGACCCCAAACTTTTGAACGGTAGTGTATATATAAATAATAGAAAGAGAGAGAGAGGTGATTTTGGGATAGTATGAACTTTCACAAGATTCCTACTATGGATGTTAAACAGACATAAACACCCACACACACACACACCTACACACCTACCCACACCTTTACACACACTTTCTGAGCTAATCTATTTCTGATGAATTGTAATACCAAGGTCGGGTCATGTTTGTGCCCACTCATCATCAGCTTGTTAAATCTTAGCTTCCGACACCTTCTGCATTCAAACAGTTTATGGTAATGAAGCTTTCGTGCTGCGAACAGCCACTGACCTGTTCCATAATCATTTTGAACTCTGTTTGTTGTAAAGTAAGAGCGTGCTCTGTCGACCTTTACACATTTTTTGGTATTACTCAGTATTCCTTGTTTTTATTCTTCTGGGCTCAACGCTTAAAAAAGCCAAAGCAGTCTGAACATGTTTTTTTCCGTTTACCGTCTCTGTATATGTCTGTGTTTATTATAACTTATGGGACTAAATGTTTGTAAAGTATTGTCGTTTCATCAAATTCAGCTTTGTAATCGTTCACACACAGTAATTACTCGAAAGACTGCAAGGAAAAAAAGAAAAGAGATGAAAAGAGAAGAAGAACCAGCAGTCCTCTCTCATGTGGAATATTAGGTTTGATAAATTGACTGCTTGGATGGCTTTTCTCAATAACTTGTATTCCCTGAATAGGACGGTTCAAGGAGCTCAACCTGCTGAATGATAATCATTACAGTTGCTCAGATTGTATACACAGATATGAGATTTTCCAGGTCAGGTTCACTGGCTCCAATAGTTTAAAACAAATTACAAATAAGTTTAGAAACAGCAGGTAACTCAACAATACTTACTTGCTCGTAGATATCTGTAAAAAGAAGAAAATTAACAATTCATCCTCTGGGAACCATGAATGTCTGTACGAATGTGTTAGCAAACCGTCCAATAGTTGAGGTATTTCAGTCTGCACCAACAGAACCATGCTGCTCGTCTTACATTACAATAGTGCAACTTTTTTCTGTACATATATATATTTTTTCTTTACCATACCTTTTGAGGCGAATAGAGCGAACCACACGATGTAGTCTAGCTTCAGGTTAAGCTCTAAGGTTGGATTTGGAGTCTTGAGTTATGTTCTCCTATAGATCTGGAACCAAACCCGACTTTTTAAATCAGTGTTTTTGACTTTTCTAGAACAAGAATCAGTTCAGCATAAACTTTATATGGACTCAATATTACTTCCCTGCTTCTTCAAAAACATTTAAATGGTGTCTCTTCTCTAGGAGCGTGTAGTGGTGGAGACGTCTGATTGGCTGGCGGTGGTTCCATATTGGGCAACGTGGCCCTACCAAACGCTTTTGTTACCACGAAGACATGTCCTCAGGATCAATGACCTCACCACAGAGGAGAGGGAGGGTGAGTTTGGAAGTGCGCGCGTGTGTGTGTGTGTGTGTGTGTTATTCACAGCACATTCAGGCAACTTCCAAATCATGGAGTTTAAATCTGCTCAATCAAATATAAAATTGTAGGCCAAAGTTTAAAAAATGGGATGCTAGTTATGAATGAATGAGTTCAAACTTTAACTAACAGTCTGCTATCTCAAGCTGCTACATATAGATTATGGTGGTTGCAAGTATTTGTAGCTTGTCAACCATCCCTCTATCATATAGTTCATAAAGAAACACAACGCTTTGCAAATTGTTAAATAAATTGGTTATTGACTGTCGTTCAGATGACTCAAGTCGATGTTGTTGTTGTTGTTGTTGCCTGAGAACTAATTATCTTAAGGTCGAGGAGATCTTGTGAGATTACATCCCATTCCCTCTCAAGGACAAACCCCATCATGAGCTACCGGCTCATTTGGTTGACAACCGAGAGTCTATTTAGCTGATGGAGCGTCTGTGTTGTGACGGTATCTAGACAAGATGGATCGGTGGGCCAGCTGCCGGCTGAGGCACAGTGTGTCACCGCTGCTTCACACTAGAATCAACACAGACGAACAGTCAGCTGGGCCCGTGGCCATTTTCAACAACAGGCTGATTTGTTAACGCAGATATTGATGATTATTTCATCAACTAATCACCAATAACAAGGATGTCAATCAGGAATGGGTTCACTAAATATGATCCAAGTTGTCTCAACAGTATCCGTGTATCACAAGGACATCGATTTGGAGTATTTTCAGTATTTTGTGATTTATGTGACAGAAATAGCACTTGTTGGACGTAAAAATACAGCTTCACATCAAACCCCATTGCTTCTTTTGACATTTTGGATAAACATCGATGTTCTTATTTTCTTAAATATTGTCCAGATCAGTTTTTAAAGAATGGGTTGAATTTTGTTTCAAATGTCCTGCTTGTTGTGTTCTTCAAATAACCTGGAAATTGCACAGAATCATTATGTTTAATCGAGTGTATTCTGAATTTAGTTTGGCCATTAATTGATCATTTAAATTCTCAATGCATTTGGTGTTGTAAATGGGCCCAATTCAGAATTCCAAATTGCTTCGAGTGGAGCTGGACATGGTACGTGTCGTTGGAACAAAGATGTTGTAGTGTAAAACAAGCTCTTTAAAACAATTTATAAGATTAAATGCAGGTGATCAATTACGATTTTAATCCCTAATTTGTCCGTCTGTTCATCAGGTCTGGCTGACATCATGAAGCGACTGCTGACCAAGTATGACAATCTGTTTGAGATCTCGTTCCCCTACTCCATGGGCTGGCACGGTAAGACAACGGAGTGGGAGTGTTGAGAAGACAAAAAGTTTCAATAACAATATTGAAAGTTACTTTTGTAAAGTGACAGGAGAGCGGGACAGATGGCGGGAAAGATGAAAGATAATTTCAATCTAAATACATAAAAATCTGTCGATGGATTGGTGCTACAAACTGGAGGCTGTTCACATATCTGGCCAGCCGGTAACAAATTCACTTTGTCAGTTTGATATATGAATGAGCTCCATTTCCATTGTCTGCAATAGTCATTAAATATGTGAAGCGGAGTCATTACATTGCGTGTCATTTAGCTGACGCTTTCATCCAAAGCCACTTACAATAAGTTCATTCAACCATGAGTACAAACTCAAAACAACAAGAATCAAGAAAGTAACATTTCTTCAAGAAAACCCAACTACAAAAATAACAAAAGCAAGTGCCACTGAAGTGCTAATCTGCTTTTATTCAAGTTATAGTCATAAAAGAGGTGTTTTTTTAGTTTCCTGTGGAAGATGTAGAGACTTTCTGCTGTCCTGATGTCAGTGGGGAGCTCGTTCCACCAATGAGCAAACGGTCTGGATTTTGTCGAGTGATTAGCTCGAAGTGACGGAGTCACAAGGTGATTGGTAGATGCCGAGCGGAGTGAACACGCTGGGGTGTAAGGCTTGACCATATCCTGGATGTGGACGGGGCCCGATCCATTCGCAGCACGTTACGTAAGAACCAATGATTTGAAGTGGATGCGGGCAGCCACCGGTGACCACTGAAGAGAGCGGAGTAGTGTGGGTGAATTTCGGGAGGCTGAAAACCGGTCGAGCTGCTGCAGCATTCTGGAGGAGCTGCAGAGGTCGGATGGAGGAGTCAGTCGGGATTTTAAAAACAAACTTGGTGGCATCACGTGTTTTTCTTTCATGTCTAACTTTACATCATCATCCACCAACATGGCATTGATATCACAGGAATGTTGATTATCTGGTGCAATGCCATTGAAAAGATGGAAATTAGGATGCAGAGTTGTTCCTCACGGATTAGTGAGGAACATTCTTATTGCATTTCAATCGTCACTCTGCTGTAATACATTGACACAAGAGAGGTCCTCTTCTTTGATGTCACTCCCTTTTTACCTCTTTAAAGCACACTCAAGACACATCACATTATTTCATGTTTTTTCACATGTACAACCATGAAGAAAAACGGATTTCATGTTGATTAAGAGCACTTTCAATTCAATTCAGTTTATTTGTATAGCCCAATTTCACAAACTACAAATTTGTCTCGGAGTGCTTTACAATCTGTACACATAGACATCCCTGTCCCAAGACCTCACATCGGATCAGGAAAAACTCCCAAATAACCCTTCAGGGGGGAAAAAAAGGGAAGAAACCTTCAGGACAGCAGCAGAGGAGGATCCCTCTCCAGGATGGACAGATGCAACAGATGTAATGTGTACAGAAGGACAGATTTAGAGTTAAAATACATTCAATGAATATGACAGAGTGTATGAATAGTTCATAGTAGGCATATTCCACGATGGAGACCTCCACGATCCATCAGGCAGATGGAGGTAGAGAGGAGGAGTGGGCGGAGTCTCAACTTGTGGTGTAGATCAGTTTCTTTTTTTTTTACCATTAGCTATAGTAACGTCTAACATCTTGTCTGCATGACCGCAGGTTAACTCGTTATGAGCTTATAATGGCTTATTTAACATCAGCATTCATTTGTGATTGTGTGTCTTTCCAGCTGATGGATATGAAAATCAATATGCACTCTCCTTTTAGCTCATTTCTATCTCCTCATGAGGGAAATACCGGGCTCAATAGCAGCTAAACGCTGTTTAATAGTGGGTAACTAACATGTGTGGATGTACAATCTGATGCTGGAAAGGAATTGTATGCTGGGTTTTTATAGCTTGTTTAAATGTTTTATCCCTGTTGCTGCTGCTCGACATGCTAATGAGATCCAAAAGAGGAAAGTGGTGGGCTGTAAGACCCAACACAATGAGCTGAAAGATGCTAAAACGCCATGGAGCGCTAAATGGAACTACAGAATATGGGGATAATCTGGCACCTTTCCCATTACACACAGTCATTTGATCTATTGCCCATGTACATATTGATTAGAGCATCTTTAATGTTTATTTACCCAAGCCAGTGTTTTTCTATATTTGCTGGCCTTCCAGGTGGTATTTGTCTTTTCCATTCAGAATATGATTCTCAATTAAATTTCCCCAGAGGCACATTTTATAATTATTTTATTTTCAATAAAAAGGCGAGTGCTTTTTCCCCATCTGCTGGTGCTGAAATTAGTTGTTAACACAATAATAATAATGTAATAACTGCTGCGTCAAATGTGTACATTTTGTACATCTCTGGCTTTTAATAAACTTTGGATTTCGGATATATTTTGAAGAGCGCTCAACTTTAGAATGTAGTGCTTTATGCATTGTATATGAACATGCGTTCTACACCGCACGACATTATGTTGAAGTTCAGGTTTCTCTTTTCAATGGTTGCTGCTGTTTCTCCTCTTGAGCAGCGTGTCTGGATCCTGCACCCATTCTCCTTTGGTTACCATCACTTTGGCATCGCGGCAAAACAACTCCGTCAGAGGACATGAAAGAACCAGCAACAAGACAGCGAATAATTGAATAAGCAAGCGAATCACCTTTTTTCATTCTGACAGAACATGCAGGGTGACGAAATACATTTGCAAAGATCTCAGATGGTGAAATCCCAAATTCACATCTATTTCGACAGACCTCACGCCACTACAGTCGAGAAGCGAGTAGTAATCTTGGTTTAACTGTTGTGTTTAATTGGCTGTGAAGAAGCAGCTTGCACAAAACACACAAAGGCCCTGCGCTTTATATTAAAAGGGAGGTGTATGCCACCGGGACAGCTGTTCCTCTTTAGAATCTCAGGCGTTGGCTGATATTCACCTGGACTGAGACCGGGAGGGAAATGAGAAAAAACCCATTGTGAGTGTTGGCAGACAAAATCCTTGCAGCGGGTTCAAACTGTAACAAAAAGGTGATGCGATGAGGGATGTGTGACAGGACGGAGAGCCGTGTCATCACGCTCAGAGGGATCCTCTTAGAAGCAAAAAGGTCACAGGAACAACCCCTGCCGCTGGAAACCTCACTGCTCCCTGTCTAAGACATTCTCATTCTGAGTGAAGATAGACGCTGCAGCTTGCATCTAGATTCTAGATGCACTCCCGAGACAACTTGTGGACATAGTGCAGAGAGGGTGTATACGCTTTTCTCGCCAAGCGCCGATCACTTTTCTTTTGTTTTTTTGTCTATTTCGCTCTCCCATTCCCAAATGGTGGGCTTTTCCCTCTTTCATGAACAGCCTGAAGCTAGTGAGGCATGCACATCATGACTAATTAGGACTAACAACTAGGTTGAAGTTAATCTTAGTTTAATTCAGTCCACAGCTCCGTAGTCAGGAAGAGAGACGAATCCAAATTAAAGTTGGCTCGAGAGTGACAATTGGTATCGATTGTCCGGTCTCAGATCCATCGTGGGGAGATCACCTGGGTCCCACATATGCTGCTTTTTGTATTTGTTTTTGCGAGGGAGCCCAAATTAAAGATTTTCGAAAAGAGAGATGTTGCTCTCAAACTGCGGCGTGGAGAAAAGGACAGAGGGCATGCGAGGACACAGTCATTCACTGACTTCCTTCATGTTATTTTATCAGACATCAAATCTTTGAAGTAAAGTCTGGGTCTAACGCTGCCTGTGGTGAAGGATCCGACAGATCTTGTCTTAAGTTTTGGCTTTAATCTTGTGTGTTTTATTTTTTTAGATGGCCAGAAAGTTTGTGTTACAGCAATGTGCTGACGGTTATAGTCAGACGGTTATTTTCTGTGGCAAAGAATGTTATTACTTCTTTTGCACAGGGCTGGAGGAGAAATGGGGGAAAGCATCTGCCGAAGAGGTACTTACAAGTGGTGAACACACCATTTAAACGACTAACAATACATTAAAATTAGTCTTTATGTTTTTATAGTATATTGTCACTTAACGTTATTGTTACAGCAGAGTGTGCATGGTGTCGCTTGTTGATGCTCTAAAACACACATTTCACGAGAGTATCCTGTGGGGTCTGGATCTTTTAGTTTAATATACCAACTGTAATCTAAGAGCTTCAATATTTACTTTATTTATTTCTTAACTGTTGCAACAAATAGCGCGACATATTCAGTGTCAAATGCAGTTTCATATCTTTAAACAATGTGAAATGTAACATGTTATCTGCTACTACTTCCTTCTGTTTTCTATTCCATTACATTCTTGCAAATAATGGAATACGGTCAATTTGTGTTCTTTTTTTAAATTGGCAACAATACCTTAAACTCTCCAAACAATAGTTTTATTTTCACCTCATCAAGGGGGATTAAGGGAATACAGATTGCTGGGATTACAGTTGATGTGCTTTGGTGCGCTAACACACAGAGAGCTTGACACACATGCACACATAGAAATGCTGCACACACTGACTCTTTCATGTGGAAACACACTCTTATTCATATCCATATCCAGACACAGACCTGGCTTACATGATGAGTTACCTTATCTCCCCATCTGTGTTGGTGCTTTATTCGGGTGCATTTCGTCCAGCCAGCTTTTATTTTGGGCCGAGTTTATTCGTGGCAGTGTGGGGATAGACGTGGTTGGATGGTGTTTGAGTCACCTGGGAAATCATGGATTGGATAAAGCTACCTGCTTTAAATTCATTCTAACACATGCACGCATGCAGCAGACGAAACACATCCAAACCTATTTAAAAGTGGTTAATTGTCTCCTAATAGTCGCATCTGTCTCTCTTCATTCCTTATCTCGCGTCATCTCTCTCAGTGTGTGATTAGCCGCCATTGTAAGGAAACGGTTTCTCTCATTGCTGGTTCAATGTCTCTGTGATTCTGTTTTTGAATGGCTTTTGTGTTTAAGAAAGAAAAAATGTAATGAGAGATATTTTTAATCCTACTTCTAATCCCCCGTCAGATCAGAAAGCATCACAGGCGACAAAGAAGGTATTTAAATGTCGCAAATCCCTTCGGTAATTCCCCTCTTAAAGAGTATTGATCGAGTTGTGGGATAATACAATTTTTCATGCACTAATCTGCAGGTTTTGTCAAGTTAGACAAAGAAATGGTGAGAAATCCGAGGAATAAAATGCTTCCACTCAACGATGTCTGGATGTTGAGCATAAAAATAACTTGAACATAATGCTTTGCCCTTCATTCAATCTCAATCCAGTTCAATGCCAAACATTTTAACTCACGTTGGCTCGGCTGGTGCTCTAACCATCCTGTCCTTGATTAAGACGAATAAAAACTCCTAAAAAAAACCTTTTATGTGGGGAAAACGAGGAACTGTAACAGTTTAGCTCCACGCCTTCCTTTTTGTAATAGTTGTTTTCATCCTGTCACACCATCTCGTCAATCCAACTCCCCTCACCTGCCTCTGATCACTCCCTCGTTAGTCCCTCATTCCCTTCACCTGGTCCTCACGCCCTTCTCACCTGCAGCCCATCCCCTCATTAGTCCCTCACTATTTAGCTCCCTCACTTCCACTTGTCCTCTGCCAGATTGTCTTGTGTTTTCGTGCCAAGTTCTCCAGCGTTATTAGAGTATATTCCTGACCTGCCTGTTCTGACCCTGCCTGCCTGCCGTGACCTCTGATTCTCTGCCCCGCCCCTTTTTGCACTTGTTTGCTTCTTCGACTGATCTCCCGGTTTTGACCCAGCCTGTTTCCAACCAAAGACAGTCATCTTTGTTACTCCTGTCTGAGTCGTGCTTTTGGGTCCACTCTAATAGCGTCGTGACAGGAACATTTCTTTCTTGACTAAATGTCTAATGTTTTTGGTCACACAAACTAAACTAAACAAAGTCGGAACCCCTTAGCCAAACCAGTTTAATACTGATGCTTTCATTTAGAGTACACACACCTGTACCAGTGGTGCCTGGTAATACTGTCCAATTACTTGAATTTAGTAGACTCCTTCCCAGCTAATCAGAGCAGAGAATTCTCAGTGGTCATGATATAAAACAATCCCTGAAAGTATGGACCACTGCTTCCTCCTCACAGAAAGTTCTTAATCACTTTAAAATCTCGTTTACTTGTTTCTATTGCACTTGTAAGTTTATTGCTCTGTTGCCCTCAGAGTCAACGCTGGCTGCTTCTTTAATTTGTCCTGCTAGCGACCTGATAGGGGGCTGTCTGGTCTGCAGCTAATGAGCAGAGGGGCTTGTTGATGTGGCGTGGATGGCGGGGAGATAAATGAGCGTGTTGTGTCCTGCATATCCTTAATTAGCCTTCAGTGTTTGATTGTGCCGCCGTTCTGTTTGCGTCCGTGTGTTTACCCGTCCTCCGGTTTTGCGGAAACATTGAAATCATTCAAATGTTGTTTACACATTCGCCAATTTGTTTCGTCGCTATGGTTACCCACGCTTTAATATAAAGCTTCAACAGTCGCCGAGAAATGTGCATCGTGTCCTTTCCTGTGTCACGAGACGATCACAAATACGGAATATTTAAGACCGTGAAACCCTCAAGCCGTCTGCTGGATGATCTTTGCTGACTCGGCATGAACACACACAATAGGGAAGCTAAACATGAATGTTTATAGAGTTGAGATCATGGGAAACGCTTCTTTCATCTATAAATAAACTGCCTCTCACAATTACGGAGGTGCAGAACCTACAAGCCTTTAAGGGGAAAAGGTAAATTAGAGGCTGCTATCTCCAAAGAAGCACATGGGCATGTTTAAACATTGAAATCAAAAATACTAATACGATATGGCATGTTTGTCTGGAACTGGATGTGGTTGCGTTCTCCCGCTTTGGATGATGTACAGCTGCCTCCATCTTAGATGAACCGATGGAACAACACAGACCGCGATGGAAATAAGTCCTGGACTTTGTCCCCGACAATGTCTCACCACTTGAACGGCTACATTTCATGGCTGAGTAAAGCTGGCTCTGTGTCTCAAGTCTAATGTCTCGCCTCTCCTCATTCAGGAGCCCCGACGGGCCCCCATTTAAAGGAAGACAACTCTCACTGGCAGCTTCATGCTCACTACTACCCTCCTCTGCTGCGTTCAGCCACAGTGAAGAAGTTCATGGTGGGCTATGAGATGCTCGCCCAGGAGCAAAGGGACCTCACTCCTGAGCAGGTGAATATTGTAAAATGTGCAGACCCATCTTTTGTGCAGTACAGAGTTACTCATTAATTATACGGATTGTATGTGTTAAAGATTAAAGTACTGAGATTTAAGATGTGATGCTTGAGCTTTTCCACCCCAGGCCATCACAAACGGACCCCTCGCAGCATACTAATTATATTGCTTCACCAGGACTGCAGTAGATTTGTTCTCGGTCCCTATGTATCTTTAAAACTTGCCACTGCTGTGTTCTTGTATTTGCAGGCTGCTGAGAAGCTAAGGAACCTACCAGGAGAACACTACACTACTACGCAATGACGTGTAACGCGACTAGTGCAGCATGTTGACGTGCCTTTGCGAACCCAGGGATTTAAGATATTCTTCTTGTATATATGAATATACATGTACTGCGCTGGTACTGAAATGGACCTCAAACAAAATTTGCTACCAATCTCCGAATCCATGTTTTGGGGAGATAATTGGAGAACATTACCCCCCCCCCCCACACACACACACACACACACACTCCCGCTGTTCCTTCTGTTGAAATTAAACAAACTGTGTTTGTTGTTTCGTTTTGCTGTAAGCCTTCGACCACGCAGTGTTCTTCTTTCCAATAACAAAAGGAGTTGTTTGTGACTCAAACAATTGAGTTTGTTTCTTGTGAATGTAGTCTCATGGAAAACAAATCATTCTTGAAGTCGTTAACCGTTTCACCGCTTTACGCCTCAAAAGGTTTGCTTTATTTCATTTAGAACAAGGATTTAACGGTAACAATGTCGTCTGACAATGTAAGACGACCAAGAGCATTGTTATTGATTCTGAAAAACACCTTAATCAGAGTTCTTAAAACATATACATGTCACAGATGGAACATGTGTAAAACTAAAGGCATGATGTCATGTGTACTTTGTTGGTATGCGCATGACACGACTGCACTGACAAATGTGATAAAGACACATATTTGACACTACACCTGATGATGGTTGACGCAAAACGTTCCTGAATCACAAGTATTCCGAATACGGGGGAAGAATTAAGGATTGATTTGGGGCTCTCATGCGTTTGATTATTTCAGCACCACGGAGAGAGACACCCTTTTGAAAAGCAGATGAGTAATGATCTGGTCTAGACATACTGTCTCAGAATGGATCTGTCCAACACCCCGTCGATTACTTGACACTTCTGACCCGGAAGGCCATGCTGTGTTGTACAAAACAAAGCACTATAAACTTCACATGTTTTAAACTCCTTCTACGTGGGCGTGTCCATGGACAGTTCATTCAAATTACTTTATTGTAATGACATACTTCTAAAATTAGATTCTGAATATCAGCTGTTTCGAGAAAGATGTATGCAGGGAAATCAAAAACTCCGTAACTAATAACAAACCTAAGGGATTACCAAGAGTGCGTAACAGTGGGCAAAGACCTGGTGAGCTCGAGGGGTCATGCGGATGGAGATACTTCGTCATTCAATCATTTCAATTCAATTGCAATAAGAGCTAAAATAAGCTCTAAAAGTAAATGGGTTAAAAAAAAAAGTTAAATTGTGTCTAGCACGTGATTGTAAATCATGCAAATAAAAATACCAAGTTAATTCTTGACATGATAAATGAGGTGTGCTATCACCATGACAACGGCAGGTGGCAGTGTTGCTTACAAAGTGGAGGCAGATGAGCTGCCTTTAGGCTGAGAATCTGACTGCATTTTAAAGTATTGATTTAAAGTAAAGCAATAATCTCTTTGTAATCACTTGAAATAAAAGCCTGCATGCTTGCACATCTTTTCACCTCCAGCGGGGAGGTCAAGGTCAGCTACAGAGCATAAGGGTGTCATTCAGGGACGTCTCAAATTATGTTTGTTGGTTTTCAGCTTGATCTAACGGCCGACCATGTCCTCTTCGGATCAGTCTGTGATAAATATCACAGGACACATTTGGTGAGAATGTACAAAAAGATCAAGATGTGCAAAGATCGAGCAAATCATAGAACCACGTGGGGACTCCTGGTGCGTTGATGTGGTCAAATCTGTGAGACAAACTCAGCGCAGTGAATGCCAGAGAGAAATGTGTATTACTGGACGTTAATAAACGTACTAAAGAATTTAAATACTACCTGGCTTTGTTGGAGTTTTGATTTCACACCTTTAAATCAGTTTTGAAAAAATCGTTCATAGGCCTACTCAGCCACTGTAATTCTAATGTGTGGTGCTATAATTTAGAGGTCAATATGGCTACATCCTTGAGAAAATTACATTATTTTTTCGAAGATAAGCCAAAGGTAACCAAAACAAAATGTTACCTACATACTGATTCTCTCTCTACTTATTTCTCTCTCTATTTATGGAAAAATATTAATCTCTCCATTGCACATTATTAACTCTGCTTTCTCTCTGGAGTCCTTGTGACTTCACGTCTCATTGGGTCCATTGGACCTGGCTGGGTCTGATGCCATGGCCCTGTGGATGTACCCCGCCCACTCCTCCTCTCTACCTCCATCTGCCTGATGGATTGTGGAGGTCTGGATTGTGGTCCATGTCATACTAATTGAATTGAATTGAATTCAATTCAGTTTATTTGTATAGCCCAATTTCACAAATTACAAATTTGTCTCGGAGTGCTTTACAATCTGGACACATAGACATCCCTGCCCCAAAACCTCACATCGGACCAGGAAAAACTCCCAAATAACCCTTCAGGGGGAGAAAAAGGGAAGAAACCTTCAGGAGAGCAACAGAGGAGGATCCCTCTCCAGGATGGACAGATGCAATAGATGTCATGTGTACAGAAGGACAGATTTAGAGTTAAAATACATTCAATGAATATGACAGAGTGTATGAATAGTTCATAGTAGGCATATTCCACGATGGAGACCTCCACGATCCATCAGGCAGATGGCGGTGGGGAGGAGGAGTGGGCGGAGTCTCAACAGTGGGCGGAGTCTCAACAGGACAGTGGCGTAGTCAGGAGCAGGAATTCCACGACCCAGACCTCGATGATCCATCAGGCAGATAGGATCTATGCCGTCTCATAGGGTCCGATGACCCCATGAGACGTGAAGTCAAAAGGACTCCGGGGAGAAAGCAGAGTTAGTAACGTGTGATTGAGAGATGAAAATTCATCCTTAAGGAGAGAAAAAAGAGGAGATAGGTGCTCAGTGCATCCTAAAACGTCCCCCGGCAGCTATAAGCCTATAGCAGCATATCAAGGGGCTGGACCTGGTGAACCTGATTCAGCCCTAACTATAAGCTCTGTCAAAGAGGAAAGTCTTAAGTCTACTCTTAAACGAGGTGACTGTGTCTGCCTCCCGGACTGAAATTGGAAGCTGGTTCCATAAAAGAGGAGCTTGATAACTAAAGGCTCTGGCTCCCATTCTACTTTTTAAGACTCTAGGAACTACAAGTAGTCCCGCATTGTGTTTATGTAACTCTGTAATGATTCCTTCTGGTCACATGGCATCTATTGCTCCTGTCCATCCTGGAGAGGGATCCTCCTCTGTTGCTCTCCTGAATGTTTCTTCCCTATTTCTCCATGAAAGGTTTTTTTTCTATTTGTTGTGAATTTTTCCTGATCCGATGTGAGGTCCTGGGATAGGGATGTCTTATGTGTACAGATTGTAAAGCCCTCTGAGGCAAATTTGTAGTTTGTAATATTGGGCGATACAAAATAAACTGAATTTAATTGAAAAAAATGTACATCCATCAACAATACGTAACTGGAACCAAAATAAATGTTAAAGCTTGAGTGGCTCGCAGTGCAAAGCAGCAAACATGAACATGTAGATGTCTGTTCTAGTGAGCTTGAAGCGAGCTCGCTGTAATGTAGTGCTCAATTATAAAATTATATTTTCCCCAGTAGATATGGGATGCAACCAGGCGGCAACCTCCACTTTTAATAAGTTGAATTGTTCTTCATTATTAGTATTAGTGCGAAAGTATCCTTAATTTGGATTCAGCAATAATTGTTTGGAAGTCTAAGAGAAAATGACCCTACTTCTCACTTGATTTATTACCTCACTAAACACAAGTTGATACTCTCAATCGCTAGTTTCAAGTCCTATTGAAACCAGGGCTATACTGGGCCTGGGCCACCTTGAGCCACAAAAAAAAAAATATTACAAAGATTATAATAATATTAATAATTATATTTATAAATTGTCAATATTTGTGTTTTGGAGACATGGAATATACCCAGTAATATTTGTAAAATAGGATATCTGTGCAAAATCTATACTTTTCCTCTCCGCCTGTCTGCATGTCTGAGCCGGGGCCAAATCGTTCTGGCCCAGAAGAGACGGGTCTAAGAAGCAGTTCAGCCTATTGCTGATTAAAGATATAAATGAGTGATATACATTTAAGCCAATCTGGATTCCCCAGAGTGAGCTGGAAAGTGTTGCGGGTGAGAAAGAAGTCTGGGTCAGCTTGCCGGGTCTGCTGCCTCCGCAACCCGACCTCGGATTAAGCGGATGAGAGTGGATGAATAAAATGTCCTTGTTATGTCAGTGTTGGAATAAATGTTAAATATTTAACTACAAAGTAGAAATGCGTGTTAGACACTTTTTTTTGCATTGAATCATACTGGGGTGTTTGCTGAAATTGATTGGATGGCCCTACCAACAAAAAAAACCTCCACCACCTGCCACTGGTCTTAAACCTAATCTTAAAGGTGGTGAGTGTGTGTGGAAATTTAAAACTGGTTACATAAAATAAGAGCTTAATAACTGAAGGCTCTGGCTCCCATCCATCCCACTTTTTGAGTCTCTAGGAACCACAAGTAGCCCTTCATTCTGCGAGCGCAGCTCTACAGTGGGGTAATATGATACTATAAGCTCCTTAAGATATGATGGTACCTGGCCAATTCCCTCACATTTGTAGGTGAGGGAATTGTACAGGGAGCCAGTGCAGAGAAGCTTATATTCAATTCAATTCAATTTCAATTCAATATGGGAGTAATATGATTTTTTTGTCAGTACATGTACTACAGCATTCTGGATCTACAGGAGAGTCTTCCGAGACTTATTAGAGCAGCCTGATAATAAGGAATTGCAGTAATTTAGTCGAGAAGTCAGAAATGCGTGAACGTATTACTCTTCACCCTTTTGAGACGGGATGTGCCGGATTTTTGCAATGTTGTGAACATTGTATAAAAGTTTGTTTCATGTGGGAGTTAAATTCAATTCAATTCAGTTTATTTTATATAGCCCAATATCACAAATTAGGAAATTGCCTGAGTGCGCTTTACAATCTGTACACATACAACATCCCTGTCCCAGAACCTCACATTGGATCAGGAAAAACTCCCAAGAAATAGAAAGGGCACATCAGCAGGGCCATGACAGGAGGTCGGCTCACCAGGCAGGAGGCATCAGACCCAGCCAGGTGCAATGGACCCAATGAGACGTGAAGTCACAAAGACTCCGGGGAGGAAGCAGAGTTAATAATGTGTGATGGAGAGATGAAAATTCATCCATAAAGGTTAAAGGACATATTCTGATCAAAGATATCTCGTAGATTATTTAGGATGTTGCTGGATGCCAGGACAATGCCATTTAGAGTGACCTCATCATTAGAATATTTAATACAAGTTGAATTTCATTTTTATTAGACATTTACAGCATATCAGATCTGACTCATCTGCTCATTTACATTCCTTGTTGAAGCAAACACATCGGGCTAAACATTTTGCACTTTGATTCACAGTTGCGTGCTACATTTGCAAGTAATTATATTACTCTTTGTTGGCCAATAAATCAAATCTGAGCAAATGGTATGTAGTTTCTGTGAAAAAAATCGACTAACTATCCTGAAAAGGTGATAACACGATTACATAATGACATGAGCATCATTACATCTTTTTCAACCTGAACATGGCAATCATTTTATTTACACAGACCGTTTTTTGTCACCTGCCATTTTCCTACTTGGTTTGCCAGCGGACTACAGACTTACTGTAGGTTTGCAGCAATATACCACTGTTGTGTTGACAGAAACTAAACAGAGCAGGTCTGCCAATGTCATTGATTTGAAAAACATTTAATCAGTCAGCCTTCATGGCATCTTTTTATTGATACACCAGCTATTCCCCTTCAGCCAAGCAGTATTTCAGCATTTTAAATTTCTTTGCACATAAAAAAAGATGGATTTAGGTGCACTTGCAATGGCACATGTGCAACGACACATAATCACACATTCACCTCTTTCATTATTCATAGTACTTCCAGTGAAGCAATTTCCGTTCCTCCATAAATATTAATATTGATTCCAGGTTTTGTTAAAATATACGGTTGAAAGGCGAAGATGTGCAAGTGCAGTTTAAAGGCAGAGAGGGTCTTCGATGGAAGTTGGTGAGTCAGAGTGTGTGTGTGTCAGAGTGTATAGCCGTTTGTATGTACTATGACAGACCTCATCCATTCAGGTCAATATTTATCCAGTCGTCCAGGCTCCCCGTGGATTCTCTTCTCATCTATTTCATCACTCCTTTGAGACTCTATGTAAGCATGTGTCTCGCGTGCGTGTGTGTGTGTGTTTTCATGATATATATTTATATTTCCACACAGTTAGCAAGGAATGTGTGTGTGTGTAGTCCCTTGTGTATCTCCTTGCTAGCAGAGGAAGGAGGATAGTTTGGCTCCTTTGCAAACATTCTTGTTGCTCATCTTTTCCAGCCCTGTTCTGGTAGAGAAGTGTTCTCCCAAATGCTGCCACGGATGCCAAATCTGCTTTTTGGTAAATCTGCTAAGTACAATTGGTTGTAGCAATATGTTTTGTTGTGAACTTAAATAAGTTATTTTGAGATTCAACCGAATATAAGAGGACGAATACGTCGCAGTAATACAAAACACCACGGAGCTCATTATGTTCCACTTTCAGCAGAGAAGTCGCTTCAATGGTGATTCTTGAGGCAGTAGCTTGTGTTCACGCTGCATTGGATTGTGCATATTATTTGGTGGTGCTTTCTTCTGAAAAAAGAAAAACGTGTGGAATATGAAGCTTAGAAGAAGTTCAGTCAGGAAGACTCTCTTTACACCCTGCCTTCAGAAGCTCTCAGTCTCCATTTCTCCCCGTGACTTTCGTTGCTGTCAAACTTAAAAAATGTTCTCCTCTCTGCTGCTGTCAGTTGCCATTGAAGCGCAATCAAATGTGACCCTCCTCGACCTCAGTCTCCTCCAGTCAGCATCTCCCTTCACCACCACCACCACCACCAGCGTCTGGACAGGGAGGATTATGCCTTCTCTGACCTCAGCATCACGACCCCTCTTTTATACCACTTCATGAGGGATCCAATCGACTTTTCACTATTCATGTGTGTAATAAACTATGAAATTATTTCTGAAAAGAGTACACAAAACAGGCACAGCACATCACTTAACCTCTGTTGTCCATGCATCTTTCACGCGGCTGAACCAAACACTTATTATGACGTCATACTGTTATAAATGTTGGTCAAATTCTAACCTCTGACTGAGGTTGTGACTGTCAAACTGATATCGGTGGAAAGGATTCCCTCGAAGAACTTGAAGCTACATTTGAATTCTCTGCTCTCCTGTCTGACCACAAAGAGAGAGACAGACGCAGACAGAACAGCTCAGTACGGTCCAATTAGAGGGAGACGTGAGCAAGCCTCTCACCTACTAATCAGTCAGCTCACTGGGTACTGTAGATCCTTAGATAATAAAGGAGGAAGAGAGAGCTTGAGAGGCACGACAGCCAGCAGGAGATACGGGGAGGAATAGAAGACGGCGAACTGCTGTGAGGACAACCAAGAGTGCCTCAAAGTTGAGAGAAAATAAGTAATACAGCCTGCAAAAAGTCGTATTATAGCCTCTATGGCATGATCGGAGTAACAGTTTTCAAACGCATATCTTTTGCAACATTTAGGGCTAGAATCCACACTAGAGCACAAAAGAGTTTGAAAATATTAATCTCTGTAAGTTGGAAAACTGGGGTGGACAGGCGGACCCGGGCTCCTTTAATAAGGATGATGTAAACGGTGAACGGAGATCTTTTTTAAATTTAAAAACATAAACGTATTATTGTGGATGTAGCCTTAAAGTATTTAACATTGCATTATATTGTAGGATGTTCCTGCAATTTGTTCCAGTTTATAGCGTTGTTGTATTTCTTTCATGAGGTTCCCTCCTACTCTGTGTGTGCACCCCGGCTGGAACCCCCATGCTCCATTTGCACTTGGCTCAACACTTCAACTCAATCCACAGCTCCTACCCCCTGAAAAAGTGACTTGGCTATTGTGTTAGCAATAGATTGCACACATCCAAGAAACAAGTAGAAACCTTAGCATTCATTTGGAGCCATGTTTCTAGAAGCTCAATGGCCATTCTCCTCTATGAATATCGCGCCACCAAGTCCCCGAAATGCTTTGTTTTTTCACGTTGTGTTTTACTACTATTTTCTACTTCTGTCTATTCTTTTTTTTCTGTCAAGCGGTTAAGCGGGCCTCGAGTCTGCTGGAAATTAAGATTGACAATTTAAAATGGGCTAAAATATCTCTGTAGCTGCAGAGTTGGGTGATATTGTCCCGAGAGTGACACATATCAAATCACAGGTGTTCCATTGCTATTATAAAACATAGGAACAGTAGAATATTGAGCTCTCTGGCTGACAAATGCAAGTGAACTCTGTTCAAAACAGAGAAGACAATGCACTTGTCATTTTGTTTGATGCATTGGAAATCAATGAAATGGAAGTGGTATATTCCTCCGAAAAGCTCAGGGGATGAGGGCAGTAACAATCAAAACGAACTCTGGGAAAAATAATTGAGGCAAACGTTGATTTGTAAAGAGGCAGCATTTATTAACAATTAAACTAAAAGCTAACAATGAAGCACCAACATTAAAACTAATTTAAACAAGGCAATTTAGAACAAGTCCCACTTTGGGTTAACGGCCCCTATACATCACAGCTGGGGCCTCGACAACCCCACGTACAGCCTGAAAGGCTGCCAAAGGCCCCACTGCGAGGCAGCACCTGTAGGGCCACAGGAACGAGAACCCAAAACGGCATCTTACGTAACAAGTAGACAAAGCTATTCCCTTTTGTAACATCCGATAAGATAAACGACTTTGTTACAATCTTCTGCATTAGGTGTCACACAGAAGATTTAAGACACTAAATTATGAGAGAGAGCAAGTGAATAGATAACTAGAGAGGTGCACTTATTGCAGATCTCCTCAAGCTGGGTCTGCAATGATCATTGAATGAATGTAACCCTCAATTGGCTAACCCCCTTCATGGACACCAATGAGCTGTAAGGGCTCGATCACACCAGACGCGACTCTAAAAAACGCAGCCGCACCAAAAACGCCTTGTCAAAAACCTGCCGGGCAAAACAGCGCGGTGCACCTGTGAAGCGGACCTGCGTGCGCAACCAAACGTTGATTTTGGGTTCAAGATATTTTAAAAAAGAAAGGAAAGAGTACGGCGAACACCACCATCTATTCCGCCAATTGTGTCTCGATGGCGAGGCTTTCAGTTTCCCTTCCGACCGAGCAGGAGTCAGTTTGAGTCGTGTTTAGATTTAGGATTATAAAGCTCCTCGTCATTAAATACCGTTAATATGAGGTTCTCCTCGGGAAAACAGGAAGGAAAGCCCGCCTCCTGCTTGATCCGATTGGCTGCATTGGCCGAGTGTGACATTGATGAGCGGCGCGCCTCGTGTCTATAGTTGAGAATATTTTAACTTTTAACCACGCCTGAAAAACGCAAGAAAACCGCGCCGCGTGACATTTAAAAGGCGCGGACGCGCCGTACCATAGGGAATCAATGGTTTTGCAGGCGATGCGTTTTTGAGAGGCGCGTCTGGTGTGATCGAGCCCTAAGGCGTCCTAAAACGGGCTTCATTCAAACTCTAAAACAAGCGGGCTCAAAGTCTTCATATAGGTCTTTCATGCAATCTTGACGGAAACTACATGCTCGGCGGCAGCAGAGCGTTGGCGCTGCAAAGCAGTGTGTGCTGGTAGTTCTATTAGTTGTCCATTGTGCCAGCTGTGGGTATAGAGTAGCAGAGTCCGCAGGCAGTATGAAACAGGCAATACAAGCTGTTTTGAGAAAGTGTGATTCATATTTTGGATGCCTTGAGCGTGCGCCATGACAAGGCATCCACAATATGTCGTCGTTTTGCCAGACAGAGGTGCACCCACTCACTCATTCAGCTACTCACTCACTGACATGCCACCGATCGCATGATTCTCCTGGCAAAGATAATAATAATAAAAAGTAGTATATTTTATTATCACAAAGACACAATAATCTATTAAATCATCATTATAGAAAACACAATGTTAAAAACACACAACACTAATCACACATAAAAAGCAGTTCTGATAAGATGAGTTTTCATTTGGATGCGGATCAGCGCTGTCCCAGATGGGGAGGGAGGGGCCAGCTATTGAGAAGCCTCCGTCGCCCCAGGTCCGGGACTTGGTCCTGATTCCTGAGTGGTGGAGACAGGATGTGTGCATCAGAGGGGCGCAGGCTGTGGAAAGGTGGTGGTGGATGAGCACCTCAGTGAGGCCAGGGGAGGCCTGATTAATGAGGGCTTTGGGAGGGAGGGGAAGAACTTTGAATTGGATCCGTTGTTTGACAGTGAAAAAGTGGAGGTTTTGGAGAAGAGGGGTGTACTGGAGTTTATTTCGGATGAAGAATCCTGTTTGCAGTCGTCAATTCTGGATGTGACGAAGGCATGGATCACAGTTCCGGGGGCAGAGAAGGGGACGGATGGGATGAGACAAGGTTGGTTCTTTAGGTAACAAATGGTAGCCCTGTTGATTCAATCGATGGGGTGTTCGAAGGTAAAGTTGCTGTCAAAAATGACTCAAAGGCTGCAGGTGTATGAGAAGGAAGAAAGAGTGGAGTGGGCAATGATGAGGCAGAATTTGCGGATGGCTTTGGGACAAATGATGATTATTTATGATGTACCAAAGTTAAGTTTGAGGAAGTTAGTTTGCATCCTTGATTACATTTCAGTGAAGCAGATGGCCAGAGTGAGGTGAACTGCGATAGTGATTGTGCATAGCAGTGGAAGTGGAGGGTGGCCATGTTGGCGTATGATTATGCGAAGATGGAGCCGGTACAGGAATATTGGTTTAGAATCAGAAGTTTTGTTTGGACCAATGTTTGGAATATGTCCAAAGGTGGCCAGAATTGTATTATTTGCGATATGTTTTCATTATCTAAGTCAATCTAAAATAAATTTGCAGTCAAGTATTCTAGAGAATTAAGACCATGTAGCTCTGCAACAAGCAGACCTTCGTACCATATATCCATATGGACCAACTCACTGCAGTCCTATAACAAGTGGATTTATCTGAGGTGTCAACTTAACAGCCGGGAACTTGAACTGAAACTTTCCCTTGTGCGTCTTATTTAATTCTCAAACCAACAATATGTAATCTCTGCCTGGAGCGAAGCAGAGTTCCAATGAACTGAACTTACAGTTGGCACCTGCAACCATGCAGTGCAAGTATAATGAAGGTACAATGAGCATCTATCTATCAATGTCAAATCAAACTTTCTTGCATACATCATTCTCTTGTCAAAGTTTCTCAAGCCAACGAAGACTTAATTCTGCCTCACAGCTCCATTTTAAATCAGACCAGCAGAAGACTTCAAACGAGGCTGAAAACTTTCACAGTTGCGATCCAGAGTTGTGCATTACTCGTGTTGAGAACATGAACAAAGAACAATAGTTTTCATGGCATCGGGGGGCTCCCAAGAAGAAGAAAAAATAATAAATACTTTTAAACGAGACGTACCCCTAAGGCAGTTTTATTACATACATTGTGGGAAAGCCAGTGTGTGCCTACTTCATGCTCTATACTGATGTTACATTCATAGCAGAGGGCAGGACGAGTTGTTTAAAGTAGCAACTAGGCAGATTACAGGTAACAATAGAAACAAATCTTTATGATATCTTCGTTAAATGAAGCAGGACATTCTGTATAAACCTCCTCTGGCTGAATAGACAAGGCGCTGGGTTGCTGCCAAGCGGCCCTGACAGACCCCCAGATGTCTGGTGGAGAGTGTGAGACGAAAGACGCCTGAGATGGGTCCGCCGGGCTTTAAAGAAACCAATCTTGGAGATCACACTCTGCCTTGTCTGCACTGAAGCATCGTGAAGATCTGTCCTGGCGACGAGGATGGGACATGGTGGTTACTGACAAAGTTCTTAAAAGCTGCGACTCCATCTGGGAAGATGAGCAGTCAGCAGGAAAATGGCCGCTCGCTGAAGAGAAAGAGGGTCCCAGACAATTCAATTCAATTGTTTATTTTGTTTAGCCCAATATCACAAATTTGCCTCAAAGGACTTTACAAGCTGTACACATATGACTACCCTGTCCCAGGAGTCAACCTCACATCAGATCAGGAACAACATGTCATGTGTACAGATGAACACATTCAATGAATATGACAGAAACCTATCAATAATTAAATTAATAATAATACGATTATGCACATTTTCATTGGCGAAGAGCTTTATGAATTAGTTATAAACATTTGGTTGCCGATATATTAGAACCTTAACTTTCTTACACTTTTTAGACTGGATACTCTAAATGTTACATTTCATATCTTCTATATTGAAACTATATTAGCCTTCTTTATATTTATATTTTCCACAATATTAAAGTACATCTATACCCTCCACGTATGTACCTCTTCTTCATTCTGTGTCCATCTTCATCCCTATATTCTTCATTTTCGTTACCACTTTCTCTGATCTTCATTCTTTTATCGTTATCTTCCGTCAACACCTTCCAAGTTTATTTCCCACAGTCTTCCTGTTTTATCTCTTCTCTCTTATCCTCTCCTCTTCCTCCACCCCGGGATAATATATCAGCATAATATCTTACTAAGCAGCTGTTGGTGCTATCGTGTTTTTTGTAATACATTGACAAGAAGAACAGATAAAATCAATAGCCCCACAAGGCTACGTAGGAGTTTCAAATAGCTACCTCAGAGAATTAGCAAGCAGATGGATTTCAGAGGCTGAGTATTAGCTGCTGTAGCTCAGTACAGACCTTGAACTCGAATTCATAAAAAACACAGAGAGAGCTGTTGCATTCGTAGTGTATGCAAGAGAAACAGGATAAACATGCAGCTTTGTCCCCCAAATCTCCACATTCATAAAGGTGTCTTCCACCATCTGATTGTTGAAAAAGAATATGACACAAATGCTACTTTAGTAGATGAAACGCACACACTGGGAGCTGCTTGTGATAACCTCAGTGCTGGTGAAATCAAGATAAAGAAGATTGAGCGCCGTAGGACTTCTGTAATCAGCCTGCAGGTTTCAAAAGAGAAAAAACACACCAATAAACAGTCTTTTATCCTGTTCCCCATAGCGTCGTTAAACAAACACTTGTTAACCTGTGCTGTCCATTGCTGTTACGAGGATCTTATATCTCTGGCCACTCATTGTTGTTTATCGTGCCATTTGCGGCATTGTAGAATGCGTTTTATGGTAGCTGTTCACCAAAGCGAGCAGATTACATCATAAATTTACCCCATAGGGATCATCTGATGAAATTTGAATTGCCAAAATGTAAGTCTCTCTCACTATCTGGCATAGAAAGTTTAAAGTTTGAGCTTTTTTTCTCAAAATGGATATCCACTCGCTGTGAGATGCTCCCAGATTTATTTATCACTGATGAGGCATGGGTTTCAACCCATTATTTAATTCAATTCAGTTTATTTTGTATAGCCCAGTCTCACACATTTTCTTCAGAGTGCTTTACAATCTGAACACATAGACTTCCCTGTCCCAGGACCTCACATCGGATCAGGAAAAACTTCCAAACAACCCTTTCACAGGGAAAAATTTGTAAGAAACCTTCAGGAGAGCAACAGAGGAGGATCCATCTCCAGGATGGACAGAAGAATAGATGTCATGTATACAGAAGGAATCATTACAGAGTTACATAAACATATTCAATGAGTATGACAGAGTGTATGAATAGTTGGCAGGAGGCATGGACTACGATCCAGACCTCCATGATCCATCAGGCAGATGGAGATAGAGAGGAGGAGTGGGCGGGGCATCAGCAGCGCCATGGCATCAGACCCAGCCAGGTCCAATGGACCCTATGAGACGTGAAGTCACAAGGACTCCGGAGAGAAAGCAGAGTTAAAAATGTCCAATGGAGAGATGAAAATTCATCCATAAGTAGAGAGAGAAGAGAAGAGGTGCTCAAGCGTCCCCCAGCAGCCTATAAGCCTATAGCAGCATATCTAGGGGCTGGACCAGGTGTATCAGGTGTATAATCTGTACACATAGACATCCCTGCCCCAAAACCTCACATCGGATCAGGAAGAATTCCCAAATAACCCTTCAGGGAAAAAAAAGGGAAGAACCCTTCAGGAGAGCAACAGAGGAGGATCCCTCTCCAGGATGGACAGGTGCAATATATGTCATGTGTACAGAAGGACAGATTTAGAGTTAAAATACATTCAATGAATATGACAGAGTGTATGAATAGTTCGTAGTAGGCATATTCCACGATGGAGACCTCCACGATCCATCAGGCAGATGGAGGTAGAGAGTTTTAAGACTCTAGGAACTACAAGTAGCCCCGCATTTAGTGAGCGCAGCTCTCTAGTGGGGCAATATGGTACTACAAGCTCCTTAAGATATGATGGTGCATCACCAATCAAGGCTAACCAATTTTTCTGCATCTTTTTGAGACAAGATGTCCCTGATTTTTGAAATATTACGTAGATTAAAGAATGCAGTCCTTGAGATTTGCTTTACGTGGGAATTAAAGGACAAGTCCCAAACAAAGATAACGCCGAGATTCTTTACAGTGATGTTGGATTCCAGGGCAATGCCATCTATAGAAACCACATCACCAGATAATTGATCTCTGAAGTGCTCAGGGCCGAGTAAAATTACTTCGGTTTTGTCTGAGTTTAACATCAACATAAAGCATTGGATTAACTGCAGATTTCACGTAGCAGAAAATAAGGTCAGTCGCCTGGCAGACTGAGGCCCTCGTCTTCCAGCGACTCAGCCCGGCGCTGCTCTCGCTGCTGTGGATGCTGGCACTGGTTTAGCTGGCTCAAGTCCCATCTCTCTGCTGTATCAAATGTATCGGTCTTGTTTTGCACCAATACCCCTCCGGTGTCAGTTTTGCAGGAGTCGGTGACGGCGTGTCAAAAACATACGGCTTGTTTCATGCACAGTGTCTTTTCAAAATAAACTTACAGCTTCACAGGGAGTGTCGGTTTAGGCATCAACATCCTTTAGTTAGGAGGAAAAGTTTGGAGAAAGGAAGGTTGGCATTAACTTTAAACAAACGACTCGTCAATACCGAATGACTCGAGTCACGAGACGGCTGTCTGACTTGACAAAAAGTTCATATTAGTTTTGCATGGGACAGAAACAGAGGTCCCCTGGATCAAAGGTCGATGTCCGCATAGACACACTAAAAGAGGTCGAGCATGCCGTGTTAACCGACTCATTTGAGAGTGAGAATGGGTTGATATTATAAAAGCACTCCGAGACAAATTTGTAATTTGTGAAATTGGGCTATACAAATAAACTGAATTGAATTGAATTGAATATTGACAGCCTATTCGCTGTTCTTTTCTCAAACTCGTCTGTATGACGGGGTTGGGGTTCTAACCTGCTTATACTGTTTGCATTCAGATAAATCTGTTTTTAACACTGTATACTCCCTCACAAGTCTAATTACACGCAAACCCATAATTAGTGCGTAGTCAGTGAGAGTCTAGACACATTCAAAGAGTTAGTGTTGGACAAAAGAGGAGCCATTTGAAGAAGAGTATAGCAACCAAACCATGCAACACATACTGTGGGCTGAGAGGACTCATTGCATCATGTCATAATATAGTAAAGCAAAGATTTAACAATGTTGTCCCACACCAATTTTCTTCCCTATCTAGTCCAGGATGTGCATACAATGCTTCTTGTGATTACATTGTGCGAGACTAAAGTTGAATCTTAAGTGAGGATTGGAGACACAGAAAGGAACAATGACAACCATCACAAAGTGAGGCAATTAACAAGTGCAAACACATAAAAATGATGTTGCTGAAAAACTGCAGATTTACATCCCTATGCAGCTACAATAGCTCATAAAGGGGGATGATTTATGTTTTTACTATTATTCAGACACAGAAACAAGTATTTGTGTGCAAACCTTTAATTAAGCCTTTGATTAGGATGGCTGTGCTGCTCGGTCCTTTATTATGAATCCATGTTGGCACAGATTAATATGCATCGTTTTTGCCATGTGTTTTAACTTGATGTCTCCTGTTTAAATAAGTGGTGGTCATAACATGCATGCCGCCACAAAAGCTTCTCTAAATTTAATTTCACGCAGCCATCCACTTCCTCAAGGTGAGAACAAGACAATTAATGAATCAGCAGCCAGTCTTCATCCCACAGCCTGGCAGCCGCAGGTAACCAGCCACATAGCCAGCAGCTGTTAACTATTATGACCGCTAGCCACCAGCCAGTTAAGCAGCCACCTGGCCAGCCAGCAGCTGGTGACCAGCCACTGAACCAGCCAGGCACCATCAGGCATCTACCGATCCGTCAGCCAGGAAGCCAACAGAGAGCCAGCAATATCACGGAGGGTTCACAAAGACAACCTCACGAAGACCGGGGGAGGAAAAGTGATTCACAACAGCAATACGGCAGTGGAAATATTCTTCACCCCTTTCCTTTAAAACCGTAGACCCCCAATGAGGTGTGGGGTCTTTATTGCTATACAAAACAAGCATACATATACATATATATATATTAATGTTGCACATCAAATTAAACAACAGAGTCTAGGCTACAAGACTCAGTCAGCCATTTAAAAATGCCTGATAGCAAAAAGACGACCATTCCACACTGATTCCACACATATCTTCCAGATCCCTCTACACCAAAGCATCAGCGAGATATGAGCCAAAGAACACAGCAATATGAATCGCTGTATCCTTTTACAATCAGCAAATTCTTCTTACCTTTGTTGATTAGGACCATTAAAACAAATTTTTCCTAGTAAATCTACACTGATGTATGTTCTACCTATAGCCTGTGCCTCATTCAACTCCTCTGGACATGCAAAGGTAACATGTGACCAGGTGTAGTGAAGGTACTTTCAGCCTATCAGATTTTACATTTCACAAATCGCGACGCTTTTCTGGATTCTATTGGCTCCCAGTGCTGTCAATCTAGTCTTGATTGGTAGACCTCAATTCTACTGGCTCTGACGTTTCCAAAGAGGTGGCGTTTTCTGAAATAGACCCATCCGCCG
The DNA here is from genome assembly GCF_029220125.1 of Pseudoliparis swirei. Lineage (NCBI taxonomy): Eukaryota > Metazoa > Chordata > Actinopteri > Perciformes > Liparidae > Pseudoliparis > Pseudoliparis swirei. The sequence goes on along the minus strand of NC_079402.1, from coordinate 8,404,366 downwards.
CTGAGCCAGAGCCGCACGTACTTGTTTTTTTAGAGGGAAAATATAGTTTTATGAATAATATATATATTTTTTTTACAAAAAAAGTTGGAAAATGCTGTATTTGGATATATTGAACACCATAAGTAAAATACAAGGGAAATATATGTTTTGGTACTTGAGATAATTCAAATCCCCAATGTGCCAACATGTCCAACTCTGTACTAAAACCTCTCGAACTTTGTTCTGCTTCACTTTTTCAAAGTTAAACTTTACAGAGAGAATGTTCACATATTATACTATCATTTGGGTGAGGTTTAAACCTTTCAAGTGCCTCATTCCAAAAAGATAATCATCCTGAAAGTGCTCTTTTCAATTTGGACCTGAGCTTTTTAGATTTTTGCTGTGTGCCATCTTAACTTACATTTAACCAGTAACATAAAGACATCTGAACAAAATATATATATTTCTTTTAAATGTATACAACTTTTTAAATAACCCTCGTGGTTGCAGAGATAAAGCCTTTTTAGTGTGGGTATGCAATTTGCGGCGCAGAGGCCTATAAATAGCTTGGTGATTAAAAGGTTAAATACATGTGTGACTAATATGTCGAGTGAGCAGGTGAAGAAGCACACATAAAAAACAATGTGGCCGGTTAAAGAGAGAGATACAGTCTTAATTTATGTTTAGAAACAGAACAGATGGTCAGCTAAAAAGGTGATAATAGGGTTGTTGACTAAATAAAACAAACAGTGAGAGAGACATACAACAGCTGGTATCCTTAATCCTTTGTCTAAAAAAATCTATTCATTAAATCAGTTTGTTGGTTTCACAAAGCGTTGCTTAACTGTTCACATTTATGTTGATGTCACTGTGGCACCTCACACACTATTGATTTGCCTGACTAATTTGACTTATCATCTTGTGCCATAATGACTTTTTCCAACTTGATGCATTCCCTCAGCAGGCTGTTTAATACATTAGTATTATTACCATTAGTTGGACACAACAATTCTGCAAATGTCAAAACATTGTAGCTGAATCATCCATTTCGTAAATAATCGATGAAGGCTTCAAAGCACCACCAATATAGATACAAAACAATGATGGAGCAGGATATTGTTTCTGTTGTTGATTACGTCAACATATCCTCAAACAACGGTTTCTATAATATCCTTATAAATGATAAATGAACATCATATTGTTCCCTCCTGATGTCCGAGCGCCTAACCCTCTCCAAGGCCGACCCCGTCCACCCTACGGAGGAAACTCATTTTGGCCGCTTGTAGCCGGGACCTCGATCGAGACCCAGAGTTGTTGACGATAGGTACAGCATCACACTGTTTATACATTTATTGAATAGATCAAACAATAAACCATTTTAGACATTTGACGATTTCCTACGTCTTTCGTGCTAATTTTTCACATCTTTGCTCACTGCTACACTCGAAATGATATAAAGACGTTATAAGTGACTTTACATGATATCATATTTACGATATGATAAACCCAGAGATAGGCTGCCAACATTTTTGACACCAATCCCGAACCAACTATTACAATTACTTCACCAAGACCACTTGAGATACATTTTCTCAAACAATGCATGTATCCACACATTAACCTTTACAGTCTCACAGAGTTGTGAACATAGCTGAAGACTCTTATTTTACCTGAATTTTTTTCTTCTTCTCTTCACGTTGTAGAAATCACTTTACTCTAGCACAGGGAAGGTACCTACCATTTGGATGGTTGGGGAAAGAAAATACATGTGAAATTATTTTTCAGTGATCTGCTCGAGATAAAGAAAATTCTGTAATGCCCTGTTCCATCTCCTGCTTCTCCTGTCTTGATTGTTTCATTCCCTTCACCTGCCCTCAGCCACTCCTCTGTCTCCCTGATTGGTTAATTCCCTTCACCTGCCCTCAGCCACTCCTCTGTCTCCCTGATTGGTTAATTCCCTTCACATGCCCTCAGCCACTCCTATGTCTCCCTGATTGGTTAATTCCCTTCACCTGCCCTCAGCCACTCCTCTGTCTCCCTGATTGGTTAATTCCCTTCACCTGCCCTCAGCCACTCCTCTGTCTCCCTGATTGGTTAATTCCCTTCACCTGCCCTCAGCCACTCCTGTCTCCCTGATTGTCTCATGCCGTACACCTGTTTTCCCCCTATATATTGTGCCAGTCTTTCACTTGTCTCCTGTCGGTTTGTTGTCTTTATCGCAGTCTCGTAATGTCTCTGTTTCGATGTCTCAATCTCAGTCTTTGGTCGCATGGTGATTCCTAGTGTTTCTGTAGTTGCTTTTAGGCCAGAGTGTTTATGTTTTACCTTTTTCTGAAGCAAAGTCTTTTTTGTTTCAATCCAACCTGGAGTCCAGCCTGTCTCTCTGCACCCCCGTGACAAACCCGTGACAAATTCAGGCCACTGGAAAAGACAACAAAAAACAATGATTGCAAAAACAAATTCCCCGTCTAAGCTAAATTCCCACTGCACCATTGTGAACCACATAAAACAGTTAGCCCGCAATGTTTTTTTTCCCAAGTTGGTAGCAGACAGAGCTCAGTACCCTAATGCTGACGTTTTATTGGGCATGTACGATAACAAGACGGCTCCGCAGAGGAAGATGTCCACAGATCAGAAACAACCACTACAATCTTGTTGGCAATATTCTTTCACGGTGAACTGATGCATGACAAGCGAGAGCAGAGTGAGATGGAAAAGCACTGAAGTAGCTCTAAACCTCTCACGAAATCCTCTCTTCGAAAACAACATCCAATCACACACCAGTCATCTGTCGACATCTCGGATAAAGTGGGCACTTACCGAAGTTCAAATTTAATTTCACCTCAGTGGTAAGCCTGAACATCTCATCAATAGTAAGAGAGCAGATTAACTTGAGAAGAATTCTGCATTTGAGAAGTAACTGTGTACATATATTAGTTGTATTATGTCTGTGTGTGTAATGTGGAACTTTCACATCAATTTGCCTTCATCTGGTACACAATGTGTTACCAGTTTGGACCTCAGACAAAATACACTTCTAGTATTGTAACAATTGTCAAGTGATGACTGTGAATCAAGAATGCAAACCACTTACTCTCCATGCTACTATGGCTTTTTTTGAATTACAAGGACACCAAGAGAAATATCATTTTCCAGCGTTTTTTTTTGCAAGCCTCTAAATCTCTACAGCAGCTGTTCGCGCTGTTCAGAGATGGAACTCAACCACCTCACAGAGTGCCAGTTCTGTCATTAACAACTGTCGGAAATTGTACCTTCACTAAATCATTCAAGCAACAGGCAGGTGTTTGAAAGCTGAACTTGGGTGGACCGAATCTTTGGAAATAGATCAAATGAAGGCATGCGCTACAGGCATGGACGGATTAAGAAACCACGGGCCCCTGGGCCTGGACGTGTCAAGGCCCCCCCCCCCCCCGCAAAAAAACAAACAAAAAAACATCGCTAACAAAACAGTCCGTATGGAACAACGATACCGGAGCTGAGCAGACAACATAACGCAAATTATATGATAGCAGGGACTTCGGTTATATGAATAAAACGAATAACCAGGAATAACATCCCTCAGTAGGACTATTGGGGCCCTGTTACTGACATGAATGACTTAAGCCTAGCATATACCGGCTACGGCGCATCGTGTCATATCATCATATTCATATCAATACAATGTTAACTAGAACGGGCACTCGGTAGAGCGCATACCTTCGCATATCACAAGATTGGGCATTGAATTATGAACATTTTGGCATTAGTTCCATGCCAATTGGATATAAATTGACCGTGCTATGGTAAAAAAAAGATGTTGACCTTTCCATGACCTTGACCTTAACCTTTGACCCGATTGATCCCAAAATCTAATCAAATGGTACCCGGATAATAACCAATCATCCCACCAAATTCCATGTGATTCAAGAAGATTTGACCTGTTCATGACCTTTGACCTTGACCTTTGACCCGATCAATCTCAAAATCTAATCAACTGGTCCCCGGATAATAAACAATCATCCCACCAAATTTCATGCGATTCGGTTCAATACTTTTTGAGTTTTGCGAATAACACGCATACAAATAAATAAATAAATACACGCGATCAAAACATAACCTTCCGGCATTTTCAATGCGAAGGTAATAACAGTGACGTCACGCGCGGAGGCTCTGGCTTAGGGGCCCCCTGAGCTCATGGGCCCCTGGGCCTGGGCCCGGTAGGCCCGTTCGTTAATCGATCCCTGGCTACAGGAATGTACTTTGAATTGTAATACTGGGAGGACTTGTTTTAATGTTGTTTATTTTGTATACTCTGTCTCTCTCTTTTTCACACACACACACACATTGCGTTGCACTCCATCAGCTAATGATACGCATCCACTCGGTTGAAGCAATCAGATTCCTTTCTTTCTGCTGCTTTATATTGTCATTTCTGTGCAAAATCAATGTGCCTCGCCTCCAACCCATTACCCTCCAGTTCTCTTCAGTGCCCAGGGTTCCTTCATCTGTCTCTCAGCGGTCAGTTTATTTTCTAAAGTCTGAAACACTAAGATTTGAAAATTATTGTAATTTAGAGAACACACTATTGCAGTCTAAGTGTAGTCTAATAGTTTAAAATGTTTTCAAATAACCATTCATGAAATGTCTTGTTTTACAATAGCCACCAATCCCTCAATTAGAAGTGATGGTGGTCATAACACAAGGCTGAAGTTTAATTAAAGTGAGAGCAAACTTCTTATGACATGTAACTTGTAAAGGAAAGAAAGAAAGGAAACGACCTTTGGTTGAAATAACAATTAGCAGAATTGTGGTCTTCTGCGTATGGATAAAAGGACACATGTATGTCCCACTGTACCCATATCCTCCTTGGCAACGTTTTGATCGTAAAACTTCTCGGCACTCCCCGACAAATAGTCTTATTTCCTCCCCTTAGCAAAATACCATGAAATAAAAACAAATAAATCTCCCCCTGATAATGTATACAGTCCCTTAGGCACAGAGACTGAGAGTTTATATTAGATGGGATTAGATTAGATGTTGTACGACAATAAATCACAAACCCAGAGAAAGCACCTGGAAAACAAGCAATTTCAGCCATCGACACCATCCCTGGAAAACAAATAAACAGTTGCTTTTAATAAGCAGACATGGCAAATACTACGATTGCAAGCAAGCCTACGGAGACTGCAAGTGGCCTAGAATGATGCCATGAGATCGAGGTGGACTAGTGCAAGTGAGATGTTTGTGGCTGCAGTAGTCAATACATTCAAAGCGGTTCTAAGAAATCTAATGTACAAATTGATCTTCCGGGTTGATGACTCCGAAAATGAGATCATCATGTTTTTATCAAATATATAATTCAGCACTTCACGCCAGTCCCAGCTGTGGAGACACTATTTATGAATTCAATTAATTTCAGTTTATTATGTCCACCCCATTATCACAAATTACAAATTTGCCTCAAAGGGCTTTACAGTCTGTACACATCTGACATCCCGTCCCCAGGACCTCACATCGGATCAGGACAAACTCCCCAAAAAATAGAAAAAAAACTTTCACAGGAGAAAAAGGGAAGAAACTTTCAGGAGAGCAACAGAGGAGGATCCCTCTCCCGGATGGACAGAAGCAATAGATGTCATGTGTAAAGAAGGAATCATTACAGAGTAGCAACACATTCAATGAGTATGACAGTGTATGAATAGTTGGTAGTAGGCATGGACCACGATCCAGACCTCCATGATCCATCAGGCAGATGGAGGTAGAGAGGAGGAGTGGGCGGAGCATCAGCAGGGCCATGGCATCAGACCCAGCCAGGTCCAATGGACCCTATGAGACGTGAAGTCACAAGGACTCCGGAGAGGAAGCAGAGTTAATAATGTGCAATGGAGAGATGAAAATTCATCCAGCAGTCTATAAGCCTATAGCAGCATATCTCATGCGCAACAGCAGGCTACCGACGTCACTGTGAGGATCCAGAGGTACAGTGTGTTATTTGTACTGGTAACAGAAACACAGGTTTTTCATGACTCATTCGCCTTTACGCAAGGTCATTTAGGATCAGCTCACAGAATGTGCCATCAAACACGGAAGTGATCGTTGCTGGAAACCAGCCTTTTTCAACAATAATAGTCGTTAGCTTTACATTAGCAATGTTGAGGAGAAACCTTTCAGAAGAACCGGATTCAGCCCTAATTTTAAGCACTATCAAAGAGGAAAGTCTTTCATCTACTCTTAGGACTGAAGGTGGAAGCTGGTTCCATAAAAGAGGCGCTTGATAACTAAAGGCTCTGGCTCCCATCCTACTTTTTAAGACTCTAGGAACCACAAGTAGCCCCACATTTAGTGAGCGCAGCTCTCTAGTGGGGCAATATGGTACTACAAGCTCCTTGAGATATGGTGGAGCATCACCAATCAAGGCTTTGTAGGTGAGGAGAAGAATTGGAAATGTGATTCTTGATTTTATGGGGAGCCAGTGCAGAGCAGCTAATACAGGAGTAATGTGATCTCTTTTCTTAGTTTTAGTGAGTACACGAGCTGCAGCATTCTGGATCAACTGGAGGGACCTAAGAGACTTATTAGAGCAGCCTGAGTTCTTAAAGTTCATAAAGCATGTGTAGTTCTTTGTTTGTTTTTAACTTGTGGTTTTGTATGTATTTTATTATATTTTAATGTTTTGTACTATCTGGACCTTGAGTCTGCAATAAAAAGTTTGATACCAAAAGTAAGAGGCATGTGGTGTGGGAAGAAAGGAAAAAAGACACGGTGGAGAGGAATGGAGGGGAGGGGGGGGTTAATAAATTGACAGAGAGCAGAAGAGTGGCGAGAAAGGAATTATAACCGCCGTATATAATTACTGCAATACCAAGCAATTCACCCTGTGTGACCAATTTGTATCGGTCGATGGAACAAGGGGGAAGGACGGCAGTTGCTTCCCTAAGAACAATGCAGATTAAAAAAATTGATGAGCCCATCAACTCAGACGACTGGAAAAGTGTGTGTGTTTACTCGTGTGTATGCAAGACGAGAACAAGTGTCACTGAGCGTCAGCAGAAAGGGCGTTAGTGTCTTCACGCCACGTTGTTTGGTTGTGTATCGGGAAGTTAATGTCGCTTGTGTTTTAAAATGTGTGTGTTTGAGTGCTCATTTGCTCGATAACTGTAAATGACAGCTGCTGGGTTGGACAGGGTCTCAGATCTTGTTAAAGACTGACCGAGGATAATGGAGTGGTTCTGCTGACGGACAGTGGGTCAATTTATGTCAGCAACTTGTAATGACTTCTGCTCCACTCATTGTGAAGTATCCTTCCAAAGTTGTTTTATTGTGACTGATCCACAGAGGTTGAAGCCTTAATTGGTTTGGTGTGTGTGAGTGTGTGTGAGAGAGAGAGAGAGAGTGTGCATGTCTGCCTTAATCCTGTTTTTATATCTTTGTGAAGACTAATGTGGAGGTGCCCATATCTGCAGAGGCTGTGTACCCTCCATTCATCTTTTTCTTTTCTTACATTTATTTTGGGCAGTGGGTGTGTAGCCCCCCCCCCAGATTGATCACAGTTTAAGAAAATTGGTGTTCATCCATGATTTGATATCAGTGAGGCAGTTAGTCAGAGTGGAGTGAGGAGCATTGGTGATGGTGTTTGTGGTATTGAGTGACGATTTGAGATGGGAGAGAAGTATGTTGTGGTTGATGGTGTCGAAGGCTGCTGTGAGATCCAGGAGAATGAGAATGTTGAGGTGGCCAGAGTCTGAGTAGAGCAGGAGGTCATTGGTGACTTTGAGAAGGGATGTGTCAGTGCTGTGCTGTGAGCAGAAACCGGATTGAAATGGCAGATCGAACAGATCGTTGGAAATGAGGTGGGTATTGAGTTGTGCAGCGACGACGCGCTCCAGAATTTTTGATGGAAATGGAAGATTTGAGATGGGCCGAAAATTGCTCATGGTCTCAGGGTCAAGTCCAGGTTTCTTCATGATGGGGGTGACAGCAGCCAGTTTAAGTGGGTAGGGGACTGAGCCGGAGTTGAGAGAGGAGTTAATTATTGCAATGATGAGTGGTGCGATGGCTCGGAGACAATCCTTGGTAAGACTAGATGGGATCCAGACTACAGGTAGTGCTTCTCATTCCTGTTATGAATGAAGAGAGCTCCAACGGGGACACAAGGGACAACTCAGAAAGGGGCTGAGTGGTGAATATGGGGAGGGCAGATAGAGAGATAGAAATGGCGGGTTGTTAAGATTGCTGTAAATTATGTCAATTTTTCATTTATTTTTTAAACGAGAGGAAAGAGTTGCATTTGTCGACTGTAGAGGATGTGGATGTGTTGTCCCTGGGTTTGAGAAGCTTGTTTATTGTTGAGAAGAGAGCCTTTAGGTTAGAGGAGCCAGAGTGTATGAGGTAAGAATAGTCGGTGGACCGGGCTGAGATGAGAGCGTCTTTGTTGAAGGTAGTCAAAGTGGGCTTGGAGATACTGTTAAGCCAGTTTTTTTGCAGTCTTTCAAGCTAGTGCTTACAGGATTTCACGTGGTGCAGTTCAGGAGTATACTAGGGAGCTGAGTGTTTGAAGGAGACAATCCCGGTTGTAATGGGAGCCAGCTGATTCAATTCAATTCAGTTTATTTTGCATAGCCCATTCTCACAAATTACAAATTTGCCTCAGAGGGCTTTACAATCTGTACACATAGACATCCCTGTCCCAGAACCTCACATCGGATCAGGAAAAACTACCAAACAACCCTTTTACGGGGAAAAAAATGGAAGAAACCTTCAGGAGAGGAACAGAGGAGGATCCCTCTCCAGGATGGACAGGTGTACTAGATGCCATGTGTACAGAAGGACACATTAGAGTTAAAACACATTCAATGAATATGACAGAGTGTATACATAGTTGGTAGTAGGCATGGACCACGATCCAGACCTCCATGATCCATCAGGCAGATAGAGTTAGAGAGGATGAGTGGACAGAGCATCAACAGGGCCATGGCATAGTTGGTAGTAGGCATATTCCACGATCCAGACCTCCGTGATCCATCAGGCAGATGGAGGCAGAGATCAAGACAGAGGAAAGGTTGTTGTTATAGTAATTTACGAGAACATAGGGATTATCAGACAGCGGGGAATGGGAGGAAGAAATGGTAGCCTACTGGCAAGAGAGGCGGAAATAATTGGGGTGCAGATAGTTTTGAGATTTCTGAAGGATATATTGCCCTTGGCTTTTGGGTAGGGATGTCAATATCCAGCACTAAATGACATCACTATGTTGATTGTGGTCTGTAATTTGACAGAATAAATAACCTAATGGGACCTCTCACTTCATCACAATACCCCACAAACCTCACCTTGACTTTTGCTTTCTCTCTGGCTGTCTGCCCTCTAACTATCTTCCTCTTGGCAGTGTGCCTCTGGTTTCTGCCGTGGTTCTCCTCTGCCAACTTTCTGTCCTGGATTTGATAGATTGTGCTGTGGCAGATGATATCGCTCAACTAGGACCTGTCACAGAGGGTGAGGAGCTTGTGTGTGTGCGAAGATGACAGAAGAATTAACAACATGTCAGTTTAGAGAGAGGGAGAGATGGGCACGGAAGAGATGAAGCTGTTTTTTATTTATTTTGCGAGTACAGTGCACAGCACACAACAAATTTTGAAAGATAACTCTCAACCCTAAATTATTTCCAGGTCAATTACCTGCAGAACATATATCCCAGATAATCCAGCACAACATCTCCCTGGCTAATAGCTCACTAATACATACTTTTGTGTCGGTGCTATCCATTGAACTGAAATTAAAGCTATTCTTGAAGTGGGTATTCAGATAGTGTCACAAAGGTTTTGTTTCAGCATTAACTCACATTCAAATGACTATTTTCAACACACATGAAATGATAGCATTATTGCAATGTTGTATTGTAATACATACAATAGTGTGACTAATCAATAAGGTAACTGTCACGGTCAAGCCGCGCCTCCTGCCTGTACTGTGTGGTAGGGGCGTGGTTCCAGGCTGATCTCCTCCTGGCTCCTTGATTAGACCAACTGCACCTGCTGAAGCAACCAAGCTGCCTTCAATTAACTAATCACCCTGCTGTTTATCTACCCTGGTTCCTCATCCAGTCATTGCCAGATTGTGGTCTCAGCTGACCTGCTCCTGGGTCGAAAATTAAACTTAATTGGGTTTTGTCTTGCCTCTGACCCTGTCTTTCTTATTCTCACAGTCATCCATCCTCCAGGTTCCCCGGTCTGTCTGATGTTCTCTGTCTGGATCTTCCTGCCATTCCCAGACTGCTCCTCCGTAGCTGTTTCAATTTCCCCCTCTGGTCTGCGTTTGGGTCCGCCACCATATCGTAGCATTAATAATACGTGACTAAAGAGACCAAAAACCAAACAAATGAGCCTACAATAATGGTATGACAATTATGTGACCCATTTGTTATGATCCATTATAAGCAGTCACAATTCCTCAAAGCTGTTGAAAATCTACATAAAGGAAAATCACTTAAAATAAAATGGTGTCCAGCACACACAAACAAATTAACACACATATTTATCCACTTTTATTCTTCTCCCCTGCCACTTGTTATATTTATATATATATTTATATTATTTATTTATATTAACTGAGGATAGATGAGTAAAGACCACCGCCTCCAAGGCGCGGCAGGGGAGTAATGGCTCAAAACCAAATCACATCATTGGCTATCAAGTATGAAATATAGAAGGAATAGTGTCACAAGATATATAACCATTATTCAGAAATGAGATAAGGTATAAATTACAGATCGACTATGTAGAAAGCCCAGGCTTGCATATAATCAATATAAAACATAACTCTTCTATACTGAAACCAAAGAGTCAGTCTTTCCAAGCAACATACTGTCTTGTCAGTACCCTACCGAAACACCAAAAAAAACAAAAAACGTATATATCTCTTTGTTTGAAACATTATCATACCATGCACAGTTCTGATGAAGTTATATCAGGTTTATTGATTGGTTCTTGGCAACAACAATGTTCAGTTGCAGGGTATCAGAGATGAATGTCAACAGCTTAACTCGTATAAGCCCTTTAGTGGATGAGGGCCAAGAGCCAAAATACTCTATGCATGCAAAACTACTTATTTTGTCCCAAATGATGTAAACAAGTTCATCCCATGAATATATATATATATATATATATATAGGGTGGACAAAATAACAGTGAAACATTGCCATGCAATGCAAGCTTATGTTGTGTTTGTTCACCCCATATGCATGAGAAAGAATATTAGTATCAACGTTCAATAGTAATGCTTGGTGTTATGCTGCCAATAAAATGACCTGACCTATCCATCCAAATATTCACACAAAAATAAAATACATAGATTAAAACTCAAATGAAACACATGTTTAAAATTCTCTTTCTATCTGTTCTCTCTTCATATATGTTCAGAGGGGCATGCATCAATTAAAGCATGGCAAGATAAACCACTTAATGTTGGGAAAACATTGGTTGAAGCCCATCACCACATCAATGACTGCTCTCTCTATGCTACACGTGTTTACTGTGATTCCGATGATCTCACTTAATTTGGTAATTACAAATTGGACACCTGACACTGAAAGGATTAGGGATCAGAAAACGTCCCTATTTGACCACCTAGAAATGAAACCTTGCAGGTTGTACCTGTGTTGGTCCCTAGAATGTTAAACACCTGTAAACGGTCTGCTGCCAGGTTTGCCCGCCCTGCTGCTCCCTGCTGCACTCGGTTAGCCTTGCAATGCCCTACACTTAAATGTGTTTTGTTTGTTATAATACAATTTTATTAAGCATTATCTGTTATTTTGTTCTTTTGCTGTTGCTTGGAAAGAGCACGCTTATAGAAAGTACATGCATTAATAAATCTGTGAGCAGATGAGTCATGATGTTTGTTTAGGGACATTCTGTGTGGCTCAACCAGTCTACGATTACCTTGCACACAGCTGGATTCTGAAGAGATTGACAACCATTGTTGTTTTTGGACGGACAAAGAGGTGAGTTCATATGCTGCAATAGCATCAGACATATCAGAAAAAGTATTTCTTCATTGAAAGAGGAGCAAAGAATGGCAACATGCAAATGTAAAAACATTGACTGCTTCTCTTCTTATTCTCTCCATACATACATAGACGAACCACTGTTACTTGTTCACTATCACACAATAACCTCCAATTCCAGCAGCCTTTCCAAATGTTGATATAACAAAAACTAAAAAAAACATTTTCACACAGGCAAAAGTTATTGCTCTGGAAACTAAAAATGACAATTTCTTGTCAAAGTAACAAAACAGTAATCTAAGAAAGAGATTGTGTGGGTGCTACCTGACAAACAGCAGCTGCTGGAATGCTTCGTCCCGTCTGCTTCGTTTCAGCTACACAGCAAAATCCGGAGTGTCAATTCAACACCAATAGAGTTAAATTTAACACTTTGAAAGTGTCTATATTGGTCCACTCTATTTTGAGTTAAAACTACACTTTTAAAAGTGTTAAAAGATCAACACTGTGATCGAGTTGAAGCAACTCTCTCAATAGTTGACATTTAACACCAGTCAACACTGGCCAGTGTTGAATTTACACAACACTAGTGTGCAGTGTCAGAATTTAACACTATCTGTATATTGTTTTAACACCGACTAGTGTTGCTGAGCTATGCAACACTATAAAGGATTTAAAATTAAACTCTGTATTTTACTCTTGTAGAGTTGATTTATATATATTTTTAACACTGTAGGAGTTACAATCCTTAATGCTAGACATGGTACAATTTTACTTTGGAATTCAGTATACTCCTACTATTTAATTACAAAGAAGAACAAAAATACAAAAGTTTGTTCAAATAAAACTTGTATTTTCAAGCCCACCACAAACATAGCATTTGCATTACAATAACATTTCTTAAATGACAGCCTCAACAGCACAGGTCACACAAAACAATAGCACGGGGTAACACAAAACAATAGCACAGTTCACACAACATGGCAATGTGGCACAATGTATATTTTGTCATCCATCTCATTAGATAACTGTTTATCATAGGGTCTATAATAAATCAACTCATCAATAGAAACAACAGAAAATGAATCATCCTCTCCTTGATACAATAAGCACTGAAGTGCTCATCAAAATAGAGTGTATCAACTGTGCAAGTCAAAATAAAAGCATGATCTTCATGTATAATGATACTGGTGATCTTTCCAAAAACAGGAACTTCCATATTTGTTTTCATACAAACATACATACCAATTTGATACTCTGTTCCATAGTTCTTCACCCAATTGGTAGTTGACACATCAGAGTATGCATTCACATTTAACATTGCAATTAATGCCTCACCACACTCCAAGCTATCAATCACTTCCTTCCTCACTGGACCAAACTCAAACCTCTGAAAATTTAAATTCTCCCAGTGATAAGCTAGCTGTCTCTGGTGTCGTTTGACCAATGTTTTTGTTATATTTTTGAAATTTTTGACAGATCTTTTAAAGAAATTGTGTTTGGCCTCAAACCTCATGCACCATACATGAAGGAGTGGGCCAATTTTACGAATGCACCTTGGGTAATGGATCATAAAATGATGCTTTGGAATAAGTCTTTTCTCAGGAAACAAATATTTGAATAGCTTGTGGTGATCATTAATTAAATGCTTCAGATAATATGTCATACCGTTAGTCACAACTGGTGAAAACACTATATTCACAATTTGAAGCAAGAGGAGGAGCAGGTTCCAAAAACTGTTATTTCTTTCAACTAGATCACCAAAATGAGAGGAGTGTTTCGACAAGGCACCATGACTGGATAGCATTCAATCCAAGATCTTTGCTCTCATCCATTTTCAACCCACTTGGTCTGTTTCTTCTCTCAGTAAAACCATAGTTGAAACTTTGAATTCTCTGTGACAATGACTCCAAAGATAAAAGTTTCTCCTTGACAAGGTATTGAAAGACAAGTTTCAGTTCGTACTGCACTACACCTTCAAGCAAGTCGTGCATGATGTCAACTGCATAGTTGTCAGAGATGTGAAAAACGCAATGTATTGAGCAAGCATGTCTTCTTGACACCAAATGTTGTCACTAACATAGGATTTTCACGTAATGCTGAACAATGCTCTGCATAGATGTTTTTTGTACGAAATATTAAGCCAGGGTGATCTTCAGTGAAAACACATTGAAACTCTTCCTTCGTGGTTAAACAAAATCTACAACAATATGTTGCAGAAAAAGACTCAACATAACCAAACAGCCCGTGTAAACCAAGGTTATCACCAGTTACTTGAATAATAGACCCTAGCAATGGTGAGTCAGAGAAAGGCACTTCTATTCCTTCATTTTCTAGTTTTTTAACATCATCAACGAGAGGCTTCAGTATTTCATCAAATCCATACTTTTTCAGGTCTTGTGAGTGAAAAAGAGCCACAACATGAATATTCATCAACACAGAATTGTATTTTGGGGGCAGGTTCCGCAATATAAAGTAAATACAACCAAGTTTGTGTATCCCCTTCTTAAGGGATTTGCGGTCTCGATTTGCGGTCTCGAAATCATCATAATATAGTTGAATTTGTAAAGCATGTTTTTGCTGGCAAAACAAATCTTTTTTTTTAAAGTATGACCCATCACATATATCTTTAAAAAATCCTTCTTCCTCTTGTTTGGCCTGCAGGAAACATTCACAAATTTCACTATTTTTGAACATAGACTTCAGGGTTCCTAAGATGGGTACATACACAAACTTATCCGTTACAGGGATCTGATTGTAAACTCCTGTTGTTCGATCTCTACGTACATCAAATCGCACCCCAAGAACATACTCAACTGGCTCAACTATTTCCCACTTTTCCTTGAAATACTTCTGTCGTTTGGCTCTTGTATTTAAGACTGAGAAAGGATTTTGTAGTTGTTCAAAACAACTGTCTAGCTTTTTTTCAAAGTCTGTTCCTTGCATCTCTGAAGTGCAGTTGAGAACTGAGTCTCTCGTTTGACTGTGAATATTGTTTACAAGCTCTTCCATTGACCCGACCATTGATTGGATAGTGCTCTCAGCAACACCTGATGATTGCAACTGTGCTACAACAGAACAACACATGTTTACCAAATTATGCTTGTCAACAGAGACATTGGTGGTTACTGGAATATCTGTACTGACTGCATTTGAAGTTGAAGGCTCATCTATTATTTGAGTGTCCATACTGTTAACAGTATTTGTTGAAACAGTGTCCCGGTGCAAACGAATAAGGTGTTTCTTGAACCCTGAATAAGTGCAAAAGAATAAAGAACATCCCGGCTGTCCACATTTCAAACGTAATGTCTTTCCTGGATATAAACCATGGTAAAATCTCAAATGCTTACAAAGCAACATAGAACTTATGTGGTGTAACTTGCAGATAAAACAAATCAACATATTTGCAGCCAAGGATGTGTGTCACCTCAGATACTTGTGTTCAGCAGTCTTGCTCTGAGCTCCTTCACACGAGGACTTTCCTTGGTACTTCCCACATCAATGTTGAACACAGTTGTTTGGATGAATGTGTAGAAGCTGTTAAGGGATTCGTGGTAGTGAACACTGAAGATGAAGTGGGCCTTAAAGAGTTCATCGAAAGCTGCCAGGGACGTCTGAGCCTTGCAAGGGATGGCCTTGTGGTCAACGATGACATAGAATCTTTGGATGTTGTTCTTCTCTTCACCGACACACAGGAGGATGGGTTGTCCAGGTTCCAATCTCTCAAGGAAGGTCTCAACACTGGCGCCAATCTGGAAAAAACAGAAGCATGAAGAACAATTTTAATGGCCCACTATATTACTAAAAACACATGTGTCTCTTCACAAAAAGAGGCATTGTGAAAATAACTAAATTAACAAGCATATTAAAACATTGCATACCCTCAAATATCTCACAACATGTTTGATTGCTTGATGCGAGCTAATTTTACGACTCTTGGGTCCTTTTGCAGTAGGGGGAAGTAGGTGAACCAGCAGTAGGATGCTTGACAGGTCACTGTCCCAGCCTAGGGGGAAACCAGAAGAAAGTAGAAGATTTAACAAAGACTTACATGTGAAAATAAATATATCCACATTATGCTCATACAAGATTTCTGAATCAGGCAAGTAAATTAATGTTTAAAAAAGATAATGAACGATGCTTACCAGACGCATCTGAGGAGTGATGCCCAGACAACAAGTCTTCAACATTCTCATTAGAATTCTTGCAGTTTGCCAGGATCCTGGGTTTGAAGAAAGTGGGCCATTTGCCAAGAATCTGCCAGAAGCCTCCTCTCCAAACATCATGGCAAAGTCTTGGTCAATCTACAGAAGAAACTCCGTAAATCCCTGCAACCGTGCTGAAAGTGTAGTCCTTAAATGTACATTGTTCACTTTAAAAATAAATAAAACCATATGCGTTTCTTACCAAGCCAGGTGTATCGAGAAAACGTGGGAAAACATCCAGGACTGTAGAGGAGTCTTGCTGGTCTTGTTGAACTACCGTCTGACGGTATTGAAATGTTGCCCTCATTTTCTCTTTGACAACCGATTCATCAGTTGTATGTTTCAATATGGAGATTGCCTCACGGCATTCCTCGCCAGACAGTTGATTGTCAGTTAGGAGAAAATCTCTCTTGCTTTTTGGTCCAGCTTGATAGGTACAGGTGGTTGAGCATCTCCGAGATAGAACTGCAATGTTGCGCTGGACTGTCTT
This sequence comes from Pseudoliparis swirei, assembly GCF_029220125.1. Lineage (NCBI taxonomy): Eukaryota > Metazoa > Chordata > Actinopteri > Perciformes > Liparidae > Pseudoliparis > Pseudoliparis swirei. The sequence continues at coordinate 8,387,697 of NC_079402.1, read as the reverse complement.
TATCCTCCAGGCCAAATAACCAGATCCACTGTCAGCATCATAGAAGTGCTCCTATAAAATTCGAGAAGAAAGAACAAAACTAAACATCACTGATGGGTCACAGCCAAACAAGGCAAATTCAGAATAACCTCCCTGCATACATTGTAGTATAAGCCATTCATTTACAAACTTACATATCCATTTTTTGAGTAAGGATCCCCGAGGTAAGGAAATAGAGTTATAATGCCAAGAGCGTATTTTGTTCGCACATAGGTTGGTGGGATCCTCCTTTAAAAGTAGAAAAACATATTATTTTTCAAACTTTAAAATGTTAAAATGTCAAACTAAAATAAGTATTATTATCAAGAAGAAAGCAAAAAAGACAGTCATCTCTAAAGTAAACTATATTAATGCAAACAAATGATTTGTGTTATCATGATAACTATTAGTCTTTTTGTTTACAATTCCCTTGGCTTCTTTTGCACTGATCATACATCTGCCCGGTTTTCCCATTAGCTAATTAATTTGTATAACTTAATTGCTTCAATATTTTTGCTCCAGAAATGAGATTATATATATATATATATCTCATTTAATAATGTGACAGGGTTCTGTAACAACTGCATCTTATGCTATGAAGAAAAAATAGATTTAAGATCTGCACCAGTGAACATAAAATGCTTACCCATGAACTTCAATCATGTCAGCCACCAGTAGGTTTATCATATGTCGCCGGGTACCATCCGTCAATGTCTTCATTTTGTCATATTCATGCAACACCTTTTCTCCCCCTGGCTTGGACTGAAGAACATCTCTCACCATCTAAAAATAAAAAGAATCAGACAATAAGTTATTATGTTAACCTTTACGGCAACAAGAGCACTGCTCGTTTGGACAATGTCTTTGGGTTTCAGTTTTATTCACAAATGTAATGTGCTATATACCGCTTCAGCTGATTCCCGATCGTCGTGGGTCCTTTTCCTCCCACCATCGTTCTCAAGAGTTATTGTTGCATCAGATGAATCAGAAGGCACAGAGGATACGGTGTCTGACACATTCGACTCAAAAGAAATTTCTGCTTGATCTGGTTGAAGCACAACTGCAAGACAATTCAAAGAAATACACACAAAAAATTGGTTATACCGTCACAACTCTACAATACTAGTCAGTAAAACAGCTCACAGTACATTACAGTTGATGATCCTCATTTTTCCCGAACAAAGCTAAGTCTTACCTCCAGACTTTTCTGTGGACACATTGACGGCAAGATCCCCTGCTTGTAAGAGTTCCTCAAACACATCTGCATCCACCTCTGTCCCTGATTGATCCGTCACGTGCAAGTCTGTCTGTAGAGGAAGACCTAACTTTCCTATTACTGAGAGAATATCAGATTTAGAAAAATGGTCCTTTGTAAACTTCTATTGACACTTATTATTATAATCTGAGCAGTGTGCAGAATATGTAATATAAATTCCCCATCATACACCAATTGTCCATTTTGACTTGCTCACAAGACATAACAATTGGTCAACATAATAAAAAAACAATTGGGTAGGCGAGGCAACCAAACATATTACTTAAAATAATATAAAAAAAGACACTATAACATGAACTGACATTCAAGCAAATAATTAGTTTACTCCAAACAGATATGGCTGTGTAATAAACAAGTAATACCAACCTTTCTCAATAAATGTATTGTAGTCTTCATAGCCTGCTTCGGTTTCTGCCACCTTAACATACTTCTGACTTGAACCAAATCTCACCTTGACCAGCATATTGTCCTACAAAGAAAAGAAAAAAACATTCATAAAAAATCTAAAACTCATGTTTTGTTTTCCCCTTGCCTTTTCTATGCCACCTGGCGTCGGCAGTGTACGACTAAATCAAATTAATGTACATCATACTTGTGTGACTAACTATTTTAAGTCACTTAAGCCCCTTTCATACTCCAAAAATGTCCTGACCTGGCGAATGCGCGACCCGCTTTCATCGGGTTAAGCGGTTTATGGACCCGTTTAAGGAAAACTTCCTCCAGTCGAATTAAAGATTATCCGTGGCTCCATGATTCGGCGTGGTTTGCCCAAGTCTGGGGTCCGAATTTCGATCACTTTGGGCGGGTTGAAAATCTAAAAAAATTCCTCCATAACTGGCGGGTACCCTGGTGGTTTCGCGGCCGACATCGGGACATTTGCGTCGGGTAAAGCGGTTTACGGAGGCGCTATTGAAAACTCCCTCCAGCCAAATTGATGATTATGCGACGCTCTATAATTTGGCGTGGTTTTCCCAAGTCTGGCGTCCAAGTTTCGATCACTTTGGGCGGGTTGAAAATCGCGGAAAGATCATCCGTAATGGGCGGGTAACCTGGCGGTTTCGCGGCCGACCTCGGGACACGTTCGTCGGGTAAAACGCTTAACAGAGCCGCTATTGAAAACGTTGGGAGAGTGGCAGCGCCTTGACTTCTGCGACTGCATGGAGCGCCCGGCTCTCCCATCCTTCACTTAAAAGAGCCTGAGCCTGACCTTCTGTTTAGCCAACTATGTGTCGGCCAGAACAACAAGCTTGCACATCTCTTCACGTCTCCATTGTGCAGACATGTTTGTCCAACGCATGTTTTAATTACTCTACTCCTTCTGCCATTTGCATTTTTCTGGTCACGCATTATATCGACACACACAAATGCTAGCACACGTTCTTGACTGTACATGCTAGCTTAGAACATTAGCCACATGGCAGCCCTACCCACAGACATCGACACACGGACATACAAAATAACTTAAATTGCAAGTAGATAATGTACACATGATAATACATTGACTTTCCATGTATTTCAAATAACTTCAGTTTAAATTTGAACCAAAACTACGAAAGTGCAAAGAGCAGAGTGGAAACGTGGCTTACCCCGAAAAGTCCCGACACTAACAGGAAGTAAAGCTAACGGAACAGTGAGATAAATGCAGTCAAAATAAAATGCTCTCGACATTTCACGACAACCCCCACACATTTCTCTTTATTTAAAAGTGTCTAACCTTAATATGAAGCCCAATAGACTTGTTTAAATAATTTAATAACACACATTTGGGCGAAATGGCAGTAATAAACGAAAAGAAAAGAAAATAGTGGACAACATAGGATAATTTTAACCTGCCTTCAAAATAAATGTCTGTGCTCTACCATTACAGAATTCTTTAAAAAAATTACAATCACGGTTCATAATATAACGTGATTGCAACGTGTGTTGATTATTCTAATTTCTTAATGAGAAAAATATCCCTATTCATCCTACTTGGCTAACACCACAGTCTTTGGCTAGCTAAACATTCTTTATCCTATTCGGTTAGCTAAACCTAGTGAGCTGGATAGCTAGCTAATGTTAGCTAACCATCAAGGTTATACCTATTCCAACGTTAATGTTACCTGTAGAAATACACACTAGGGTAGAACATTTAATGAAGAGACATATGCGGCGACATACTTACACACGTATCATCCTAGTCACAGTTGGAATGATGTCTGAACATGTCCAGTCCACAGAAAAGAGTCTTAAGGTGTTTGTCTGGCTGCGTGAAACAATCTCCCGCCTCTTTCAAACATGCAGCCTTCTGGGGGATGGGTAACACTAGCTGTAGTGTAAAATCAACACTGTAGAGTTATTTGCAGATTATGACATTTGACTCCCTGTATTAACACCAACTCATTTTGAACAATAACTCTCTTGGAGTTGATGAACACTAAACCCGAGTTGAAATAACTCTATATTTTAACACTCAACCCTAACACTGAATATCCAACACTTTTGATTTTGCTGTGTACCCGACGTTTCACAGATATTGAAAATGAATTACCAAATTAGCCCTGAGGAATCGGCACACAGAGACAAACACGGGCGAGCACACATTCCGTCCATTGTCCTGCTGGCAGAGACAGAGAGGAGGCCGCTAGGAGAAGACAAGTCTCTATCGACCAGCAGTCAAACTTTTAAGAAACACATTAAATCCTTATGGATCCTCCTGCTTAGCTGCCACTAAATGGCACTCATGAGGAATTAGCACAAGGCAAGATTAATCGGCTGCCTAGAGACAAGAGCAGAGGATGTGCTGGATAAGAGGAGAAATAAGTGAAATGAAAAAGAAAAGGAACAAAATTAGAGAGTGCGAGGATACGAGGATGCAAGAGTCATTGATTGAGACATGATTAACCCTCCCGTGTTCCTTGGGTCAATCTGACCTGCGTAACTGTAGATACACGTACATATGTGTATATACTGGATATCCCTCCTGCCGTCCTCTGGGTCAAAATGACCCCGCGTGTATCACTCCAAACCCTGCTACTGCCGACCTTTGGGTCAAAACGACCCAGCATGTATACTCCCCAAACTGCGCTGTCGACGTCCTCGGGTCAAAAGGACCCCGCGCTTATCTCTCCAAACCCCGCTGCTGACGTCATGGGGTCAAAACGACCCCCCGTGCATCTCCCCAAACCCTGCTTCCCAAACCCCGCGGACCAAGGTGGACGCAACGCTTTCAAAAGACCGATCCGTTCTACGGGAGACGTCGGGAATCGATTGGGGAAATGAAAACACGTTCCATTTGTAAAACGGCGTACGCTGCCGCCGATTCATTTTCACCATTTCTTGACGATCACGAAAAGAAAGGCACCCCAGAATCCCTCGGCTCGACTCGACTCGGCTCGGCCGAGATCGCACGCAAAACCTTCTCAGGACCTTCGCGCAAAAATACCTCTCGGATGCATGAGCCTCGCGGGCCTCCCGACGATTGATACGGGACAAGGACTCATTTTATTTTGAGAAAAAAAGTTTTAATTTTATTTAGATATCACACGTTAACATCTCCGCGGGCATATTCTCAGGGAATGCGGCATTTCTCTCTCTCGCCGATCTCGGTCTCGAGCTCCGCCACCAGTCTGTGGGAAGCCGAGAGCAGCAGGTCGATTTTCCGCGCCACGATGCCGCTCAAACGCTCTCACTCGTACTCGAGACTGCTGCGCTTTGACGACCGCGAGACAAGAGACAAGAGATGCACGACCGACCAACTGGCAGCCGTGAGGGAGGTCTGGGACGCGTGGGTGGAGCGTCTGCCGCTCCTCTACAACCCGGGCCCCGAAGTGACGGTTGACGAGCAATTGGTTTGTCTTTGGCGTAAAATGTGTACAAATTAGCTGCTGGGTGAAGATTTTCCAAGGGTAAGGTAAGGTACTGAATGCACTAAACATTGAGATACGAGGTTGTATCGTTGTCCCTCTATCCCAGAGTCAATAACAATGCATGTGTCGGTTATGTTTTACGCCCCTGTCAATCCCGCACAAGGTTGCAACACTGTTGATTGATCCAAGTACCATCCCCTGCCTGCTTTCACTTTCCTGCACATGTTAGCCTCTGTCTTGCAGGAACCGTCTCACATTCTTCTGTTTGCGGGTTGTGGTTCCTTATTACAACTGATCGAGATGGCCTGCTCCGATGGCCTCACAATTGATTGCGTAAGACTGAGAAGCTTTTGATGACGATGATGATGATGATTTAGTAGAAGAGCTTTTATAACGTGAGGATCGCATTCATGAAAATTCTGAATATGACAGTGACTTTCAAGAAGAGAATGCGATTGAGCATCAGCTTGTTCCAAATTGAAGACGAGCCGCAGGAGCATCCTGTCAGCAGCCGGCCCGAGGACCATCCCGTCAGCAGCCAGCCCCAGGACCGGCTCCAGCACCATCATGCCAGCAGCCGGCCCCAGGACCAGACCGTCAGCAACCAGCCCCAGGACCAGACGCTCAGAAGCCAGGCCCAGGACTAGCCGCAAAACCAGAAGTGAAGAAATACGGATGTCAAAAGAAAATGGTGAAATTTAATGGTTTTCTCGCATAAAGATCCAGGCTGCACGTGATGCCTTTTTTTCTATTCTTTTAGTATGTGTGTGTGTGTGTGTGCGTGTGAGTGCGTGGGGGTGTGTGTGGGTGCAAGGCTCCTTAAAAAAGGCAGTTTGACCTCAGGGCACAGGGTGTATGCTTGCTAAGTAAAGAAAACACAAGGGTTAAGGAAGGAAGGAGGATGAGAGGGGAGGACGGTAAGAATAATAGAGTAAAAGGAGAATGAGTAAGATACAAGTTGTAAGGGGGAGCAAATGCATGCTGAGACTTTAAATTCAGGGTCACACCAAGGAAACCTACCGGGAAATAAATAACAACATGTCCAGATTGTTATTAAAGATGGATTATAAAATCTTTATTTTCACCAGCCGGTCATTCGTCAACCCACTATTATTCCTTTCTTTTATAAACAGCAGGAACTGAAAAAAAAGGAATTATGAGTAATTCAAAAGTTTCTTTCGAGACGTGTCCTGTCAGACGAGGCTAGACATTGATCTAAAGAGAAAAAGGTTCAAGGTCTTTTCTTTATCGCACTCATATCTATCGAAATTCCAGGAGAGTGCCACATGAATACACTTGATTTTACATCAAGTTAGATGGTAGAGCATCAAATACTTTTAAAAGTTTGGACAGTTTTTTAATTTCATTGCATGGATTCCTGATAGTTCCTACTCAGATGAGTTATTACTTTTTAGAGGCACCCTTGTGGATTTTTTGGTTAGGCCTCTTCATCAATGGACTAGCTATTTGGGAAAATCTTGCCAGGCACATTGAATAACCTCTTACTTTACTATGTAAAGCTTGTACTGGGCAGCTCACAAGCCTTTGAATACTGACTACAAAAGGGAAATTGTTTTAATACGAGAGCACGCATACTGTGTTGACCTCCAGTTACAAAATGATCACTTGATGGATAGAGCAACTTCAGAGCAGGTATATTTGAGTAATCACGGCTCAGATTTGCACTCAGTATGGATTCAAAAGAGACTCACTCTGGATTCAGATTGACTCTTAAAGCTTTATTGCACCTTATGATTAGTTTTAAATGGCACTTCAAGTCTTAAAATGTATTTATATTAGTGCTGTGAAAAATAACGCGTTAACTCAGTTAATTCAATTACAGGTTTAACTTTTTTTTTTTTTTTTAACGCATGCGCAGAATGAGCTTCCAATCCGTCTGTTGTTGGTCGTCGGGACGAAAAAAAAGTCACTTGCAAAATGAGCTTCCAATACACCACTTCAATCTGAACTCTGTCCGCTCTCATGCAGACGGTCTGTTCATCGGTAATGATCCTTCCGCAGGTTCACCTCCGGAAACCTTGTTACGACTTTTACTTCCTGTAGATCAGGGTCTCAACACGTCGATCGCGACCTGCCAGTCGATCGCGGCGTAGTGTTGGTAGATCGCATGACATTAAAAAGATTGGCCCTGACATGTTCTCTATAGCACATCTTTGTTCTTTTATTTAACTAAACGTCTGTTGTTGATCGTATCTCCACAGCAGCATGTTATTTCTGTCTCTTCGCGTTGCGTTAACACTTATCGATCTCCGTCTCGCGCGCCACAGAGCTCCGTGCGCGCGCATCGGGACCGAGCAAAAAAAAAGTCACTTGTCAATCTGTCCACCTGTCCGTGTCGGTGAGGTTTCAGCTTTGCAGCGGTGTCCCCGCCGTCCCTTTCATCACGGCCCAGTTCATGAAGAAAACCCACACAGTCAGTTTGCCTCAGCAGCTGCTAGAGGAAGACTAGAGGCCTTTAGATTGTATCATGGTGGAGTTCATGGTTGACAAACAAGAGACAAATATTCTGTTTAACCCTCCTGTTACCTTTACATTTACTAACATATTTTACCCTCGGGGTCAATTTGACCCCAGTAATTAAAACCTCCAGAAAATTATTAGAATTAATATTGCTTCCCAAGTTTAAGTGTGAGGTACTTTATGTTTGTTTGTTAAATAGCCCTTTAAATAAATAAAAAAGTTGATATTTCTTATATGTTTGACAGTGAAAAACAGCCTGGGGTCAAATTGACCCCAAAGAACACCGACATTAAACATTGAATGGGGTCAAATTGACCCGAAAGGTAACAGGAGGGTTAAACATTCTGTTTAGGATGAAGATGTATTATTGTTCCATATGGAAGAAAACTGCTAAATAACTGCTGAGTTGCAGCACCATTGTATAGAAGAATGAATAAATGTATATATCCGTCTTTTGTCATAAATCTCTATGTTCTCACAAAATATACCGAGAATATCGGTAATATGTGATTAATCATGATTAATCCACAAAAACCTGTGATTAACCCGATTAAACATTTTAATCGTTTCACAGCCCTAATTTATATATGTTTAAGAGGAAAAAAACGACAGTTACATTTTCTACTGAAGATGTTAAAAGCAGCTCGCAGTGCAAATTGTTCCTCTACCAGACTCCATATTTTCTTTCCTGTCATTTCTCGTGATCTTTACTAAAGAAACAAAGCAACACATGATGGCGCAGGTGCGTACAATTCAGTGAAATTTTATATTGTCACTGTTAAATACTGCAGTCAGATGGCTTGGTTACAGGTGAGTGAACTGCTCTGTTGATTCAAGATCATATTTTTTCAGACTGCCCTAAAAGTAGGAGAACAGATGGCACTATTTGAGACCCCCCCCCCCCCCCCCACACACACACACAGACACACACACACTTCCAGTATGAAATAATCCCTGTGTTCCAGTGACAGCTGCAAGTATGTATCCTCTGATCTTTGTCGGTGGGTTTGAATGTATTACACCAGTCAGCATGCCCGAGGAGATCCACCTCATCAACAGATGGTTAATTCCTTTATTAATAGACCATGCTAAAGTGAATGGAGTCTCATTATCAATTATTATTATATAACAGTACTCAAGTTATCTCTACTATTATTTCATTTGCAGTGTTTATTTAGACATATATTCTTTATAAGTTGCCTTAATTCACTTCATTGTTACATCCACTTTAGGTCCAACCAGACATTATTGTGTTTATCTTGACCCCAAACTCCTGGAAATGAACTTCAAAAGACCCACAAATTAGATGTTATGCTGCTGTATTTTAAAAACCTATTTACAAATGTAATTTAAAATGATTTTTGTTTAGACTGTGTGACCTTTAAACTACTTTTTGATGACACTTGATTGCTCTAAATGATTGTGTTTATTACTGTCATGTCCACACCAGAACCAGCGGTGAAGAGAACTCCTCTACCTCCCTCCCAGGCGAGCTAAATACATTCTTTGCTCGGTTCGACGTGAACGGCAGCCCGCCGAAGGCAGCGCTGCCCAAGGAGACCAGCCTGCTGATCATCTCAGAGGCTGACGTGCGCAGAGCCTTCAAGCGGGTGGACATCCGGAAGGCGGCAGGTCCCGACCACATCCCGGGGCGCGCCCTCAGAGCATGTGCAGACCAGTTGGCAGGAGTCTTCGCAGACATCTTCAACCTCTCCCTGTCCCAGGCTGTTGTTCCTGAGAGCTTCAAGATGTCCACCATTGTGCCTGTCCCCAAACACCCCAAGGTAACCTGCCTGAATGACTGGAGACCCGTAGCCCTCACCTCGATTGTCAGTAAATGCTTCGAGAGGTTGGTCAAGGACTTCATTTGTTCCATGTTGCCTGCCACGCTGGAACCATGGCAATTTGCATATCGTCAAAACAGATCCACCGACGACGCAATTGCCATGGCACTTCACACCGCCCTTTCCCACCTGGAGGGGAGGAACTGTTGTGTGCGAATGCTGGTTGTGGACTACAGCTCAGCGTTCAACACTATTGTTCCCGCCAAGCTCGACACCAAGTTCAGAGGTCTAGGCCTGCACTCTACCATGTGCAGCTGGATACTGGACTTCCTGTCGGGCCGCCGCCAGGTGGTGAGGATGGGCAGTACCACCTCAGAGCCGCTGACCCTCAACACGGGAGCCCCTCAGGGATGCGTGTTGAGCCCTCCTCTACTCCTGTACACCCACGACTGCACGGCCATGCACAGCTCCAACGACATCATCAAGTTTGCTGACGACACAACAGTGTTGGGGCTGATCACCGACAACGACGAGACAGCCTACAGGGAGGAGGTTGGATCACTGGTACAGTGGTGCCAGGAGAACAGCCTCGTCCTCAACGTCAAGAAGACCAAGGAGCTGATCGTGGACTACAGGAAGCGGAGAGGAGAGCACACCCCCATCTCCATAGACGGAGTTGCAGTAGAGGGTCAGCAGCTTCAAGTTCCTCGGTGTGCACATCTCCGAGGACCTCACATGGACCACGCACACCACTCACGTGGTGAAAAGGGCCCAACAACGCCTATATTTCCTTAGGCGACTGAGGAAATTCAACATGGCCCCCCGCATCCTCAGAACATTCTACACCAGTACCATCGAGAGTGTTCTGACAGGTTGCATCACCGTCTGGTACGGGAACTGCACCGCCCTGGAGCGTAGGGCACTACAGAGGGTGGTGCGGTCGGCACAGTACATCGTTGGAGGTGAGCTTCCCTCCATCCTGGACATATACACCAGGCGGTGCGTGGCCAGGGCCAAACGGATGATGAAAGACAATAACCACCCCGGCCACAAACTGTTCACCCTTCTACCGTCAGGCAGGCGATACCGCAGTATCAAGTGCCGCACAAACAGACTGAGGGACAGCTTCTTCAGTCAGGCCATCAGGCTGCTGAACAAGGACTGAGACCCTCATTAACACTACACACTAGAACATATTCTGTGAATATCTATGGCCATGGTGTATATTTTATTACATTGTTTTATATATATATATATTGTATATATATATTGTATGTATATACATATATATATATATATTGTCTCAAAAAAGTGTATATTTTATTACATTGTTTTATATATATATATTGTCATGATGTATATTCTATTACATTGTTTTATATATATATATTGTTAATACTTTCTTCTTTTTTTGTGTGTGGATATTGTATAGTTTATTCTCATTCTTATTCTTTTTTTAGTCTGCTACTGCTGTCGGGTGTTTTGCACATAAGAATTTCACAAACCGATTATACTTGTATAAAAGGGGATGTGACAATAAAAACTTGAAACTTGAAACTTGAAACACTACTGTACTATTATGTTAAATTCATGTATTCACTCTTGAGATAAGCCGTCACACAATGGATGCGGTCATCACTTCAACACCAGGCAGCATTGTAGATGCCCGAGTTGAGCGGTCGTCTTTCAAACGCGGGCTTCGGTTTTCTTGTTTGCTTTTGAAGCTGTAAACGGAGCAAACTAATTTGAGTCATCCTTCACATAAAACATTCATAATAAATGAAGACAGTGATTTGAATAAGTTGTGTTGCTGTGGAAAAGCCTGGTGTTTGTTCAGCAAAGTAAAATAAACAGTATATTTGATCACATTTGAGATGGCGGTGAGGGAACAAATTGTTTTCAAGCATTATCCCTTTCAAAATATGGGTTATTTATAAGATCATATCATTCAAAAGGTCCACTCCAGAATGATCATAGGGAGCCTATACAGGACTGTCTCAGAAAATTAGAATATTGTGATGAAGTTCTTTATTTTCTGTAATGCAATTAAAAAAACAAAAATGTCATGCATTCTGGATTCATTACAAATCAACTGAAATATTGCAAGCCTTTTATTCTTTTAATATTGCTGATTATGGCTTACAGCTTAAGAAAACTCAAATATCCTATCTCTAAATATTAGAATATCATGAAAAAGTATACCAGTAGGGTATTAAACAAATCACTTGAATTGTCTAATTAACTCGAAACACCTGCAAGGGTTTCCTGAGCCTTGACAAACACTCAGCTGTTATAAATCTTTTTTTTTACTTGGTCTGAGGAAATATTAACATTTTATGAGATAGGATTTTAGAGTTTTCTTAAGCTGTAAGCCATAATCAGCAATATTAAAAGAATAAAAGGCTTGCAATATTTCAGTTGATTTGTAATGAATCCAGAATGCATGACATTTTTGTTTTTTTAATTGCATTACAGAAAATAAAGAACTTTATCACAATATTCTAATTTTCTGAGACAGTCCTGTATAACTGGCTTTTCTTACACTGTGATTTATCCCTGTCTCCCCAAAATAACACAGAACATGTAAATGAGGGTGATGTCCCACACTATCACAAGGCCATGCATTTACATACTGGTATCTGTGTGTTCTGGGAAACAGTAACATAATGAATTGAAAGGGTGCATTAGGGCTGAAAAAAAAATGTGGCAAAAAAAATTAGCGGTCTGGCATGTGTATTCTTGTTGGATTGTTTCTGCATTATTCCATTATTATTATTTTATTAGGTTACACAGACCACTGGAGGCATTTACTGAACATAAATGTAAACTCAATCAATTTAATTTAACTCCAAATTTGTTTACAGCTTGTTGAATGCGTTTTCAGAGAACTGTCTTGTTCACAAAATTAAGCGAGAGTGGTAAACCAACAACGCATGAGCAATTTAATTCATCGTTGGTTGCAGACAGTTGAGCAAATGTTAATGTTCTGCCAAGAAGCATGTCGATCATCCAAAGATCAGACAGTTTCCCTAAGTGCTAACACTTAATAGGGAAAATGGGCTACCTTTTATATGGCTATCCAATCAGTGCTGAGAGTGAAGGTCGTCAACTAGAGAGATACATTTGACATGTCTGACAGACTAACAAAAAAAAACGTCTTACACCTAAACCAAAAAAACCATCCCTCCACCTCCTGAATTCAATGTTCAGAACAGAAGTGAGGCTAAATACCACGTTAAGTCATTCAAACTAAACAGAAACTAAATATAACTCATAATACACGTCTTGGTTTGTATTTTCACCGTTCCAACCATCAGAAACGGCATATCCTCAATTCACAGATATAAAATGTGAAAATACGCTGTTTTCCCATCCACGTGCTGGCTGCCTCCTCAGATATAGAAGCTCCCTCACTGTTTCTTTGAAGACAGACCATTCCATTAGAAATACACACAATCAAAAAAGGCACCCCCAAATCTTTAAAATCCTCAAAAAAGGTCACCAGCACACCTCTGTCCCTAGTGGTCATGCATAGATAACACACACGCTTTCTCTGGGTTGTCGTTGGAAACAGTGTCGAACCAAAACTGCCCAAGATGACTTTTATCATAGCAAAATGATTGAAGAAGGGCATTCGTTCTCGGCAGCTCAAATTCCGGAGAGACACCGTTGGCCATATCCTCTCCGCAGCTGCATTTCTCAAGCGGCCTCCCTCCGGCTGAATATCCAGGTCATCCCAAAACACTGTTGAATCCACGCTGTAAAGAATCCTCATCCGTAACACGAGCAACAAGAACAACTAAGTTGTTGAGCCCCGCGGCTTTCAAAGCTGCGAGTAACACCCTCCCTGTGGTTATTCCTCGTCCCAAGTGTGCGTCACCGGGGTGAGGAACAGCAACAGATGTTGCAGCTGCGCCCCAGTGACACAGATAACACAAGTATCAACTGCAGGCATTTCTCACACTATATGCCTTACTCAGATGAATAACGATATGGTTGAAAATCATCGAGTTTTCCTTTCATGGATTTATTGATCACGTTGCTTGTAGTGGATCATGCCCTAAGGGGGGGGGGGGGGAGAGAGAGAGAGATGTAAAAACTGACCTTCAACAAACCTGAATGATTATGTATATATAATATTATAATAATTCACAAATAATAGATTGCATATGCAGAGCATGTTTGCATTGTTTGGTGATGCAATTGTTAGTCTTTCCGGCCAGCAAGGACTCCAAGGACTTCCTCATCCAATTACAGTCAGTCTGCTAAAGGTCTCTCTCCCAAAAGTTCTGCAGCTGCCAGCATGAAAAGTGATTGCACTACCAGCGGGGCTAATTTAACAGATCCCCTTTGCATAGCCAAAGGCTTATGTTTCAGCCCATTTCTTCAACTTTGTTTCCCCTAAGTACAGGTTATGTCATTATCTATCACATCAGGCGTAAAACACCCGCGTGTTAAACAATCCTTATGTCTCAGGGTTTGATGACTTACCACTTGTGGAGTGTGTTTCAATTTTAAACTCATTTTAACTTGGTCACATGTTTTCCCATATTGTGTTATCTTCCTAGGGCAGGTAGTTTGTTAGAGGGCACTCAGGGTTATACAGTTATTGTGTAATAATCGCATTGTTAATGCAACACTTCGCAACATGAGCAAGTGTATGGCTGTTATGAATTCTCGTTTTGCATTATAAACAACATTTATGCTGCGTTCACACCGAAAGCGTTGCACATTTTTTCACTTGAATAGATCCCATGCAAAGTCAATGTACCGATGCGAATGGTTGCGATTGACGTGAATTGCGGGGTTTGAAAAGTTCTCCTCACTCGTCTCAAGTTTAAATATTTCAACTTTGGTGAAAAATTTGACAGATGCCGAGTTGCGAAAGCCAATCAGCGTTTAGATGCTCCGCCGTTGGTGAATCTAACTGGCTGCTGCAGTCATTCAGACGTAGTTGTTGAAAGTCACAGAGCAGTGTGAGTTGAAGGGTAATGTTATGAACCCAAATACGAGGGCGGTAGAATTTCTGACGTGTGTGGGATGTCCTCAACAATTATAAAGCAGAACTAGAGTATTAGTTTTTCAATGGTGGATGGCAGAAATTATAACGGTTTCCAAGGAGTAAAGTCACAGAGATAAGCCCCACCCCTCTAAGACGCGATCACGCGAAAAGCCACGACTTGTCAAGCGTTGTCAAAGCCCGGCGAATATTCGAATAACAGGAAGTTATACTGTAAGATGTTGGTATGTTCCAACAAGAGTTACTTCCTCCATACATGTTCAAACGCAAGTTACGTATGTAACTATGGTTCTATGAATCCTGGATGACCGCCAGAGGCGGTGCTTAGCACTGGATATCTTCCGTCTTGCGCATAGCAGGTCGAGTATTAATAACGACAAAGTCACCCGTGACCTCGGATGACCCGCCCACCGGGTATAAGTTCCGGTGTCATCCCGAGATCAGTTCTACGGAATCTTCTCGCGAACTCACGAGATTCCGAGTGACTAAGAACTCTGGCGGTCATCCAGGATTCATAGAACCATAGTTACATACGTAACTTGCGTTCTATTTCATCCTTCCTGACCGCCAGAGGCGGTGCTTAGCACTGGATGACTTATATCAACAGAGTCACGAGGAATCCCAAGGAAACTACCTCATATGACTCAAGCAGAGGATTTGGACCACCTGCAATGCATGGAGGGTGTTCCCGTTCACTCTGTAGTCTCTGGTGAATGTGCAACGATGCCCCTGAGGCTGTTGCATACATATGCACCTATATTCCCTACGGGCATACCTCTCCGGGTCGCCCGTGATGTGGGAACGCTGTTGGTAGAACAACCCCCTGCTCTGGATGGCAGAGCACGGACGTTCACCACCTATGCACAGGCAATGGCCTCCACTATCTAGTGGAACAGGCACTGTTCTGCAGTGGCATAGCCCTTCTTAGATCCACCCTAACTGACTAGTTATGGTGGTCAAGCTGTGCAGGCTGGACAGGCTGGTTGAGACCCGAGCGTGCCAGCACCTTTGGGGGAAGCCACTGCTTTAGGCCGCAGTGTGACACCCGAGCCCTCTGAGTTCCCCTCAGACAAGGCTCATTGACCGACAGGGCGTGTAGCTTGCCTACTTGCTCTGCCGCAGTTATGGCAAGGATGAAAGGTCTTTGCCGACAGCAACCACAGCTCTGCCTCTGCCAAGGGTTCGAAGGGAGGCGAGCATAGGGTGTCCAGTACCCCGGGCGAGTCCCCTGGAGGAGCCCTCGGGGGGCTCAGGGGATAGTCACTGAGGCCCTCCTTATGAAGAGGGACACCAGCTTGTGGCTGTTCCGCATCATTGTCGGCTTTAGCATGCTGCCCTGAAATGGCAGCTATGTAGGCCCTCAGGATAGAGGCAGACCTGCCCTTAACTAGAAGGGATGACGGAGGCGTGAGTACCGTAGGCACGAGGCACCGTACTGGGTCCCTCCGTCCGCTGGTCGGGAAGCGGCTTCGGTCTGCACGTCTTGTAGACGGATGGCACTCTGGCGTTCAGAATAGTCCTTTGGACTGATTCTGTTCAGCTGCTTCTGCTCTCCTGCGGCCAAGCCCTTTGTTGGGCATGGCCGGGATCGGGATGGCAGGTCCCACCATCTAGCTGTGCTAGGGGTCCCGCATGTCAGCGAGGCACCGTGGCGTCTCACAGCGAAGTCTGTGCAGCCAGGGGAACCAAGTCCTGGCTGGACGCAAGGCCACCAGCAAAATTCGGTGGCCCTGTTGAAGACCCGAGTAGTTGGCAAGATCAGCGGAAATGTGGGGAACGCCTGGTTCCGTTCTCCTGGTCGCTACCTCGCCCGACAATTGGTCAGGTGAAGGGTTACCGGAGTAAGAAAAATCAGAAGGGCACGGGAGCTCCGTAGCAGCTCTGCAGCCCTAGAGGCCCCTGGAGGTTCAAGCCAACACGTGGTTGAGGCGATGTCTCGCCCAACAAGTACATATTCCCTTAAGTATGGCAGGAACTGTTTGAGCGCTAGGTGCATGGCCTGTGGCTCCAGACCCAAGTGTCGCGAATAGACTGTCCTCTGGAAGTCCTGTACCGCCAGACTGCGCCCCACTTTGAGAGGCGGGAGTCTGCTGTGGCGACCTCCCGGTGGGGCGGACCCCTTCCCTGGGGATACCCTCTGACGGGTATGCTCTCACCCTCTACGGGGATAGAGCCGAGGGCACCACTGTGACCCCCATCTTGTGCCTGTGGCCCCTGGCGAAGGCTGTTAGGCCCTCCATGCGAAGGCGCGCGACAGCAGCCCAAGCATTTGCCCCATAGGCAAGGAAAAAAGGGATAAAAGACCACTGCCTGCCCCCTCAGAGAGTACCTACCTGCTTGAGTGACGGGCAGGCCCACTTAGAGGCTGCATCTAGAGCTATACCAATGAAGGTTATGCTCCGAGAATGGTTCAGAAAACTCTTTATGTTCACGAAGGCCCAACCGGGCAGCGTGAGAAAGAGTGTAAGACAGCTGATGCAGCTGTCAATTTACCCGATAGGCAAGAAGAGAGGATAAAAGACAGCCATCTGCCCCCTCAGAGAGGGGAAGGCTGCAGAGGATGCTGTCCACCTGTCTGAGTGACGGCCAGGCCCACTTAGTGGCTGCATCTAGAGCTACACCAATGAAGGTTATGCTCTGAGAATGGCTCAGACAGTTGTTTGTTCACGAAGGCCCAACCGGGCGGCGTGAGAGAGTGCAAGTAATGCACTGTGTGGCCCTAAATGGGTATGGCGCACATATCAGCCAGATCGTCCAGGATGGCAGTTTCCTCACGCCCTGGTGATTGCAGGGCGGCAGTAATGCCCTTTTGTAGAAACTCCTGGGGAAGTCCACATGGAAGAAGCCTGGGAATAACGGCTTTGGAAAGCATAACAGAGCAACCGTCTGTGAAGCATTCTAGGAACCTGACAAAAGGCCTCCCTTAAGTCGACAGACATGAGCCGATCTCCTCTGGAGACCACACGAAGGATGTCTGCTGTGCTCAGCCTGAGAAAGTCAAGATGTGGCGCCCCCGAGTCTGCGGGGTGTGGACACGGTCCTGCGAAGACCAGATAACTGCTGCCTGGTCTAACCGGCTTGCACCGTGCGCCTGTAGAGCAGGTCCCCTGATTTCAATACAGTAGCTGTGATTACTGGTGTCCTATCAGTAAACTTAAGCGAGAGCACTCTGTTACTGTGGAAACGGGTTCCGTGGAGACAGTTTAGAAAGCGGTCTAGAGAACAGCCTCGCTAGAGAGAGGAAGTGAGGACACGCTTGACTAGTACAGTAGCTGTAATTACAAGCATCCCACGAGTAGCCTGGGCGAAAGCCTGTGCTACGGGGGAGCAGGTCCTGTGGAAAACAGTCGTAGTGAGAGGGCAGGTCTCTTCGAGGACCCTCTCCACTAGTATGGCAACTGTACTTACTGGTGCCTCCCAGTAAGCCTGAGCGAGAGCTCTGCGCTACTGTAGACGCTGATCCCGTGAACACGGGTCAGAAAACAGCATGTCTAGTGAGAGAGTGAGGACACACTTCACTCGTTTGGTAGCTGTCAGTATTAGCGTGGCATTAGTTAGCCTGAGTGGAGACGCTCTGCTAGCTGTAACAGCAGCGATGTCATGGAGGTACATGTGCAGTATGCATCAGTATCGACTTATAGCCTCCTTAGCCGATAGCAGTGTAGCAGTGTGGCATCCAGCCGCAACGAGCGGACGCGCTCTCGTTAGCGCTGTAATCGCCCAACAGTAGCCTGCGCGAGAGCACTCCGCTACTTGGGCCGAGGTCCTGTGGAACAGGAGGTAGCTGTCGGATTTAGCGTAGGCTCCGTTAGCCTGAGTGGACACACTCTGCTAGCTATGCACGGCGGCAATGCTACCAAAGTCAACACACACGCTATCTCAATCGCTACAGAGAGCCGGTCGCGCCGGTGTAGCATCACCGAGCGGACGTGCTCCCGTTAGCACACAGTTAGCAGGAACGAGAGCTCTGCTCCTGTGGGATATGCCGTCATAGACAACAATTGTATTCGATCTCACCCGATTGAAGCTTCGCGGTGAAGGTGCTCTGGTGAAGACCGAAAAAGACTTGTGCGTTCTCCGGTCCGCCGTAGAGAAACGCAACGTCCTCCTCCTCGGAGGAGAGCTCGTTGCAGCCTCTGGAGGGCGACGGATCGCAACTCCGACCATTTGGTCACAAGGCTCCCCGCGACGAGCTTCAGTTAAACTTCAGCCTTAGCTGATGCCTGCGTTTGCGAGAAGATGAAAAAGAACTGATCTCGGGATGACACCGGAACTTATACCCGGTGGGCGGGTCATCCGAGGTCACGGGTGACTTTGTCGTTATTAATACTCGACCTGCTATGCGCAAGACGGAAGATATCCAGTGCTAAGCACCGCCTCTGGCGGTCAGGAAGGATGAAATAGAACTGATATATTATCATTTGACACCGTCTGTAGCTGTTGCTATACTGATATACATTTAAGAGGATGTTTAAGTAAACTATAACTCAACAATCAACTGACTATTACTTATGTGATCGCCACAAGCTCTGTTAAATACATTACCCTACTGTCACACCCACAAAGCCTGGTAAACCAGAGAAGATCCGTGTTTCAAGACTACCTGTCCAGATGGGTTCTACTTCCCCTTTTGCAGGATCAGTCCTCAGTAAATGTGTTGTCTACACTTTTGATAATGTGTAGCTATTGCTCAAACCAGACTTTGTGGCAAGGGCATAGTTTGTACCCACACTTTGGGATATTTTGGGCCAGTTATTTTAATAGGACATCCTTTTTCTGCAGTCTATGTGGATTTAACGGAAGCCAGGACCATGTGACTATATTTAAGCTTGTGTGTGAAATTATTATGATTGGGAGGTAAAGGTCACCCTCGAGGTAATTTAGGTAACAATGCAACTTTAGGGGTAAAGGAAAAGTGACTAGACTAGCAATGAGTATTGTCTTTTTTTCTATGTCTGCACAAGTGTGTGCTATGCTACTTGTTTTTGCATTACAAGCAAGTCAGATTGTTTGTGACATTTTCTATAATGATGTCTCTGGCTTTGCAGGTGTGTCAATTACTATAACTGCTTGTGTGTGTGTGTGTCTCTCCCCTCTCCCGGCCTATACCGTGGACTCAAAGGGATGTTTATTAGATATAAATTGCAGCATTTGGTCTGCTGGTGTTCGTAAACCCAAAGCATTTGAAACCCTCCCCTGTTAAATGAGCTGAGAGAGAGCAAGACAGCAGAGAGTTTAAGTGATGAAGTGGTTATTGTCTGGGGGTTAAACTTCATGTAGTGCCCAAAGGCTTTTTGCCAATGCCAAGAAATGTAAGAAAACAGCAAAATAACAAGAAAAGAGAAAATGCATACATATTTAGGACAGTGGTCACTTCGTGGTCCAGGTCCGGACCCAGATGCCGTTGTATCTGGAGTGAGAGCTAAAACCGATAAATAATTGAGAATTATTAATAGAGCGCCTCGATTTTAACCGGTGCAGCTTTTCTAGCCATTGGGACATTCGTTCAGCGGTCCATGAAAAACAGCAGCCAATAATATCTGTTGTAAATCATTGCACGCTCAAATGTGATCAAATGTGTGTTTTCCGATAATTATCGGTCAGAAGTTAGTTCATATGCCATTGTCCAAAAAGAGACAGCGAGACCAGAGCCTTTAATGAATCAAGAACGGACACCAATCCGTTCTCCCAAGGGCAGCTCAAAACTAGTATGTTCAGAGACCGTTGTGATTATGAAAAGCAGCAATGTGGAGCGCCACGACAAGACAAAGCACAAATATTTTAAACAAACATCCAAACTCACGTCCAAAATAAACAGAAGAGACCAATATGATCAGACAACATAACATCTGTAACTGTCCAACAATGATGTTAACAGAGAGGGGAATAAAGCTGAAACAAGTGGTTTAAATACCACAGATAAAGTTCCCGCACACAAATGTCTCTTTTATATATATACACATATACCTATCACGGTTTTCTTGGTTGACGTTACTTCAACCTGAATTAACTAAATGTAAAGTTGAAGGACAATTCAATAGAGTTCATTTTGCTAAAATGAAGGATTTTATTTTAAGATGTACATTATTTAAAAAGGTAATACTCCTGGTGGAAGGGTCTCTTTAGATAAAGACAACACCATACACTTCTCGTGGGGCATAAGTGTTGATTGAGAGGGATTCTTTTGTCTAATGTTGTTGTAAATGTCCAGCTTATTATAACTTTAAAGAGGTCTGAATGGTTTCAGTCAACTTCTATATTCCATTGTGTAATGTAGGCAGTAGGTGGAGGGGGATTGTGGGCATTTAGCCTCTGTAATAGAGCATGAGTTAAACAATTCTAATGATTGCACGGTCCAGTAAATTACTAACAGCATTCGGTTTGTATTAATCAGAAATTCACACAAAAAGCACTCATCAAAGTTGCAGGTAACTCGTATGTGCCCTAAGGACTGCCCACAGTAAATACAAACACCCACTTGAGGGGTATATTATTCATGAGTTTGTTATGCTTTGAATGTTACACAAACACATTCTCTCCGTTTATATCACACACACACACACATAGAGAATGATTGCGCTATCCAACACTACAAAAGGCTAATTAAGAATATGCATAGCCTGGATTTAACAAGCTCATTTGTCTCTCCCCATCCACACAGCGCTAACAAGGCCCTCTGCTCATTAAGGCCTCTATGCTGCAGGCCATTCAGCCCGCTGTCAGTGAGCTAACAAGGTAAATGAAGGAGGCAGCCAGTGTTGTCTTTGCTTGAAAGGCTGGAGGTGGGAGATTAGCCGGCTTGACTCTGCACCAAGACGGCAGGGCAAGATTTGGCTGACCCAGAGAGAAGCGCTGGCCAAAATTAGCACCCAAAAGACAGCAATCATGCGGATGTGATGACTCGTAAGTGTGTGTGTGTGTGTCGGTGTGTGTGTGGGTGTGTGTGTGTGAGAGGCCGTGTTCATGAGCATGTGCGAGTGGGAGGTTAATTATCCTCTTCGACTTATTGCTGTGATGGCAAGGATCAGCCAAAGAGAAACAAGGTCAAACAGTATCATGGTAATTGCAAAAATACAGTGATCATACTCGAAAGAAACCAGAGCAGACACTTTTTTCTTTTTACTGTAGGCCTTTAACAAGTCTTAAGGGCAATGATGTGAAAAAACTAATTAAAATGAAATATGACTCCTTATATTTAGAGTCATACTGTATTGATGAATTATAGCACATTGCGAGCATGTCTCTTGAAGAATCATGAATTGACCTCAAAGCCTCGAGGACCGATTCCACCTGAGAACCGGTTCCAAGTTGTCCATCGGACAATTTGTATGCCTCAGAGGGTTATCATTTATTTTTTTCTGACGGCTCCGCATTGCAAAAACTAATTTGTCAAACTCTGTGTCAACGCTGTTGGAAACTTTCAACAAGGAGGAGTGATGCTGGCGGAGATGAAACGGTCCAAAGTGACAGATTTATATTTGTTCGCAGTATAGTATATTTTTTTCCGGATTACATGCTTACTTAGGTTGCTATAAACTCCTGTCTGGGAGCTGGACTTTATAATCCTTCCTGATAACTGAACTCCACATGTCTGATCTGACGGACATTGCACGAGCACAACAGAGCTCCACCGTGTTCTAGACTAGTTAGTAGGCAGGAAATGCTGCTGTTTCCTGTCAGATTGCTATCGTGACCGAGGGAGAGTTAATGACCAAAGATACAGACAGACAGGAGCCACCTTGATGAACCCCCCTTGGCCTTATCCTCTATTTCTCCCACTGCCTATTTAACTTAGACAAACTAAACCGTTGTCTGACAGATGGACTGAAAGCCCCGTGGCTTCCACAGACCCACACATCAAAGCGCCTTCAGTCAGGAACACAAATGAGAAATGCAGTCCTCGTGAGTCTGAGATTTATCGTAACATATTGTCACTCCTGCCGTCAGAACTATGCCTCACACAGGTTTTTTTGGGCCATGGGCCTAACATTATTATGGCCCCATCCGTATGGCAAACGTTCCTGCATGTCTTAACTAGAATGGGCACTCGGTAGAGCGCATACCTTCGCATATCACAAGATTGGGCATTGAATTATGAACATTTTGGCATTAGTTGCATGCCAATTGGACAAAAATGTATCGTGCTATGGTAAAAAAAGAGTTTGACCTTTCCATGACCTTGACCTTGACCTTTGACCCGATTGATCCCAAAATCTAGTCAACTGGTCCCCGGATAATAAACAATCATCCCACCAAATTACATGCGATTCGGTTCAATACTTTTTGAGTTCTGCGAAATATTTTGACCTGTTCATGACCTTTGACCCGATCGATCCCAAAATCTAATCAACTGGTCCCCGGATAATAAACAATCATCCCACCAAATTTCATGCGATTCGGTTCAATACTTTTTGAGTTCTGCGAAAGATTTTGACCTGTTCATGACCTTTGACCCGATCGATCCCAAAATCTAATCAACTGGTCCCCGGATAATAAACAATCATCCCACCAAATTTCATGCGATTCGGTTAAATACTTTTTGAGTTCTGCGAAAGATTTTGACCTGTTCATGACCTTTGACCTTTGACCCGATCGATCCCAAAATCTAATCAACTGGTCCCCGGATAATAAACAATCATCCCACCAAATTTCATGCGATTCGGTTCAATACTTTTTGAGATTTGCGAATAACACGCATACAAATAAATAAATAAATAAATACACGGCGATCAAAACATAACCTTCCGGCATTTTCAATGCGAAGGTAATGAGGCAAAGATCCAAGGCAAGATAAGGTAGGGCAACATCATATTAACTTTATTGATCTCTGAAGGCCAGGCACGCCAGAGGATAAATTAAGTCATGACAGCAGCAAAGCATGGAGGTGTATAATGGAGGACAGAGTAAATGAGGCAACAAGGTGCTGTATTATACAGGGAGAATGGCTGCAATCATCATTACTGAGTTCAAACTCTCTGCAATCAGAAAGAGAAGGAGAGGTTGAGATGGCAGCAAAGCAATGGCATAATCAAGGATAGCACGAGTACTTGCCAATAGAAGAGCTCAACTGGGCTTCCTTCTCCCGATGGTTGTGTTCTGGTAGCAAAACAATGCCCTAATTCCCTCAAATAGCCCAAACTGACTGCAGCATGTTTCTATGAAAACAAAATTAAAAGAAACATTGTGTCCACATTCTAAACTACGTGAACCAAACATTGTAACTTGAGTATATACGGTGGTCGTAGTATAAAAGTGACTAAATTGAAGCCACTATGTGTCGGATTTCTTTTCTTCGACACGTCCAAGTGGTGTTGTTAGCGTTCTCCTAAAAACGTTAAAAGAATCAGCAGATATTACATTATATAATGAAGGATTATCTATTCAACTTGCTCACTCTGAATAAAGCTTTGGGGCTGGCGAGGCGCTGTATGTGTTCCCCCTCTACTTTCTTTGAGAAAAGATATTATATTAAATATATATATTTTTTCCATTCGAATTATTATGAAAATCACACCCCTCTCTACAATGGCATATTTGTATCCCACCTTCGAGTGTGATCGTTAGGAACAGCTGTAAACTCTTCTATTCTAATCTCAAGTACACCCCGACATTGAGAGTGAATGGGCTCAAGCAACACAGTCTGTACACATTTAATTATTCTGCATGCAAAATAAGATGTTTTTTAGAATAATGTGAAAGGTTATAATCCTATACATTTACAGCTGAAGTATGCTCAAGATGTAATATGCATATTACATTTGCGCTATATCTACAAACAATAAACTTGCTACGTGATGAACCTTTACTCAGGGACAACACATTCTGCTCTCCTTTTGTTGAATTTAGATTGCAGTGGTATTCCAATGTCACATTTGAACTGATGTCCGAATCATTTCCATAACTTCTTGTAGAGTTGTGGAAACAGTTAAGTGCTTTATATGCATGATGGATGTGGGACACAGTCGAGGGCACTGACAGCTTAAGGGGACATTCATTTCAAAATATGTTCGAGCTCAAGTGAAGTGCAAATGGACATTTTAAGTAAATGTTGAGATGTGTATATTGTTTGAGTATTACTGCACTTCTTGACTGTTATTATATTTAGCTCAAAGACCCTCTCAGTCTGGTCTGTGTGTGTGTGTGGACTGGTGTGTGTGTGTGTCTGTGTGTAGTCGGGTTTGTGTGTGTGTGTGGACGTAATTCAGAATTGGCAGCCTGGAAGAGCTTCTACAATAATACAATCCACAGTCTGCTGTAGTTCTCTCCTTTAGGGAGACGTTTATTCACTGATCAAAAGCAAAGTACAAACGCTCACCAGCGATTGCAATCACACGAGGAGCTCTCTCTCAACATGCAAGTCGAGGCCCAAAACACACTGTCCCCCAAATTAAGATTCAATCTTTAATACACAGATCTCGTCACAGGTACATATCCCACCCCCTGACGTCTTCTTGGCTCTGGTCTCTCATGAGAATTCACTCCTACCTCCGGGTGGGGGCTGTCTGTTGGCCGTGCGCCCCTTCTTGGTGTGTGTAAATACTGATAACATGTGTGACTGTTGAATACTGTTAGGCGTGTAGATAGCCTTGAGCTGCAGAAACAATATCTCTCTCTCTTTCCAGGCATAGTGCCGTCTCTTCTGATGTTTTGCCGGAACCTAGACATTACGGTCCCTTAAATAAATCAGATTAATAGTAACAGTGGGGGGGGGGGGGGGTGGAGCGAGTGTACGTTCAAAAAGCTAAAGGCTGTCATGTCATGGCTGTCTATTTCCTCTTCCATCCTGCCTTGGCAATAAAGTAATGTATTCATAAACTGTTTGCCACACAGCATTCTGTGATTGAATTAGAGGAAGGCAAATGCATTTTTCATGACTGCTGAAGAGTATGGCAGGATCTCTCTTGTAAAGGACAGGACAGAGTGTTTGGATGAGGGTGGCATGGTGTTAAAAACAGGAGAAAAGACAGACACGGAGAGGTAAACAGAGAGAGGCTGGCCGAGAGAGCATGAGAGGAAGAGGACAGTGTGGAGGGAGATAAGCAGCACTGTGTGTGGGGTTTGTCGAGGGTGGTGGTGCTGATTGCCTCAGGCTGTGGTAAATGAGCTCCGGTCAAAACAGGACAGCTTCTACGATGAAGAGGAGATGTGGGATGCAACCTCTGTGTGTGTGTGTGTGTGTGAGTGTGAGTGATATTGCCTCTGCATATATGCCCTTTCAGTCTTTCGGTGTGTTTGTGCGAGCATATCACGGCTCCTTTTCTTTCCGGGCACGCTCCCGGGACGCCCTGCGGCTCAGCTGGCTGCGGTGCACGAGGCCGCGTCCTCGCACCGATAATGGGCTGAAGACTCAGCTCACTAAACTAATATTTCCCCGTCTCCCCCTCACTCTTATTTGATTTATGCGGATGACACGACTATGTATGCAGCGTCAGCGAGCATTGAACATGTTAATGAGGTGCTTCAACTCGAGTTAAATCTGGTTTCTGAATGGATCATGGAAAATAAGCTGAGGTTGAATGTCTTAAAAACTAAATGCATGGTAATAGGTTCTAAATATGCTCTCAGGACAGATAATAAATTAAGCCTCTCTTTACAGGGTGCTACTATGGAACAGGTTGAAGAAGTCAAACTGTTGGGTGTCACTATTGACGAAACACTGTCATGATCCACTCAGATTAATAATACAGTGGTGAGAATGATTAATAGTATCTATGCCATTAGAAGGAGTGCTCATATGCTAACTAATAGAACAATTAGACTACTCATAAAATCTCTAGTTCTGTCAAATCTGGACTATACTGTCCTGTTATCTGGTCTCGTGCATCAAAGCAAGAACTCAGTAAACTTCAGTTTGCTCAGAACAGAGCGGCAAGACTAGCACTTCACTGCTCTGTGAGGAGTAGTGTGGGTGCTGCCAGGCTGTCATGGATGAGGGTGGATGAAAGACTGGCATGTAGCCTTATTCTGTTTTTAAATAATGTGTATTCCTCACAGAACCCTGTCAGTTTGTCTTTACAGCTATCACCTGCAAATGAGAGACATGGTTATATACTAGACAGGCACTAAGTGGTCACTTTACTTTTCCTCTACCCAGAACCAATGCACTTAAGAAAACTTTAATGTACAGAGCCATAACATACTGGAATGTGCTCCCCTCGTATGCGACTCTAACAAGAAATACATGTGATTTCAAAAGGAAATTTAAGGCAGCAATAATCAGAAAGGAAATTATAGTAGATTAGGTTATTATTTTAGGTATTTAGTAAAAAAAAAATTTTTATTTAACTTTTAATGTAAATGTTGTTTTTGTTTTTGTGATAATTGATCATGCTGTACTGCATTTTATGTATTTGTATTATATTATAATGTTTTTTGCCTGGACCCCAGGAAGAATAGTCTCCACTACGGTGTCGACTAATGGGGATCCTTAATAAAAATAAACATAAACTCTCCCGCACTCTTTCAAAATCCGCAATGCTGCATAGGGTGTTTTTTCGGGTGTCTTGGCCGGAACATACAGTATCCAGTCACACAACATTTCTTACACAGCATCTTACAAATACATATAACATTTTTTCATCTTGCAAATAGAGGTGCACGGAACAGAACAAATAAGGCGTATTTAATATTTCAATGTGCAGGTGAGATAAAGAAGATTACGGTGATGTACAGCAACTGAGGTTCAAGGCTCTGAATGGCCCTATGTACTTTTCTTGTAAACACATTTAGCTCAAATTCATTCAGTTTATTCAGAGTTATATTTTCAACCTTTATTATTTAGATCAGCTGGCAGTTCTCCCCCTTTTCTTCCTCTATGCAATGCCATCATGCTTTACCTGGAACAATATATAGATGATATAGCTTGCATGCACTATACATTTGTGTTTAAAAAAAATAGAAATCCCAATCCAATTTAAATAACATATGATCATGGCCACACAAAGGTCATAATGTTTCCCCCCGCTATTGCATTAGTTTATAAGTAGGAGGTAGAGCAACCACCAGTCGTGCCTCTGCTCTTTTCTAATAAATTATTCTTCTTGAATTCCCAGGACTCTTTTGTGCTCCGTTTCCCGCTATGCAGCATGACCATGTGGCCTATAATTAACCGTTAGCTCACCTTTACACTTAACAAAGGGATGGGAATGGGTTGTCCGATTCACGTCATTATTGCATACTCCTTTTATGGTGGAGGAATGCCATTTCTAAATTTGTATTATGCGTTAAATATAATGTAGTGACAGTGATAAATGAGAGACCCATTTTTTGGATCAATGTACTTTTTTGCTCAAACCAACCAGGTCGCTGCAAAATACTGTATTATCACTCTTGTTCAGTTCATGTGTCCTGTGGTTATCTGCTGCGCATTCATCATCACATCGAGGGGCACTATGCGTGTAAGTGCTCAACTTAGATGATAAATTGCAATGATATTTAAATGATAAATTGCAATGATATTTAAATTATTAATGACAGTTATTCATCATGATAATTGTTTTTAATGAAGCTCGAATTACATGATTATTTTTCACACCTTTTTATCTCAACGTCCAAAAACTTGATGAGAATACAATGTTTACAGTTCAGTATATTACATAATTCCGTGTTCCAAATTTTGTTTTCTGTATTATCGCAGAGCTGACACATAGAGACAGTCAACCATTCACACTTAATTTGGTTAAGCGTAATTAATTAACCCGAGCTGCTCGTCTTTGGACTGTGGGAGGAAGGTGGGTGCAACCTCCACACAGAAAGGTTCATCTGGCTGTGAGGTGATAGTGCTCGCCACTTTGTGAAGTGTAAAGGTGAGCTAACGGTTAATTGTAGTCCACATGGCCCACCGTGCAGCCCCATGTTGATACCAAGCAAGTATATTTTGATTTTCATGTTCACCTTCTTAGTTAGGACTTTGAACATTTGCTAACTAGCACTAAACCAAAGCACTTAAAAAAAGGAAAAACAATTCCCCCAATGGTCCGATCCTTCGACAAGAGGCCCTAAAATCTCACAGGATAAGTGAAACGTTTGACCTGCTGGTGGAAAAGTGAGGGGACCACCAAAGATAGTCCGCTTCATCTTCTGGGGGACATGAATGACTGCACAAAATTGCATCATGGTATTCCATCTGATAGTAATTCTTCAGTCCAAATTTGTGACATTTGTGTCCTAAAACAAAAGCTTTTATGTCTGTCTCCTCACACACATCTCGAAGCATTAAGACATTGTAATATAGAACTGTTAATGTCGCATTTTCCACCATTAATATAATACAATGGCGATCATCATCATTCCACATATTTTACATTTTAAATGTGTTCACCGGACATGGGGATTACTGCTCTGACTGGAAAATGAAACACAGGTATCATCATGTCTTACAGTATGTGGCTCTGCAGGAGGCTCAGCATAATCATTGTTTCTCACAATGGGTTAATGTCAACTCATTTAATAGAAAAGACACTGTCAAGTTGCATTATGTGAAGTGAAGGATCCAGTGTTTTTTAAGCTTGATCTATACAGGGACTAAAGGTGAGGATATCTTGGCCAATTTAGACTTAAATTAAATTTCTAGTTTTAAATATTCGTCTTTTATTAGTCTACACATTATGTCATATAGCAGCATTACAGTAGCAGGTATCAGTAACTACTTGCCTGAAATGGTATCAAGCCAAACAGATGCATAGCTCGCTCCAAAATGCTCACTAACTCCATTTTAATATTTTAACATATAATACACAACCGTCGAATTATAGACCCGGACAGGTTTGCTTCCGTGCTGCACCCGTGGCAAGCGATTATGTAGACTCAACTTTGACTTGCACCGTCGAGCTTCTTTTCATCTCTGCAAATATTCTGAACGTCAGAAGAAAGTTTTCGTTGCTCAAAACACGGCGCCATCACACACACAGCCTTGTTAGCGGCGCATTTGCTAGCTGAACAGCTGATTAGCGGGCTTGTTATCTCTGCAGTCTGAGTTCCTTTAACTAAACACACACACCATTAGCTTTGCACAGTTGCAAACTTACACAGAGAATGGACAAGCTCGTGAATACCATGCAAACACTCACGCAACACAAATGTGTCAGCAGCAGCCTAATTAGAAGTTGTGAAAAGTAAGCGGGTGAGCGAGAGAGAACGGGGAAGTTGAACAAAAGTAAATGACAGCCAGAGAGGGAAACGTTTTTTTTTAATCGATTGTGACTTGCAGCACTTAGAGCCCGATGTTGTTTTTGAGGACTCTCACAGATCCAACGTCTCCCTCTATCCAATTATAACCCTCTTGCTCTGAGGAGTTGTCAGCTGCAGAAGACAAGATGAGATCGGTAAACAGTGCAAGGGACACAGGCACAGACAAACAGAGGGAGGAGGGAGAAATGGGGGGAAGCAGGTGATGAAGTATGGTGACCAGAAAAAGTAGTGGACTTCCATGCAAGAAAGGAGAGGAAGAGATGGTGGCAGAGAGAGATATACAAGTTTTAAGAGAGGACAGAGCAAATGGGTGCAAGGAACTGATAAGACAGAGAGAGAAAGAGAAGAGCTATTTACATAACATATCATTATGCTAGCAACCAATATAGAAAGTGAAGAAGTATCAGTTCTCTTCATACATCTCTGTGTATCAGCAAACATGGCAAACAATGCTCAATTTGCTCATTAGATCTGCAGCCAGGACAACTCAAATTCTTGGCCCTCTATCTGTCAAAACTATATCTTGGTCAGGACTCAACTCTGCTCTGGAACCAGAATATGCAAACCGTATATGTAGTATCATTATGTCTGCCATTGTTTTCTCTCTCTTTCTTTTGAAATGTGTCAGAAAAGCAGACAACAAAGTAAAACTTAGGTTTTTAGAAATAACAAGCAACCCCATTGTCCTATATCGCGTATTACAATACCTACTTGTTTTATAAATGAAAATCCTGCAAATCCTCTTAAGTTAAAAGCCAAATATATTTCATTGAGAGCCATATAGTATTTTTAACGGAGAATAAATTAAATATGTCTTGCTTTTAATGCGACCTCTGGTGCTGCATGATGCTACGGGGGCACACGCCGGCATCGGATCTCTGCGGCACGCGAGACGGAGAGCCGAGAAGTGTTACCGTGAAACGTAGAGACAGTGACATGCTGCTGGTTAGATTCGATCAATAACAAACGTTTAAAAGAACAAAGACGCCTTTAAGAAAAGGACCTGACATAACTTCTGCTGTAATTTTGCGAACATTACAGAACATTACAGGGGGGCGGGCGGAGATTTTTGTATTTATTTTTTTCAACTCAAAATTGTCTGCGAGCCATATGCCGTCACCGGAAGAGCCATATTTGGCTCGCGGGCCATAGGTTCCCGACCCCTGCTTTAGACACTCACTGACACACACTCAAGAAGCCTCTGGCTCTGTTTGGCTTGACACAACTTGACACAGAAAAGGGCTCTAGATGTTGATGGGTATGGAGACCCCCCCCCCCCCCACCCCTCTTCAACCCCTCCAACTTCATGCCCCAGGCCCATTTTGTTGCCTAGGTTAGTGTGATCCCATTGCAAGATAGTCACCAGTTAAATGTTTGTATTTATATAGCCACATTATATACTCTTATTTCTTGTAACTTTGACATACCTCTATGACAAAAGTTTATCCAAGTGTCTGGACACATGGATGCTCAAAAATCATTTTAATTTCGAAGTGTGGAAGTATAATCTTTTTCTCATGTTTTTCAAAATGCTGCAGAAAGAAGGTTCAGAAATATAAGAGATAAGGGTGCTGCATTATTTCGTCATGAAACCAATTTTTAGACCCAGAAGCTACCTTATAAATGCATCTATGAGAGGGAAGCTTGACAGCCCTAAAATATCTATAGTCTACTGATCGAAGATTCTGCTTCAGTATTACATTTGTGTCACTTTTCTCAGCATTAGATGTTGTGCTATACATTTACAGTGAAGTACGGACACCAAATAGTGGACTACAACATAATTAATCAAGAGTGTAATTTTAATCCCATGAGTACAATTCCATCAGAATAGGAGCCTGGTCACTTTCAGAGTTTTACTGTTATACTGTTTATGATGGTTATTCAGTATCCTAGGATTCATTCTTTAGTGTAGGAACACAAAATGTTTCAATCATAATTCTACAGATGAATCTGTATGACACATGGGGGAAATGTGAAGAGGAATGAAAAACAGTAATTGCCAGAAAAGAAAATGAAAATCATCAATTCAAAAACTACTAAAGTGCTCACAGGTAATAAAGAAAGAGAACAAGTGCTGGATATATTCTCTAAAATCATGTACGGGTAGAATGTATTACTGGAGAGGGAGGGTGAGTGATTCCAATGCTGCATTCACAGACTGCTAATGTTAAATAAAGAGACACTGTGTGTTTCACGTTTCAACAGATGAGTGACAGTGTACAATGTGTATTCCTTTATTCTGGATAATAACACTGATCAACTGACCATCGGTATGTGCCCTTTTACAATATCAACCAATCATGACATAGGCATTATCTGTGTGCAGGTGCGCTACAGACCTAATACATTATGGAAAGGGACATGAGCTACATCGTGGTGTCTTCCTGCGATGAATTACAAATACTACTCTGATTAATGTAGTTTTCACCTTTGAATCCAAACAATGGATTAAATGCTGACAGCCAAGTGGGAGGAGATGTTAGTTTAACTTTAGCAGTAGAGACTAATTGCTAACTGCTGCTAATTGTTGCTGTCGACACCAGCGGGGCTCTCTGCGGGGAACTTTTGGCCCATCTCTTCCTTCTGAGGGGCCCGCGGTGGCAAACCAACAATTAGATCAACCTCTCTAAACAAACTGGGGTTCAATTAACTGGATGGACTTTACAATAATTAATTAAAACTACACTCAGACTGGGAATCCTTTGGACCAAGGAGGGCCTCAACTATCAGGATATAGAGTTAACTCACAACAATTTGAAAAGTGTTGCACCACTTGTGAGCTGCATCACTTACGTACTTATTTTGCACACTGTCCACTGATCTCAACAAATCCAATATTCTGTTTCTAAGCCACAGGGGCAGGACTGGACTGGCAATCAGGAGCACCTGGAGAATCCCCAGTGACCCGGTCTGCTGACTGGATCGGAGTGGTAGGCCCGTGTTAAAAATACATAATGAAAGGGGTTATTGAAAACAACACGAGACAGCTCACTCAGACCTGTAGACGTAGCAAAGAAACATGGACCGCTCTGAAGTAAGGGAGGGAAACAAGTTGGAGCTGAGGGTATTCAAATGAGAAGAGGGCGAGGAAAACTGATTCTTTCTTTTAAGTAAATGATAAATGACATCAACACTTAATCATTCTCGTTAAGCAGGAGATATGTATGCATGAAAACAATATTTAAAATACCAACAAATGTACACACACACACATACATCATATATATTAATATGTATTCCTCTAGCTTTAATTATGATAGTGGATTTGACTAACTCTTAAAAACCAAGACACTATTTTTACGATCAACAGAAAGCAGAAAAAAAGTGTAAACAAGCTCTGATGTTGGCCCGGGCCGACGATAGAGTCCCGGCCTGTCCCGCCTTGCACAAGGGCACAGACGTAAGTATCCCTGCTCTCTCTGCACAAAACATGGAGGTCTGCCAAAGCAGTCCTTCCCCACTGGCGAGTGTCACTCTGTATGACGTAACACTGGCAGCCGAGAAGGGCTGTCTCAATTAAGCCGGACGGAATAAATAAACAGGTCAACCGAGGGACGCGCCCACCAACCCTCCGCCGTGAGTGGTAACATCCGTCAAAGACGACAGTAATGGATACATTCTCGACCCGCTGTTGGTGTCTCCCTCAAATAAGTCATGATACGCAAAAGTCGCCAAGGTTTCTCCCCCAATAAGCAATTACAAACACTCAACATCAGCTCCCAGCTAAAAGGTACAAACTGTGCTTGTATTGTAAGAGGTTGCTTTACTTAAAAGTATGTATAGCCCTGGCTGAACTTCATGAAGATAATAGGATGAAATATGAAAATAAAAATGCTACTGTTAGGTAAGATTTTATCGCTAGGTATTCATTTCAGCAGGAACGACATCATAACTGTCCAAAACATGTATATTAGTTTCTGTATTTTAAGCCTGCTATATACAACCTAACTTGTGATTCAGAGTTTAGTGTAGCATCCCAATGCATACCCTCTAATCTACAAACTGTAGTTTAATAATAATCCTCAATCTTATATAGCGCTTCTCTAAGTACCCAAAGTCACGTTACAGAGTCCAGAGTCCAGTGCCCATACACACACACAGTCATACATCAGTAGCCACAGCTGCCCTGGGGCAGACTGACGGAAGCTGACAGAAGTTTATTTTTAAATTAATTTTAAGTACATGGAAAAGGGAATGTGCCTTCAACCCAGTTGTTTCCTGCCATATGGCAGGGAGGCCCAAGAGCAGGCAGGATTTCATTTCACCCACCAAAACACAGCAGCAGGTGATTTCAGTGTGTATAGCCCCATTTATAGTTGAAGGTGCTAATCCGTGGAGTCACCTGCTTTAGTGTTTGGTCGGAGTGAAACTCTGCAAAATGTTGACACTGCTCCACCTATTGATAATCTGTCCAACACGTTAGGCTCAATGATGTATCACAGTACCGGTATAATGTATCTACAGTGCTTTTGTTGTTTGATGATTATTGAAAGGTATTTGTTGTTATCGACATAGACATTGCTCCCCTTTCACCCACTCCTATGTAGTCATGTCTATGACTCCTTTCCCTGACAACTTGAACACAGCTGTTATGACAGTGAGGAGATTTGTGACTTATACAGTTTATTAAAAAAATATACACTCCATTGGAGTGTGTTGGAGTGACTCCAACACACTTCGGCCATATATTTGCTAATATGAATAAAAGCACAAGACACTGTATTTACATTTCCTGTTTACAGAATACCGCCTTCTGGATTCTCACATATTGCTTTCTATCAGGAAAACGCAAAAATTGCGATCAAATGGAAACCAGAAGTTACGTACTGTAACTCCAGATCCTACAATTACGGGCGTAGACCGATAAGAGGTGACGTCAATAGATGTCAAACATCTAAATGGTCAATAATTACACAGAGTAATTGCACATTTTGACCAAGTGTACAGAATGTGGTCAGGTTAATGAAAATAGATCTTGCTTTCACTAACGTAAAAAGATTCAAACAGACAGTGTTAATACACAATTAGTGGAATTTAGTGTGCAATAGTCTTCTAATGAGAGTATCCTTCTTTTCAAAATAGCAAAGCCTTGTTACTTTTCTTCTCTCTCACCAACCTTTAGTTGCCATTATGTCTGCTTCACATCGTCCGAGTTTTTGAGTCTCATGAGCCTCCACTGTCTTGAAAGTGCTTCTAATGAATGAAACAAAGGCCCTGGGGAAGTAAATGAGTTGTTGTTCAGTTTTGCAGATTGTATAACCCCATACAGTCTTGTTATTTTACAAGAGAGATGTTCTACCTCCATTTCTGCTGCCTGGACAGCCCTATAGCTTCTGTTGGCATCATACAGCAGTGTGGTCAGTCAGGAACACAATTAAGGATGAAATAGTAAAAACACCTTCATTATCTTACTGATCAGGATGCCGAGCTCTGGCAATTTTTTTTAAATTTAAGCAATTCAGTGGCCAAAGCCAAATCTCTGTTGCTATCCACTGTTAAGAGAGGAGGGATAGGGAGTCAGCAGCCCCAAGACTGAACCGTCTGCTGTCACCTTTAAATCCTTAAAAATGACCTATCGTTTTATATATTGACTTCACGTTTCCTCTTAGCACTTAACATGTGAATTAAGCACAGTGACACACATTTGGGGCTCATATTAACAAAGGATGCATGCTTTGCTTTAATCCATCCGCAGCTCATGATCTGTCATTGTCATTTGTTCACCAAGGTGCTAGCTCCGTAAATTTAGTGAACACACTATACTCACCCAGTCCGTCTATAACTGACCTCTCAATAACACACACATACACACACACACAGGGTAAAAACTGTCTGGGAGACAGCTTTACAGCCTGTAAACTCAGTCCTGCAGCTTATGTATTTGTTTCCTCTGCACAGAGAGAGGCTCAGGGGATGGAAAAAGGAAGATGTGTGAATGAGTCTGAACACCACCTGATACACAGGTGGTGAGAGCTGGCTGTGGAAAGTATCTTTATTGATAGATTCATTGATCCTGATAGTGGTATTTACCATGTTTTCTTTCAGTTTACTCTTTCCGTGTTTGGCTCATTAAAATGGACCGACATTGTAAAAGCCAGTAGCAACAAAAGAAACACCAAACGTATCTGGTTCACTCCCCCCCCCCCCCCCCCCCCCTGGTTCGCTTCTTTCTGTCTCTGCAAACGTTGGTGCATTTTGATCTGTTTCCTCCTCTTCTCTGTTCTCTAGTCACCAGACATCTCCTGTCGCCCCCCGTGGGCCACAGCAGGAGGTCTTGTCAACTATGAAGCTGTGTGTTTGTCTTCCTCTAATCCTCCACATTTGTTCTCCATACTTTCCCTTTTTTCTTTCCCTTCTTTCCCTAAGGGGGTCGAGTTTTTCTGTGAAGCTGTGCCTGTGTTTTTCTTCCTCCCCATCACCTCATTTCAACTTCTGTCTTTTCCATACCTAAATGGGAGGTCTTGTCAGCCACAAAGCCTCATGTAAGCCTCCCCTCTCCTCTCCAATATAACACAATGTGTTTGGATTGTGTAGAACCCCCGCCAGCAGCCTTTAATAACATCATGTGTTTGAATAAGAGAGAGAGAGCTCTGGTTTCAGACAACTGGGAGAATCTTCTCAACTAAGAATCTTCACAGCCCACCTTGTTGCACCATATGTCCTATCATGCCACAACCTGAGAGACAGTGGGTAATACACACACACACACATCTTGTATTGTGTCCCAATAAACATAACTGTACTCTTTCACTTCCTACATTTTTTAAAGATTAAAATTGAGTTCCCCTTCAGTTTACCCTATTAAAAAAAATGCATGTTGTTTTCTTCACACCACCATTCTTTGTCTTTATTTGCGTTGACAGTAATGGAGCATGGACTTATTAGGACATTCAGTTCACAATTAAGTAAAGGGAAAACTTGCATATTTTCAAACTATAAAATGTAGTTTGAAATAGCTCTGTAGTTATCAATCTCCAAAATCTGTTGTTTGGTGACAGGGATGTTTTTGAAAGGGAGGAAGAACTGCTCAGTGGTGCTTAAGCTTTGGTAGCTGGGGTGCGCAATGGCATTCTAAAAACAAAATAATTGGATATTCAGCCGGAGCGAGGCCACACGAGGCCGCTTCAGTGGGGAGGATATGGCCGGCAGTGGCCCTTCACGATCTGAGCTCCTGATGGCAAACACCAACAGTAATGGAGTCATCCTGGTGAAATGAATGTCAGTTTGGGCAATTTTGTTGCTGACAATGCAATTAAAGTTTTTCCCCACACTCGGACAGAGGTGCGCTGGAGACCATCTTCAGGATCTGGAAGATAAACTGGACAAGGCAGACAAGACCGACAGGGAGGTTTGGGTGGCGACGGATAGAAAGCCGACACTGGGCCACTGCAGTGGGAGGCCGGCACCGCAGAGAGATACAGCGTGTAGAGCCAGACTGTTTTAATGTCTTACTCTGGGAATTAATGATTCATTTCCACCAAACCAGTGTTGCTGATAGTTGGAAAAGTGAACAGTCTAATGCTGCGTTCATACCGTAATTGCTTTACTCGCGTGAGATTACTCACCTGACTATTTTTGATGTATTCACATCATTTGCTTCATTCGCGCCTAATGCTAGGTTCACACCAAACGCGTGATTTTACTCACGCGACCATTTGCCGTGTTGACACCAAAAGCCTTGCGAAGCTCCGCGAGGGGCGGGGCCTATCTCTGTGGCTCATCTCCGTAAAGACCGTTATCCTTTCCTTTATCCACCACGGAATAACTAACCACTAGTTCTGCTTTCTACTTGTTGTGGACATCCCACACACATCTGAACATCTAACGCCCTCGTGTTTGGGTTCATAACATCACCCATAGGCTCACACAGCTTGGTCACTTTCACCGATTAAATTAACTGTTACGTCTGAAAAATTTGCAACGATTTTGGTGTGACCGCAGCATAACAGACTAATGGTTTGGGTGGGTTTTCTTTCTTTTTTTACAACGAGGCAGTTGAGCCAGTGTTGGTATGACAGAATCTTACATTTATACATTTTACAGTTGTATTTCCTTCTGTTTAGGTGCAGGAATATATCTTTTGTGGACAGTTTGTGACTTTAGTTTGATAAATATTACTGATTGGACATCCAAAATGCCTCCTGCCAGCTGAAAGTGAGAAAGAAAAATTACATTTTGAGTAATTTGACATTGTTACCAATTCATGTTTTATCAGTTTGAAAATCAGAAGCGACAACCAGGGACACAGGTGCAAAGGTATTCCAGTCAAAAGAGAGCGTTATCTTTCCCCGATTGACATTTAATCTCGTTCTTGCAGGAAAGGAGCCAGGGGAAACAAAAGAAAAAGAAAGTTTTGGTCCATTTGAAACAGGCTCCGTTCTATTGAAGTGCCCAAGCGAGCCACGCCAGTGTGACATTGCCACAATGACAGGACCCCGAAACAAAAGCAGCTAAATGGAATTAGGCCATCATTCATTGTATTATTTTCACCTCAGCCATTCCCACTGGGACATGACTGAATAACTTACATTAAAATGACTAATCAACTCAGCAGTTATATCACAATGAGAAAAGAGACATTTATGGGGCCAGCTGAGTAAGACACAGTGCATGTCTTTAATAACCCAGGTAACTGATCAATAAGCAGTTATAAGTTCTGTCACAGGTGTTTCCTCTGTTTGGTTTAACCTCTGCTTAGGCTGAAGTTGGGACTTCTGAAAAGACAAAACACAAGATAACTGAAACAAACCAAAGAACAATTGAGAAAGACGTCAAGCATGGGCAGTTTGTTTGTTTGAGGTAGACCTAGGGTGTGTAGAAGATTAACTTCATTAAATACAAATAATCTATAGGTTCAATACAGTCAACACCAATACAATTTCCCATTTACATTGTAAACTCACGATTCAAGAAAATGTCTTCAAGATGGTATTGAATTATAAATAAAAAAAACATATGGGCAGATGAAATTGTGTGTGTAGAGTCTAAAACTCCTTTTGTGATAGTTTGCAGCGTTTGTCTTGAAAGTGTGAAATGCATGATGCATGATGTGTACATTTTCACAAACACAATTAACAGCACTGAAGGGATTTCAACATGAATCACAGGAACTCACACGTGTTGTGAATCAGCGCATAAAACAGCTCCGAACTTGTCAACAGAGGCTAAAAGCTCAGCGCATTTTACCCTCTTAATTCACAGTTTCAGTCTGTATTAATTTACAGATACAGAGTTGCTCTCATTAGCATTTTATATTTATGTTTCTGGCACTTTCATTTCCAGTGATGAAGAAAAAGTGAACAGATATGTTGTCAGTTTTATAAAACGTTGATCATTTGGCAGTAATATATATATATATATATATATATACATATACATATTTTGTCACGTCACAGGCTGTCGCTCGCGCCGGCTAGTGTGGGGCAGTGCAAGGGAGGAGTAACCACAGGCAAAAGTGATAGGTTTCAAAATGCAGGGAAATGTTCACCTCCATCTCTCTGTGCATGGGCTCTTCAGTGTTATAAGATAGTGGAACAAGACAGAGTTTTTGGGGAAACATTGGTGATGCCTGTCGTTGCAAAGATAACTGCGGCTGTAATTTTCTCAAAAGCCAGCTGAAGAGCAGCGATTGTTCGCCTGAAGCTGTTCGGTTATCAAGTGAAGTACATAGCTGCAGCTCCCTTTTGACATACTGATTTATAGGTACATTCAAAATGGGAAGTTTTTACCAGCAAGTAAGCTCTTCACACACTGTAGTTAGAATGAGCCTTAAAGCCCCATTATGTAGTTTTTCCCTTTTAGTGCCCCCTTCAGTTTTTGAGGTATTTAACGTTTACTTCAGTGTCGTAAATACCCAGTTACGATAGATGCAGCCCGGTAGAAGCAATCCGGCGACTGTTTCTATTTTGGATTTATACTAACGGGCGGGATCACTAATACGAAGACTGCGCAGGAACACTGTGAACTGGGCCCAGCACCTACCGGACTAGGGTGAAGTAGCGCGGGGATTGAACGCGGCGCCTCGCCACGTTTCCGCCTGGTCGGTCAGCTGTTTGCCGGCTTTTGGGGGGAGGGGGGTGTGTGTGTGCGTGCAGTCATTTACTTTTGTTTGGGGGGACTGCAAAGACTTTGGGACTGTCGGTATCCGGGGATTATACTTCGTTTTGAGTGGGTTTGATTGTTTGTAGTGTATGTGTTCATTTTGGGGGCTTGCCGATGCATTGAATTTGATTTAATATAATAACATTTGGGTTTCCGCATATCGACTGTGTTTTTCTTTTACGACCATTTGAGCAGAGAGAGTTAACACCAGAACTCGCTGATCCGCCCATTCCCTTTTTTTTGGCGTATTGTACCTTTTCCCCTTGATTGAGTTGCTAAGGGCGAATTGTTACAACATAACCAAAAGAATGACAACATTTAGTTTAGATGAAATACCGATCGCGTTTTCAGCCGATATACGTTGTTTTCTAAATGTTTGAATTTGGAGTACGTGTGATCGAATACAATATTGTTGACAACACCAAAAAGCTACATAAAAAAGCTACCCTTATACTGTAGCTGCGAGCGTGGAGTGGCACTATATGACATTGCATAATCACTGCTGGAAAGCAGGTCGAAGTACATCCGCCCCGGAGCGGGCGGTTCCAGAATCCTACATAGCGGAGTTATTTCCCCACAGACCCCCGATGGCAATGGCAGAGACGCAAATCGCCATATTAAAAGTCATTGTATCTGCACAATTTTTGTCAAGCTGTTATTTTAAGGTACAATTGTTACATAATGTTACTTTAAGGTGTCTCTTTGTGTAGTTAAGAAAAATGGAAGTGTCAAGCCAAAATGCCATGACACAGATGATAGAACACCGAGAAGTTATGGAAAAACCACACACACACACACACACACACGCACATAGCTTTAAATAACAGCGAGACATGTTTTTCTCAGAGCATTCACACACGTTGACTTAGTAGTGTTGATTGCCTTTTGCAGCACTGCTAGAAATGACTATTTTAGCGATACGCTCAGCAAGCTAAGCAAACAATGGAGGTGAACCACATGGTTCTTTGGCTAATGATGTACACTCTGTGTCGTAAGTTACTTCCTGTTTATGCACAAATATTCATTATTACATTCATCATGTTTGGGTTGTGTGTTTTTTTTTCTCACTCCCCAACCAGTTAGAAATGTCAACTTTCCCCGTGTAAAAGATACAAACATGTGACAGTAACAAAATACTTTGAGGAATCCATCCATCATAGCATTGTAGGTTTAACAATGTCAGGGTGTACGTGGCATTTCTTTCTGCATTCCTCACTAACATCCAACCTGTTTTTATGAGGGTATATCAAATGCCATCACTTGCTCGATGTTGTGTTATTTGACGGTGTAAAAGTCATATCTTTAGTCAAATAAAAGTAAGCAGACTAAATAAAAGGGATCTAGTATATCTGCTTCGTATATATTTCACCCAGTTCTTCTCACCCCAGATGAACAAACAAAACAATACAACTCGAAGAAGAATAGGACATCCAATATGTCACATGACAGGAAAGAAGTGCAAGAATTTAATTATAGTTGCCCATAGTTTAAATAAAGTTTTTAAGTAAAAAGAGTTGCATATCTAGATCAGTGGAGTAAGATGTCAGGCTGCATAAATTAAAACCGGCTTTATCCCATGAAGCATAACAACCTCGACCTGAATCCCTGACATACGCTTTCTCTCACACATCCACAGCCACAAAGGGCAATGGAATCATGAAACAGCTGTCAGCTTGCGGATGACTAAAAGACACGATTTCGTTTGCTTTTATTCACACTGTCTGATTTTGCAGAGCTCAAATAGGGTGGTGTGTGCTGGTTAGTTCCTGTTATCTGTCTTTTTCTTTCTCTATGTAAGTTAATTATCCATCTGGCCTATTTGCTCGTGTTACTGTGTGTCCCCACAAGTTTACATCAGAGACTTTCCTGACCAGAAAAATGACATATTGTCTCAGTCTCTGTGTCCTCTTGTAGTAATCACTGAGATCTCAAG
This sequence comes from Pseudoliparis swirei, assembly GCF_029220125.1. Lineage (NCBI taxonomy): Eukaryota > Metazoa > Chordata > Actinopteri > Perciformes > Liparidae > Pseudoliparis > Pseudoliparis swirei. The sequence goes on along the minus strand of NC_079402.1, from coordinate 8,346,044 downwards.
GTATCGAAGGTAGCAGCATTTCCTACATAGAAAAGGAGTTCCTGATGCAAATGCAACCTGTTTTTTAAAGTCATTGTTAGAACTGTAATGGTATTATTAAGTATGCATATGTATACTCGAAAAGGAACAATTACCTAAATGTAACTTGTAGTTGTACTTGAATGCCCGGTGCGTCGCATATGGCCGATAAAAGGTGCCTTGTTAATGAGCAATTTGCTCTATTTTTAAAATGACATTTTTCAATAATGGCTCAGACGGCGCGGCTGTGTCCAGACGCCGTCGTGGTAGCTCCGCGGAGATTGTGCGCTCTTTTAGTTTTTGTGTTTATTTTTAATATTTTCTTTGCCACAAACACATCGACAATAACAGCATACGAACGCAGCACACTTTTGGACATAAACTTTTGCGCAAAACAAGGGTTTTTGTCCACTTTTTCCATCGATCCAGCGTGGCCGGCAGAGATCGTACGAGCGAACCACAACAACAACAGTGGAGCCGCTACTACGGGAGACGACGAAAACATCGAGGAAACGGAGCGGAATTCGGAACAGACTGAGAGTTCAAGCCCACCGTCCACCTCTGCCCAGCATCCTTCTTGCTAACGTCCAGTCTCTGGAAAATAAGCTGGATGATGTTAGGGCAAGGATCAGATTCCAACGGGACATGAGGGACTGTAACATCTTTTGTCTGACGGAAACATGGCTGACCCGCTGGTGCCGGATCGAGTCATATGCACAACCGAGTCCTTCTCTGTTTTCCGTGCAGACAGAACGGAAGAGTCTGGTAAATCTAAGGGTGGAGGGTTTGCTTCATGACTAACAACAAGTGGTGCAACCCCAAGGACATTAAGACTCTTTCTCGTTCCTGCTCGCGAACCTGGAACATCTGACGATCTCATGCCGTCCATTCTACCTTCCCGGGAGTTCAGCTCGGTCATCACCACAGCCGTCTACATACCACCACAAGCGGACACCGACGTAGCACTATCGGACCTACATGATGTGTTATGTCGGCATCAGAACAAGTATCCCGACGCGGCTGTGGTGGTGGCTGGGGACTTTAATAGGGCAAACCTAAAAAAGTCATGCCGAACTTTCACCAGCACATTACGTGTGCTACCAGAGGGGAAAGAACGTTGGACCACTGCTATACGCCATTCAAGAGAGGCTACAAGGCTGTCTCTCTCCCTCCGTTCGGCAAATCGGACCATGCCGCCATTTTCCTGCTACCGGAGTACCAACAAAGGATAGCACGGGAAGCGGTAGTGACGAGGACGTAAGCGGTGGTCTGACCAATCAGAGGCTGAGCTACAGGACGCTCTGCGTGTCGTCGACTGGGACATGATCCAATCCAGTTCCAGTGACGTCAGCGAGTTTGCGGACGTAGCAATGAGCCTCATAGCAACGCTAGCGGACACCATCGTCCCCACGGTAAAAGTTAGGGTCTTTCCTAACCAAAAGCCGTGGGTTGATAGATCCATCCGTGAAGCTGTGAACGCCCGTACTGCTGCCTATAACTCCGGTCTTGTATCCGGCAACATGGACGAGTACAAGGCAGCGGTCTATGGACTGAGGAGGGCGGTGAAGGAGGCCAAGAGGAGGTACCGAGACAGAGTGGAATCACAGATGGAGCAGCGCGACACCAGGCGCCTATGGCAGGGGCTACGGACTATCACAGACTACCAGAGCAGAGCCCGCGCAATGGTGAGTGCCGACGCATCCCTAGCGGACGACCTGAACTCATTGTATGCACGGTTTGAGGCTAGCAACAACAGCGCCAGGTCGCCTGCTAAGAACAACACCGTTAAGCGTAGCCGAGGTGAGTTCTACCGCTGGGGATGAACACACACTCTCTGTGACCGAGCACAGTGTGAGGAGGGCTCTGTTGAGGGTGAACACCAGGAAAGCTGCAGGTCCAGATGGCATATCTGGGCGAGTACTGAAGACCTGTGCTAACCAGCTAGCTCCAGTGTTCACCACAATATTCAACCTCTCCTGGCTGAGTCCGTGGTCCCCGCCTGCTTCAAGAGATCCACTATTGTCCCTGTGCCCAAGAATGCTTCTCCAGCATGTATGAATGACTACCGACCGGTGGCCCTCACCTCGGTGGTCATGAAATGCTTTGAGAGGCTGATAAAGGACTACATCTGCGCCTTCCTCCCTTCCTCCATGGACCCGCTGCAGTTTGCTTATCGCCCAAACAGATCCACGGATGATGCTGTCTCCCAGGTACTGCACACCACACTCTCTCATCTGGACAGCCAGAGGGGGCTATGTGAGACTGCTGTTCATTGATTATAGTTCAGCTTTCAACACCATAGTCCCTCCAGACTGGCCGGCAAGCTGATTGAGCTGGGACTGAACACCCCTGTGTGCTTGGATCCTGGACTTCCTGACCGCCAGGCCACAGGTGGTCAGGGTGGGCAGACACACCTCCAACCCCCTCACCCTGAACACAGGATCCCCCCAGGGTTGCGTCCTCAGCCCCTACTGTACTCCCTGTACACACATGACTGTGTGGCCAGGTTCAGCTCAACACCATCATCAAGTTTGCGGATGACACAGTGGTGGTGGGCCTGATCTCCGACAACGACGAGAAGGCCTACCTGGAGGAAGTTGCTGATCTGTCACTTTGGTGCCAGGACAACAGCCTCCTCATGAATGTCACCAAAACTAAGGAGCTGATTGTGGACTTTAGGAGGGTACAACAACAGAGGACGTACTCACCACTGGGGATTAACGGGACTACTGTGGAGAGGGTGAGCGGGTATAAATACCTGGGAGTCCACATCACCGAGGATCTGACATGGTCAACGAACACAGACACTCTGGTGAGAAAGGCAAGGCAGCGCCTCTACCACCTCAGGCAGCTGAGGAAATTTAAAGTTTCCCAGAGGATCCTTCAGTCCTTCTACTCTGGAGCTGTAGAGAGCGTCCTGACAGGAAGCATCACAGCCTGGTTTGGCAACTGCTCCGCTCAGGACAGGAAGGCTCTGCAGAGAGTAGTGCGTTCGGCTGAACGCACTATTGGAACTACACTCCCACCCTGCAGGACTTGTACACCAGGAGGTGCAGAACCAGAGCCGGCAGGATCATGAAGGATCCTCACCACCCCAACAACAGACTGTTTCAGCTGCTGCGGTCAGGCAGGCGCCTCCGTAGTCACGCTGCAAGAACAGAGAGACTGAGACGGAGTTTCTTTCCTCAGGCCATCAGGACTGTGAACTCCGACCTCACCAGGACCCCCACATAGACCCACACAACTGCCCCTCTTAGGCACACACACACACACACACACACTTAGTGTAATTATTGTACTGTAAATATTGTGTTGTTTTTTATTGTAAATAGTGTGTACTTGTTGCCCTTGCACATTCCTGCTGAGCATTGCCACTTTCATTTCACTGCACACCCTGTGTGTGTATGTGACAAATAAAACATCTTGAATCTTGAATGACTGAACATTTTGATTGCATGGACCCAGTATAGAGGTGAAATGCTGCCCACTGTTTGTTTGGAGCATATGGCCAGATCTTACACATGAGGTCACTGCCTATTTGTAAATAGTTGATCCGTGCAACTCTCCACGATACCACTGGTCTGACTTAATTTCCCTATCTGCCTCATTATGTGACCGCTTTTCTCTCTGCCAGCATATTTATGTGTCTGTCTCCCTGCCTGCCTATTTACCTGCCAGACTGTCCATCTATCATTCATCATAAGTGTTTATGCTCTGCTCCACAGTTTGACTCCTCTCTATGGAGTGACTTAATGACATGCATAAGTAACACACAGTTGATGTGGTTGTAGGCCATCCATCCATCATGAGCCCATTACATATTCAAGGCTTCAGCTTGATCTGCAAAGTCTCCCCTGTAAAAGACTCTCTGTCTCCTCTTCTCCATCCTGTCTGTCGGTCCCGTTTCCTCCTGTCTCTGTCTTCCTTTCTCCTTCTTGATGCGAGGTTTTGGGGCAGGGATGTGTATGTGTACAGATTATAAAGCACTCCGAGACAAATTTGTAATTTGTGAAATTGGGCTATACAAATAAACTGAATTGAATTGAATTGAATTCTCTTACTGATGGAAAGGGGTGGATGTATAAGTGCTGCCTCTTGCTCATGTGTTGGACACATTCTTACCCCTTCATGCCCCACACTGTCCTGCATTAGAGTAACTACAAGGGACTTTTAACCATCTCAATTAATTACTGATCCCTCTCTTTGACCTACGTAAGCAAACAAGACGACTAGCAAGAAGATTGTCTATATCTAAAAAGTGTTTCTAAATGCATGTGATCGGATCCTCTTCCCCGCAAAATCAGAAGAAACTATTTATGGCATACGGGTCCACCAGCGACTCTTCCAGCAACAATGTGCCCGCTGTGGGAAGACCGAGATTATATAGTGCTTATCTAGGTACTAAAAGACACTTTACACAGGGTAGAGACAACGAGATGAACATGTGTTGCTCTGTCGGTCTCCGTTTCAAAGGAAATGGGATGAGGAGAGCAAGAGAGTGAGCCAGAAAGCACAACATGATGGCTTTGTCCTCCGTGTCCAGCTGTGTGTGCTGACTGTACAAAACAGATGTAATTATCCAGAATTATTACCAAAGAGGGGTGAATTGAGGAGAAAAAAGGGAGATAAAGAGAGAGAGAGATAGAGAGATGGAGAGGGAGAGGGAGCAATGTGAGAGAACAATGTCCCATTTTAGCAAAAATGTCCACGAGGCTGCTCTTTGATGTAATTATGGGTGTCACATCGATGTGACTCATTTATGTCAGTGGCACAGAAGTTGCCACAATAACACCTAAGGATTCACATGTTTTTGAAGTATTTGTTCTACTTTAATTGTGGGAAAAAAGTTTCTTGCATAGCATTTCATTAAACAAACTAAACAAGAGAAAGCAAGCTAATTACAGCTTCACAACTTTTATTTTCGTCCCCAGTTTAGTTTTCATCTTTGCTCCTCTTTCTATGTCTTCCTCTCTGTCCTACATTGTCATATACTATCTGAGTGATGAGCCTTCACAAAGCATCAGGTCTTCATTTTTCAAAGTCCCTACAATTAATCGAAGGTTCTGTATTGTACTTTCTGTCATTGTGTGCATGTGTGTGAGTGAACATATAGATGCATATATGTTCTCTGTGCGGAAGAGCTCAGCTCTGCTCCAGTCAGGGATCGGATGAGTCATATTCAGGCACTGAGTTTTCTCATTTGAGGGATAAAACCATTTGGCACCGAAGCCATTTAGCACAATGAGCAACTTTGGAGTCTGTGGCAAAGTACTGTCACACCTAATGGGCAATTAATGTCTGATTTTGAAGAAGAAACATAAATGGTGTGAATTCTGTCATTTATTTCTCCTCATTATACACAAGGTACTGCAGAAAAAAATCTATATTTATTTCGATAAAATAGTGTTCATTAGCCGTAGGCAAGTAGTATTAGAATATGAAGACTCTGCAGGAGACAAGACAATTTGAAAAAATTGTGTTTGCGTTTTTAAAAATGGGAATAATTAGTCCAGCATTGTTTTCTTTTGTTTTTCTCTGTGTTCAAAGCTGTTAAAATGACACCAAAGCAGCACATTCACAATCTTTCCTTCCAGCATATGATGAGCAGAAAGCATAAAAATGCGCAATAATTATCAAAAGAATAAACCATCTGGTTGCAGTATACAATATTAATTCCCTGAGGGCTTGAAAGAAGAAACACAAAGGTGTGTAATGTGTACAGTAATAACAACTGAGAACAGTTATAGGTTAGAGCCATATGAGAGTTGGGTAGATTTCCCCTTTTTGCCAATAAGTTCTGTTGTACAAACTTACACGTACAGCTAATGCACTTCTATTGTGCGACTTGTCTGTGAATAAATACAAAACACCTCTGGTTCTGATAAATAAAGCCAATGTGGAAGTGCCTTAAAAGTGCATTCTCTCTGATGGCCTTCAGGGGGCCACTTCTCTGGTTGCAAAAACAAATTCAATTGTATAGAATTCTCTAATAAGATGTGCCTACTTCCCACTTGATTTATTACCTCATTGTAAACATGAGTTGTTGGTCCTAATTGCTCATTTAAAATCTTTTTTAATACTGCAAGTTGTTTGAATAGTATATGTTGATCACATTTAGAGTAAAATACTATAAATGTTGTAGGTCAGGTCCACCTTGTGATAGGCGGGTTGCTACCGCTACCAGAGATGTATACCAAGTATCTACGTCACTCCTCCGCAGTCCAAACATGGTCCCGTCTGAAAATGGTCACTTCAGAAAACACAGTCTACATAGCAATGGGTGACATCACGAGGACTACGTCCACTTCTTATAGCAGGGCTATGTTTTCTTTTTTAATGTTTGGTATGCTCGAAATGCTCATAGTGTCTGAAATAATTCCGCTAAATACACTATGTTAGTGTCACCCTGTTGTTTCTTCATAGCTCCATGTGAGTTGACCCCTTAACTATCATGGCAAACTCAGATGAATGCATCTCACCCGAAACACACAGCTTTACTCTGTGTTTTTAGGTTTTAGGAGGAATCAAAAAAGGGCCAAACTCATATCAGACACAGTGAATCTGCCTTTAAGAACTATGCTGAGGTAAAAAGTCAAACCTTATTGATTGTTCAACACATACAATAGCAAAATAGCTGTCGGAAAAAGTTCCCCTGATACAGTACTTAGCCCATCATATCTCAACCAATGTAGAAGAAGCATCAGCCCTCATCAACAGCTCATTTGAGGTGTGGGTAAACATGACACCTAATCATCACACAGGTTCTTCTTGAACTATAAATGCAAAGCAGTCCCTTCATTTCATTGAAAGTCAGGACCGAAAATAGAAATGCCCTTTCTCTGGCAAACTGCAGAGAAAACATTTGATCTCGGGGCAGAAATCAGAGAGAAAAACCCACTCCTCCCCCCTGTAAGTATGTGAGAGAATTTCTCAGGACAGATGTTGATTATGATAATTGACTCGTGGCAAGTATGCAGTCGTACTGTGGTTACCCTGACTCTGTGATATTGCATATGATATCCACACACAGTCATTCACGCAGACACATGTACAGGGACATCGTGTGCTTTCCATAACTGTGGTTATGAGAAATGAAACGGAAGCAAAGAAACAAATGGAAAAGGAAAAAAACGAGTCAGGAATATTATGAAACTTTGATGTCGTGGGTTTCATTTACCTGAATACACTCGGACCAAGAGAAATACGTGCCTGTGTGCAAACTCATTATTGTGATGCGTTCTCTTTACAATCCCACTGCAGATGGTATAGCTTTTTAAGGACTGCAAACTGATCTGGCACCAATCTATATGTAAGCAAAAGGAGTAGTGCATGGAATTTAATTTGATGCATTTTAAACCTGTGTGACGCTAAATTCAAAGCAGCTAGCACCAAGTCGACATGGTCCAACTTTTGGCTTCTTCATTTAAGTTTGCCCACGAACATATACGTCATGCCTGTATACAGTGACTGTCTTCACCAAATTGTTCCCTATTCTCTATCTTTTTTCTGCTTCTGTGACGATAATCACATTCTCTGACTAATACCGCGATGCTCAGCCTAGGTTAAAGGAGGGCAAACCCATCACCTACATTTTGGCCTCCCTTTCAGCCTTGTCTTTGAGCCATTTCCTTATTTATTCGAGGCATTACAGGTTGCGTCTTTGCTGGAATTACAGTGTGTTTGCCATCCCGTCTCGATAGAGCTGTCATTCTGTTCACCCTTGTCCTCTGTCTGCCCCCACCGTGCTGTCTGACTATAAAGCATCTCTGGGTGACATCGGCCATCTGTAGTCTTATCCTTTGATCATCGCCCCACCTGGCCATGAAAATCCAGCTGCATCTCAAGCCATCTGCAGACCTCAGTGCTTTACAGAGGAAAGAATAGACTTGTTTGCCAATCCTGGAACTCTCCCAGCCGAGGGCGAAGACAAACAAACTGGGACTACTTGAGGGAAGCATCACATCAGCTTGCTTTCTATATCTTACAAATATGTTTGGGACTCACTAGTTTCTCATTACCCTAATCATTATGGCCAAACTTTGTGTGCAGGAGAAACCAGAAAAGGTAACTTCAGTTTGCACCTCTCATGAGCAAACATGCAAATTGAAAATCCCGAACCTCTTTTCCCACAGTATTTCCCAAATGTATGCTAATACCCGAAAGGGACAACCTATCTCAAATTTAGCTTAATCCAGTCCATGATTCAACTTTCTGTTTTCATTCTCACTTGTCTCACTGTCACCAAGCTTGTCATTGCTGCCTATAATGTGTATACGAGTTTCGTCCCAGAGAAATAACCTGTGATCTTTGTTCCTGCTTTGATTTGTAGTGTTTTTATAAGGGTGCCCTTTCTCTGTGTCCAAATCCTTCATCCAGCCAGTTAATACTGTCTGTAATGGTTGACCTGAATTCTTCCAGGAGTAATACACTGGTAGCTTTATCTAATTTATGATTTCCCAGTCGACTCCTGACATGCCATTCCTTTTAAATGAATTTGTTTCACCACCCAGCCACTTCCATCTCCACACTGCCCTATGTACAAGCTGGCTGCTATTTACTGTAATGAACTCAAATAAAGCACAATCACAGATGGGAAGGTATTGCCTCCTCTTATGCCTGCCAGTCCCGTGTGTGTGTGTGTATAGGTGTGTGTGTGTGTGTGTATGTGTGTGTAGGTGTAGGTGTGTGTGTTGGTGTGTGTGTGATAAATTGATTGATTTACAAGCACACAGTATTGTGGTAGTTGTAGAGACAGTGTTGAGTTAGTGCACTGCAGTACATCCATTATAATCTCTCATTGGTAATCTCAGAAGGCTCTAGTCCCTTAATCCCCATTGATGAGGCTAAAATAACACTATTATACTGGGAGTTACATGTTCTTTTTCCTCCAGTATAACACTCTCTAAAAGTATTTTCTGAACTTTAAAAATCTAGTTCGGAAAACCCTCACTGCATCTTTTCACTATGTAGATGTCAATCTTAATATCAATCATTATTCCACCTGAAAAGTAATGGGCATGACACGGACAAAGAAAAATAAAATGGCAGACACGTTTCTCTCCCCCGAATGCAAACATGATGGATGTGAGCCAGACAGCAGAGACCTGCGCTGCCACATTTGGACCTTTCTGTCTGCTGCAACGTCAAAACCGAATCTCCTGCCAAGCTATAGCAAAGTGTGCCAGATGTGAGGAGATTTAGTTGAAAGCATGTATAAACAAGAGGTTTACTGCAGACTCATGGTGAAGAGATTGGAAGTATTGGTCTATGCATTAATCCATTAATTTACCAATGAGGGGTGGAGTGGGATTCCCAATGCAATACCAGTGAAAATATAATAATATAATCTCTCATATAATTACACACAAGCTGGTTGTACAGTGACTGTCCAATACAGAATGGAGAAAAGCTGGAGGATGCTTAAGAACTACAAATATTTAGCAAAGCAATAGACTACAACCAAACTCAAAAGCATTTCTGCAGGATTTCAATGATGCACTGTCTTTATGTCGATGTGGAAAAATGATGAGCAGAGAAGCTGATGTGGAGTAGCAACCCAGCGGGAAGTGTTTTAATGTGCACAACACAACATTCTATGGAGGACTCAAAATGACTTAAGTATAAATAAATAAATAAATAAATGCATGAATAAATACAAGAATAAATGAATAAATGCTTAAATAAATGTATAAATAAATAAATAAATGCTTAAATAAATGTATAAATACAAGAATAAATGTATAAATACAGAAATAAATACAGCAATTCATATATATAAGTTATAACTCAACAGGACATCATTAAATAAATGTATTTCTACATTTCTGTATTTCTTCATTTATTTATATCTCTATTTATGTGTCCACACGTATTTCTTCATTTATTTATGTGTGACATTTACGTGTCCGTATATTCAAATGAGCTGGGCGGTCCGAACCTCATTGTTGAACAGGATTGGTCAAGTCAGGGAGCAAGACAGAAGCAATCGATCCCTAGCACTTGGATCTGTAGACGAACAGCGTTTATTATGCATTCTTGTCTGTACATTCTAAATACTACTGTTGAGTCACGGAATGTAATTTAAGGATGTTTTCAGCCGAGAAGTTAGTTGTTTAAGCATCAAATCTGTGGTCGGTTTATCGAGATTCAGTCTAATAAGGATATGCGACGGAGATTTGAGGTCCTGCTCATGGGACCAGTGAGCTCCAGGCGGTCAGCGCTGTGGCCGCCGAGAGAAGCCTGATCTCGGCAGGACTTTTGAAATGCTCCGCTGGCTCTGACGTCTCCGTGGCGGCTAAACATGATATAATTAGGTTTTGAGGATCTAAAGAGCACAACGAGTTTATTATTTACTAAAAGATAACGTTACGTCAATTTGACTGAGGGTTAAGATTCATAACTTCATATTGTAGCGACCCTGGGTCAGGAAAGCTACGAGACGTTGTATATTTATTATCATTTATTCGTAGCCTACGCCAAACAACAGTGAACACCGCAACACATTCTACTCCACTGTAAATTATTTTACAGTGAATAATTTGAGTAAATTCATGCGCAAGAACAGTTGATGTGGTGACGTCACAAGACCAGAAAGACCGTCCTGCGTCCTCGAGAGTCTGGACTCCCAAAACCAGACTCCAAAGACCAGACTCCAAAAGAACACGAGTCTGTACTCAGTGTTCTTGGAATTGATAAACGGCTGAAGTCAAAAGCTGTCGAGGCTAACTTCTGCTAACGGTGAGCTGAGCGAGTCAACTTCAGCGTCATGTGCCAGGCAGAAATAGTAGAGCACAACACACCAGGTGCATCACACTCCTGTGACCAATCATGCTTTAGACAGAGGTTCGGACCGCCCAGCTCATTTGAATATACGGACACGTAAATGTCACACATAAATAAATGAAGAAATACGTGTGGACACATAAATAGATAAATAAATAAATGAAGAAATACAGAAATGCAGAAATATATTTATTTAATGATGTCTTGTTGATTTATAACTTATATTTATTCATTCCTGTATTTATTTATTTATTTATACATTTATTTAAGCATTTATTTATTCATTTATACATTTATTTAAGCATTTATTTATTTATTCTTGTATTTATTCATGCATTCATTAATTTATTTATTTATACTTAAGTCATTTTAAGTCCTCCATAACATTCAACAAGTCCAATGTATTAGAATTGTCAGCATATATTTATAGTGTAAATTCAGCCCTCCTATGAAAGTTTCCACCAATCAAACCAGTCTGTCAACAACCAAAGCGCAGTGACTACTTTCAATGAATTGCCAACTTCTTAATTCCTAGGAACTATCTGTTAAATAGCCAGATGTGTTTATCATAACACGTTATAGAAACCGTTTTCTTATGATTCTTAATTTAGAGTTTTCAAATTATGTTGTCTGATGATTTTCTTCAACAGTGTCAGCTGCATGAGGGATGAACGTGGCTTGAAGAGGCAAAGATGAATTTGGATGGGTAGAGCGAATGTACCAGTTACCCTGTCTTGCAAGTATTACTGTGAATCTGATCCAAGTCTTTTATTTGTTTGGCCAGTCCATCCTCCATCCCTAACTGCCATCAGCTTACCGGGCTTTATTCTACCCGACTTCCGGAGCATTGCTCTGAGCCCATTGCAGTGGATGGGTAGTTAGTATTGGAGTTTAATGAATGCCTCTCATACAGAAGCCAAAGGGTGCCTTGCGTATTGGTAACAGAAGCCGACGGCTGTGACATCACTTTGGCATGTGAGATCCTGGGAATGAGACTGGGCTGGTATTGGAATCCTCCAATACAAGTCTACTGGGCTTAGTTCCTCAATTGTTAATAGATCTGACGGTCATACTGGGCAACTTCAAGTGTGCACAGGATTTTCCTCAGAAAAATACCCTGGCTGAATAATAATACATCGTGAAATTCATTTGATTCACTATTTACATGAGAGGAAAATAATGTTTGAAATAAAACAAATCTGGGCTAATTAGAGAATAGTATGCAGTAAGCAACTGACTAAACAGTCTGGAAATTAATGGATGCTTGAGGAACAGATCCAGCAGCACTAGGAGGCAGCTTAAATAATCAGAATCAGAATCAGAATCAGAAACAGGTTTATTGCCAAAGAATGTTTTCACAAACAAACGAGGAATTTTTTTTGGTGGAAGGTGCAACATTTGGACATGACAAACAGACAACAATCAACGCGACGGAAAGACAACAAATAATGTGAGAGTGTTTGGGTGTGTGCTTCAAGTGGTGTGTTTTAGTTAAAGTGCATGTTAAAGTGACGTGTGGAGGAGGAGAAGGAGGAGGAGGAGGAGGAGTGGGAGGAAGAGGGAGGAGGAGGAAGAGGAAGGAGCGGGAAGAAGGAGGAGAGAGGAAGGTGGAAGAAGAGGTGGTAGTCCTGGGGGTGACAGTCAGTCAGTCCCGGGGTCCATTCATGAGCCCGACCGCCGACGGGAAAAAGCTTTTGTTGTGGCGGGTGGACTTAGTCATGATGGACCGCAGCCTCCTCCCCGAGGGGAGGGACTCGAACAGGGAGTGTCCAGGGTGGGAGGGGTCGGCGACAATCTTTCTGGCCCGCTTCAGTGACCTGGAAGTGAACAGGACCTGGAGGAAAGGCAGATTGCAGCCGATAACCCTCTCGGCCGAGCGGATGATGCTCTGCAGCCTGCGCTTGTCTTTGGCTGTGGCTGCAGGGTGCCAGACGGTGATGGAGGAGCAGATGATGGACTCAACGATGGCCGTGTAGAACTGTACCATCATCTTCCCTGGCAGGTTGAATTTCCTCAGCTGCCTCAGGAAGAACATCCTCTGCTGGGCCTTCTTGGAGATGGAGCCGATGTTCAGCTCCCACTTGAGGTCCTGGGAGATGATGGAGCCCAGGAAGCGGTAGGACTCCACAGCGTCGGCAGAGTCACACAGGATGAGAGGGCGGGTGGGGCTGCATTCCTCCTGAAATCCACAACCATCTCCACTGTCTTCAGGCGTTGAGCTCCAGGTTGTTCTGGCTGCACCAGGTCACCAGGTGGTCAGTCTCCCACCTGTGGCGGTCTCGTCCCCACCAGAGATGAGTCCAATGAGGGTGGTGTCATCCGCGAACTTTAGGAGCTTGACGGACTGGTGACTGGAGGTGCAGCTGTTGGTGTACAGGGAGAACAGCAGAGGAGAGAACACAGCCTTGGGGGAACCCGTGCTGGTGGTCCGGGAGCCTGAGACGTGTTTCCCCAGCCTCACGTGCTGCTTCCTGTCGGTCAGGAAGTCTGTGATCCACCTGCAGGTGGAGTCGGGCACGTGCAGCTGGGAGAGCTTGTCCTGCAGCAGGGACGGGATGATCGTATTGAAGGCAGAGCTGAAGTCCACAAACAGGATCCTGGCGTAGGTTCCTCGGGAGTCCAGATGCTGGAGGATGTAGTGAAGGGCCATGTTGACTGCATCGTCTGCAGACCTGTTGGCTCTGTGGGCGAACTGCAGGGGGTCCAGGAGTGGGTCGGTGATGGTCTTGAGGTGTGACAGGACCAAGCGTTCAAAGGACTTCATGACCACAGAGGTCAGGGCGATGGGCCTGTAGTCATTGAGTCCTGTGATCTTGGGTTTTTTGGGGACGGGGATGATGGTGGAGGCCTTGAAGCAGGCTGGAACGTGGCATGTCTCCAGGGAGGTGTTGAAGATGTCGGTGAACACCGGAGACAGCTGGTCAGCACAGTGCTTCAGGGTGGAGGGGGAGACGGAGTCCGGGCCCGCTGCTTTTTAAACAGCCTGTTGACGGCTCTCTCCAGGATGACGAGGGTCGTCGCTGAGTTGATGGAGGGTGCTCCAGAGGTGTGAGCCCCTGATGGGCTGGGGAGGGTGGGCTGATGGTCTGTGGCTTGTTGGTGGGGCTGTGGGGATTGTCTCAGGACTGCTCCATTGTCTTTCAAAGCGGCAGTAGAACTCATTTAGCTCGTCTGCCAGAAGCACATTGTTCATGGAGTGGGGTGATTTGGGCTTGTAGTTGGTGATCTGCCTGAGCCCTCTCCAGACAGAAGCAGAGTCGTTTGCTGAGAGCTGCTGTTGCAGTTTCTCAGAGTACAGTCGTTTAGCATCTCTCACCGCCTTGCTAAACCTGTATTTGGACTCTGTGTACAGGTCCTTGTCCCCACTCCTGAATGCCTGGTCCTTCTGCAGTCTTAGCTTCCTGAGCTCCGCTGTGAACCAGGGTTTGTCGTTGTTATAACTCACCCTGGAGCTGGATGGAATACAGCTGTCCTCACAGAAGCTGATGTAGGAAGTTACAGCCTCTGTGTACTCATCCAGGCTGTTGGTAGCAGTCCTGAAGACATCCCAGTCAGTACAGTCCAAGCACGCCCGTAGATCCTCCAGAGCCTCACTGGTCCACTTCTTGAACTTCCTCAGCAAACATTCTGCCAACAGGTTAATACAAACTCAATGGCCGAATCCAATAACCCCAAACAAAGCCAACAACTCAGCTTCAATCTAACTCCCAATAAGGAAATTGATTATCTGAGAATAGCTGAAAGTCATTGATTTTATGTAATATATTATTGTTCAAGTCATTAATATTTTTCTTTTTCTAATTTGTTAACATAAATAATGATGCTAGCTTTGATCTATGAATTAGGCCTTCACTTATAAAATCATCATCTCACATATTTCAATAAATATGCATATATATATATGTGTATATGTATATATATTTATTGAGATGTTTTGAGAGGTCGGGATCGGCTTGTGAGGCGTAGGTGCACAAATAAGGTTGATAAGCAGTGTTTTTTTTAAGACAAAGATTCTGGATTTGGCAAAAGATAAACTTAACTTCGGCAGAAAAGCCGCTACAAAAACAAACATAAGTATTCTCTTTTTTTTCTGGTCCATTATCTTCAACGTAACAAACTATTTCATCTTGTCTGCTCCTGTCCTTTGTTCTTGCTCAGGTCAGCTCCTCCAGGGTAATCAGCCTGCTCTCTTTCAGCTGGGCAGCAGCCTTGGCCCCAGCTAACCTGCTAACTATGGGAATTGGAGTTCATTAACCAGCGGCCAAGATGGGTTGTAGTCTCTGCTGCAACCACTGGGAGGGGATGCACCTCCCATTGATGACAGTTCCTCTTATGATATCACAATATATACATACATACATATATATATATATATATATATATATATATATATATATCTCAACCCTGTGGGCCTCGCTTTCCCCATCAGCCACCAAAAATGACTTACTGATTGATTTTACAACAGTAAACATTTTAATGTCCATATATAATTGAATGTACAAATATCTACACAGATTTATAAAAACGCTAAGTATTCTTTTACTTATTTATTGAATTATCTTTTATTTCCTTTTTGTCTTACATGGCCAACTCATCTAGTAAAACCTTTAAGCGGTAGTTGGAGGGTATAATCTATTAATCTGTCAGTAAATCCATCTTTCCCTGTTTTATTCCTCACCCCAAGCCTTCTCTGCATTTAAACTCCTTTCTTCTCTACTTCCCTCCAAATCCTTTGGCAAATCTGTGTCTTTCTCTTAGGACAGTTTCTGTCTCATCATCTATCTCTTCATCATTTCACCCTCATTTCACCCTCATTTCACCCTCATTTCACCTGTCTGTGATACATGTAAATGTGAGTTTTCCTGGAGGCAAGTTCAGCATTAAATGATCTTCTGCAGTCATGGTTCTGACTCCTTGCCCCTGCTTCCTTCTTTGTTCCTCCTGCCTCAAGGGCCTGACCCCATTGTTCCGGCCTCTTATGGATGCCCTCTACCTGGTGGGCTGGCCTCCTGCCTCCGTGGCCCTGCTGAAGACCCCCCCCCCCCCCCCCACTCTTCCGCATTCTGGTTCATGGATTGTGGAAATCTGGATCGTGGTCCATGGTCCATGCCTCCTACTGATTATTCATACATTTCTGTCATCTTCATTGAATGTGTTGTAACTCTGTAATGATTCCTTCTGTACACATGACATCTATTGCTTTTGGGGGGGGGGAGTTTTTCCTGATCCGATGTGAGGTCCTTGGACAGGGATGTCGTATGTAGGCCGACAGATTGAGGCAAAAAGTGTAATTTGTGATTTTAGGCTTTACAAAATAAACTGAATGTGACGAAATGATTTAAAGATGCTCAATATGACATTCAGAACATATATATTGCTAATATATGGTCATCAACATGGGAGACACCTGAGCCTGTAGCTATCAACGGTAAACGTGCTTACAGAGCCAACAGTGTTGACCTGAGGGACAATGGGAAATACCAAAATGATAATTTTTGCCTATGCCAAGAAACATCCCGAACACAGCAATATAAAGAAGAAAAACAGGAAACATAGAGAGCAGGGTCTCTGTTGATAACAACACCACCCCACACTTTCAGAGAGTCGGGATTCAATTCAATTCAATTCAGTTTATTTGTATAGCCCAATTTCACAAATTACAAATTTGTCTCGGAGTGCTTTACAATCTGTACACATAGACATCCCTGCCCCAAAACCTCACATCGGACCAGGAAAAACTCCCAAATAACCCTTCAGGGGAAAAAAAAGGGAAGAAACCTGCAGGAGAGCAACAGAGGAGGATCCCTCTCCTAGGATGGACAGATGCAATAGATGTAATGTGTACAGAAGGACAGATTTAGAGTTAAAATACATTCAATGAATATGACAGAGTGTATGAATAGTTCATAGTAGGCATATTCCACGATGGAGACCTCCACGATCCATCAGGCAGATGGCGGTGGGGAGGAGGAGTGGGCGGAGTCTCAACAGGACAGTGGCGTAGTCATGAGCAGGAATTCCACGACCCAGACGATCCATCAGGCAGATAGGATCTATGCCGTCTCATAGGGTCCGATGACCCCATGAGACGTAAAGTCAAAAGGACTTCCGGGGAGAAAGCAGAGTTAGTAACGTGTGATTGAGAGATGAAAATTCATCCTTAAGGATGATTCAAACAGACATTGTTTCTAAAGCAATTGTTGAATAACCTACCTTCAATGCTATTTCCAAATTTAGCACCTCACTAATTACAAAACTAAAATAAAGATATGTTTAATATATCATATTAAAGAGTTGTATGTACTTAAATGCTTAAAAAACCCCTCCAGACAGCAGATGAGTTCATAGCCTCACCCGTCAGCAGAGAAATCACCCTTACAAATGAGCGTGTTGATATTTAACAGCACCATTCAAATTTTTCCTTGAAGGAGAAAAGGTAGGTCATTTCGCCAGATCACCATCTCACACTTAAGTGACTTCATTCTCCCTACTCAACAAAAACAACAACAACATCTGCCAGAATCGTTAAAACGCCATCATGCTTGGAGTGAGAGGGATGAGCACTCCCAACTATCAATGTGCAAACGCAAATGAACACAGACAACACACAAACAAAATGTGTACTCAGAAAAGCTGCTTGATCTTGCCAACAGCTGTGGCTCCGAATTGATGAACAGAGGTAAAGTCAGGAGAACATAAGTTTGGAACGAGGTGAACTGGAATTGAACTTGACATTTGCTTTATAGAGCGCATCTTATTATAAGTTACACATTAAGATCAGTCCAATATCCTTCTTACAACTGACATTTATTGTTGATCCCATAACATAAAATTGGTCATTTGTGAGTTCTAACAATTACTGGCTATGTGCTCCAATTAAAACCTGTACTTATCTCATTCAAAGCATTCCGCAAGCACACATGCTTACAAAGGTCTACCAACAAACAGATGCCCTCCTTCACACACACAGACACACACACACACACACACACATGCATACACACACTAATCCACTCAGTGGCATACTAATACCCACACATAATGCAGCCAACATATTCAAATGTGGAATGAAGTTCTCATTCTGAAGGCCACAGCTGCTGACAGAGACGATCACTGTGTGTCTGTTTTGTGTCTACTGAAGTGTGTGTTATTATTTTGACACACTTTGACACAATCACATTGGTTCATTGTGGGGAGTCGCCTCCCATCTTGAGACAAAGTCACCAAAAGATAAAGTACTGTTCTATTCTAGAGTCATAACTTTTGGGCGCTGCAAATTACAAGTGTGATGAAGTTGGGGTTGGAATCAGAGTTGCAGTATTGGTTATGGTTTTTATGTAGTCAGAAACGTTTTCCCACAGGTCTGCGGTTAAATTAACCACACAAATGTTCTCTTGAAGCTTATGAAGGGATAAACATTTTGGCTCTGAATTAAACAGCTCAAAACCCATTGACTGTGATGCCTTCAGAAGTAATTGTTAACCTTGCTAAACTCTTGGTGTGTCTGTGGTGAGTGCCATCATCTGGTAAAAATGTTAATTCATCCAGCACTTGGTTCATGACCAAACACCTGCAAGACTAATAACAATGCCATCAGCCTCAGCTGCACCTTGTGTTTGGAGCTAATTACCAAATGTTGACGTGCTAACACAATAAACCACAGCGGCGAACACGGTCAACATGTTTCATTCAATCATAGCCAAGGCATGCGGCCCGCAGCCCTTTGTTAAGTTTTCACACATGGTTGTCCTGCTTAGCAGTGGCTCACAGAACAGGTGGGACACAGGATGAGACAAAGATCAAGCACAACACAAACCTTGGGTAGGGATCGTGCATCGGGGTGTGCGCTTGCATGTATGCAAATGCATGCATTTGGCAGGATGAGCATGTCATGGATTTATTTTGTCAAGGATAAATGTATCTACCAATAAAACTAAACGTCTTTTTTATGTAAAATTGGTGCAGTAACAGAAATGTGTGCAGTGAAAGGCATTTTGAATAATGTGTACCGGTAGTCGTTTTATAAATAATGTATGGGTAATATATGTTGCTAATTATAGAGTTTTGCCCAGCAGCGCATTATCGGTAGAAATAGTCAGATAATGTTAGAAATTAAAGCGTGCCCAAATGTCTTGTTTTATGGTTAAGTTATGTATTTTCCTCTGCACTTTTCTCTCTCTTCCGCTGGAAATGGAATATCGGCTACGGGTGTGTGTGAACTCCTGCTGTTATTTGTCTACTCGTCTGATCAATAGAGAAGAAATGTCAAATCAAAGCAAACCAATGCTGCGTCGTGCCCCAGCCAGGTTAAGCAGAGCTGACTGGAGAACATGCATAACGCTCTTATCCTCTCACTCAATCAGTACGTATCAGCTCTTCAGAGCATATAAGGACAAGTCATCCTTTGGCCAGAATGAGATGATGCTCTGTCTGCTCTCTCTGTTCCCTTGATAATATATGAATATGCATGCTGAGGATCCGGACATCTCTGAACGATTTCAAAGCATCTTTATCCGTATGATCTGTGTAGAAATTAATATTGAAAACATCAGTGTCGGCAAACACAGCCCACATACCCCAAAGAAATTATCTGTTTTTCAAAACAGTATATCGGTGTCCTGATACGCTTACACTGCAATACTTAAAAATAAACCCATGCATACACTGCAAAACAGAGAAATAAACACAAGCAAGTAGAGCAGTACGCACAAGAAACAATGTAAGAGATGAATGATGATGAGCTACTTCAACAAAATTCCACATATTGAGTTCATAGCTGTTGAACCCGATCCAGCTGTAGCTCTTACTTTTCTCACTTAACTCACTGAACAGAAACTTTCGACTTATGAATTCATGTATCCGTTTTGTATCTGTGGCATAAGCTGCAATGTCAAATGTGTTTCTCCTTTTTCATGTGCAGTTTAGAGCTGCAGATTTGACGTACAACTCCCTTCTGCCCACGAAAATCTGTGATGTAGAATATGCAAGTTGATTTGTTGTCATATAAAATGCTGTGACAGCCAATGGCAGTTAATTGCACTTTATTACATAATGTCTGGCTTTTAAATGCTTGAATAACACTGTTTACACACAAAACCTGTTATCGCTTTTTCTTCCATTTGAACTAAGTGAGTTCAGAATTGTCATAATGCCAATCGGGATTGGCAGCAGCGAAGCCTGATCATCAAAAGTTGTTTAAATGCTGAATGTATTTCAGAGACAGATTTAACAAGCTAATAAGGAAGCCCAGACGTGACCTGACCTCAGCATTACAGGGTCAGAAATAGATTATCTCAACACTTTGTGCGTGTGTGTGTCTTTGTTTATGAAAGCTTTACAAAAATCTGCCCAAAATAAAAGGTAAAAACACTTAAACCTATTACCTGTCTGCACTTATACTGTCTCTCTCTATATCTCTGTAAGTATGTATATATGTGTGTGTGTGTGTGTGTGTACTTACCATCATTAATGGTAAAATATGCAGCCCACGCTCACCAACTGACATACGAATGACACAACAATGTGTAATTAATTATGTGTGCAATAAGCATATATAATAACCATGATGTATTTGCTGAATTAAACTGAGGGGTTGTCCTGCCTAAACGGTATCTATTTATTTCGTGTCAGCTTAGATTATGGCAAAGGACAACAGGAATGTTAATTATTAAATCACAGGATAAGAGTAGGAATTATGGAACAGTTACCTTATGAAGGACCATTCTGGGTGGTGAGAACAAACTAGTCATAATTATATATAGTACATTACATAAGTAATTCAAGCAAACAAATAATATTACAACTTTTTTTCTTCTTGGGGTGAAAAAAAGTCACTTCCTCAGTTTCATCAAATATTCTACAGAGGCTTTAATTAAAAGCAAGGCAAACTGGGACTCATCGGCACATCGGAAGGTTATAATAAGAACTAGCCCTCTAGAAGAAGCACAACAACATGGTTCGATTTCAATATGCAATGAGATACATTGGAAATATATATATACGTTTGTATCTTCTATGTCAACACTGCTCATTTTTATGTTATGTTCACTTCCTCTTCTTTTGCAGTCAGATTCTCCCAGGAAAAAGCCACCTGTGACAATGGAAGGTATTTATTGACATTGTTCCAAGAAGAAGGGGCGATGAGCAACTTCCACACCCTGATCTTTGTTCGTTAGTCTTTGGTTTGTGCTGTCAGAGCCTCTAGACTCTGTTGTTGTTTGCCTGTGGGGGGTGCTGGAGGCTTTCCTACATACAGGGCAGAGGGCAGAGAAACAACACAGAGATGTCACTACTTCCCCACAAGTAAACCCAAACTGTATTCACATGCACTCGAAAGCCATGCAAAGTAGAGGAAAACGGGGGCTGATTTGTTGATAGTGTTTGAACTATAGTTGAGCCAACAATGGACCTGGAGTTCGTCTGACAAATAGGATGGGGGAACATACAGGCCGCACAGAAATAAGGGCCGAAAGCTTATGCTCTTTTTGCTTTCATATTTCAGTATGTGCAGGGTCCGGTTGTGAACAACCAGTTTATTACACGACTGCGGATTTCTGTGACAACATAACTCCCTTCAAATACTTTGAAATAATGTATTTCGCTGTGTAAATATCAGACTCTAAATCCCTTGACCGTTGGTTTGAGTATAATTCAATTGAAAGTCGACAGTCTTCTCTTAGGGGCCTCACCTCAATTCAGACTCGTCCAAACACTGAACTGGACCAATTTACTATCCTCGCCTCAGGCCAGATAGTGTCTCAACATAGGAACAAGATGATACACCACAGCAAACACGAGAGATGCACAAACACGCGCACACACACACACACACAATTGTAGGGCTTATTGAAGTTCACACGCAGACAAATGGAAAACATGTCACACACATGAACATTGATCATTGTTCAATTCAATTCAGTTTATTTTGTCCAGCACATTATCACAAATTACAAATTTGCCTCAAAGGGCTTCACAATCTGTACACATCCCTGTCCCAGGACCTCACATCGGATCAGGAAAAAGTCCCAAGAAAAAGAAAAAAAAACTTTCACGGGGAAGAAAAGGAAGAAACCTTCAGGAGAGCAACAGAGGATGCCTCTCCAGGATGGAGAGAAGCAATAGATGTCATGTGTACAGAAAGAATCATTCCAGAGTTACAACACATTCAATGAGTATGACAGAGTGTATGAATAGTTGGTAGTAGGCAAGGACCACAATCCAGACCTCTACAATCCATCAGGCAGATGGAGGTAGAGAGGAGGAGTGGGTGGGGCACATCAGCAGGGCCATGGCATCAGACCCAGCCAGGTCCAATGGACCCTATGAGACGTGAAGTCACAAGGACTCCAGAGAGGAAGCAGAGTTAAAATATGCAATGGAGAGATAACAATTCATCCATAAGTAGAAAGAGAGGAGGAGATAGGTGCTCAGTGTATCCTAAAACGTCCCCCAGCAGCCTATAAGCCTATAGCAGCATATCCAGGGGCTGGACCAGGTGAACCTGATTCAGCTGTTTGATTGTTTGGAAACATGACAGCTGTATTGCATGCAACAAGTCCCTGTTATTTACAACTGGATAAATAGGTATTATTTATGATATAAAAACAAATGTATCAATTTCCTACTTAACATTAAATGACATGAAATTAAATAAAACATAAGCCCTGCTTATTTCCAGTGTGAGCTGCCAAACATTTAGGGCTTCTCATAGACTTCCATCTGGGGCCGTTTCAGCCTATCTCACCTTAAGTATTTACATTTTATGGTATCATTGAAGACTGTGGTCTTCAGTAGATTTTGTTCAGTAAAGGATATAGCATTTTGGTCAGTTGCAAAAAAAGAAAAAGAAAAAAGTTGAAGGAGTTTTATTTCTGGTGCTCTCAGCATTACAAAGTTAGATTTGAAAAGAGAACATGTTTTTCCAGTCCCAGTTCCATGGAATAATCCACCGAACTTGGAGTGAGTATTTTTGTCTTTCTTTTTAAAGAAAATAATACCGTCCACAGGGAGGTTTGCGTGAAACACAGTTTCTAAAAGACGGACAAACAAAACTAAGCAGAAAAGGTTATTGCTGCTGGGATTGTGTTCACTGGCAACTATTATTTTTCCAGTGAAGGAAGTACTGCTTTGTTGGGGTGCAAGATAGTTGTGTAACAAGCTGGACTTTGATACTGCAGACCAGGGTTTGGATCCTGAGTTCCATGTGCTTAGGATTTGGCAACAAAATGTTTTTGGTAAAGATTTGTGCAATATTATTTATCCTCAAGATTGATCAAGTAAATGCCAGCTCATCACTCTACATGTATGTATGTATGTTTATATATATATATATATATATTTGTACATACACACACACACACATATACAGGACTGTCTCAGAAAATTAGAATATTGTGATGAAGTTCTTTATTTTCTGTAATGCAATTAAAAAAACAAAAATGTCATGCATTCTGGATTCATTACAAATCAACTGAAATATTGCAAGCCTTTTATTCTGATTTATTGCTGATTATGGCTTACAGCTTAAGAAAACTCAAATATCCTATCTCTAAATATTAGAATATCATGAAAAAGTATACTAGTAGGGTATTAAACAAATCACTTGAATTGTCTAATTAACTCGAAACACCTGCAAGGGTTTCCTGAGCCTTGACAAACACTCAGCTGTTATAAATCTTTTTTTTTACTTGGTCTGAGGAAATATTAAAATTTTATGAGATAGGATTTTAGAGTTTTCTTAAACTGTAAACCATAATCAGCAATATTAAAAGAATAAAAGGCTTGCAATATTTCAGTTGATTTGTAATGAATCCAGAATGCATGACATTTTTGTTTTTTTAATTGCATTACAGAAAATAAAGAACTTCATCACAATATTCTAATTTTCTGAGACAGTCCTGTATATGTATATATTGTGGCAGCCAGCCACGGACGAGACCACGAGGGGAAGTAAGGGATGGGAAATACCGACTGTTCCCTGTACTTCCCCACTGCGGCCCAGAGAGGGAGCCAACGGAACACCGACAGCCAGACAACAAAAGTGAAAACACCTGGGGGTGATTGGAGGCACGGGCCGGCAACCAATCACCACCCGGTACGTGGCAGATAAAAGACAGGACAGAAGCCCACAAGGAGAAAAGTGGGGGAGACGACGATACGCCCGATTGAACTAAACCTCTGGTATTGGGAAATAAAAGACTTTGCATTTGATGGTAAATTGGGTGTGGACAGTTTAATTATTATTTCTCAGTCACGGGGCACCCGCCGGGTGCCACATATGGTGGAGAATGCGGGTTTCGCATTCTGACTGAAGATAATGATTAAACCCCCCCAACTACAATGGAATCAAAGGATTTAACGGCGCTGATTGCACAACTCGTGGCTAACAATCAACAGCTCATAGTTAACAATCAACAGCAGCAGACGCGCCACGACCAGACCCTGCTGGTGCAGCAGCAAACCACCGAGCTTCTGCGGACCCAACTCACGGAGCGTTACGAAGCCCAGGAGGAGCATGCTGGCTATGAGAGGGACCGCCGGGTCCACCCCGCACGCTTCCTCACCAAGCAGACCCCCGCGGATGACATTGAGGTCTTCCTGCTCACCTTTGAGAGGACCGCGGTCAGAGAAGAGTGGCCTATCGACCAATGGGTAGGACTGATTAGCCCATTTTTGTCAGGCATAGCGCAGACCACCTACCAGGACGTAGCCACTGACCCCCTTACCACTTTTGACACCCTAAAACGGGAAATTTTGAAACGCCATGGGTTTACACTGATCACCCGAGCCCAGCGTTACCACGAGTGGGTATTCGACCCCACAGTCACCCCTCGAGCACAGATGCATGAGCTAGTGAGGCTTACCAATGCTTGGCTGATCTCAGAGCCAAAAACCCTCACTCCCATCGAACGGATCATCATGGACCGATTCATGAGGTCACTTCCCTACGACGCCAAGAAATTGGTGTGTCAACAGAATCCCCAGAGCGTGGACCAGCTGGTGGATCTGCTGGAAGGGTACCAGGCCGCCCAGGGAGTACTGCGCAATGGACGGCTGGGGAATACAGAAGCCCCCACGCGCCCCAAGAAGCGACAGCCCGAGGAGGGGCCCGTCGTGAGACCTACACAGGAAACACCATGGAGACGGCCCCCCACCAACCCCGACCACCGAAGGTGTTACGAGTGCGGGGAGGGAGGCCACATCGCCTGGAACTGTCCCCAGAAGGGTGATGTGCACATGGTCTCGGCCACCAGCGAGAAACCCGCCGGACGACCCTATGGGTTACTAACCACAGGCTGGGCAGAAGAGACGGGGGACTCACCCTCGACTCCGGTCACCGCTAACGGGCGAGACGCCAGCGCCCTGATAGATTCCGGAAGCGTGGTGACGCTGGTGCGACCGGAGTTCGCCCAGACCCCTCTCCTGGAAGACACACTGAGTGTCACGTGTATACATGGCGAGCACCGTCAGTACCCCACTACAAACATCACGTTAAAAACAGTAAAGGGAACATACTCGGGCACCGCCGGGGTCGTACCAGGCCTACCAGTAGCCGTGCTCATCGGGCGGGACTTCCCCCTCTTCAGACAGCTGTGGCGGCGCCTGGCCATGGGAGGGCCGGAAGGCCCGAGGGGGCCCCTCGGCCCCGCCTCCCAGGCAGCGCCACTCGGCACCCCGCCTCTGTGCGGTGCAGGACGTCGACCCCCAAGGCTCCACCGACCCCCTCTCAGAAGGAGAGTCCAGCACCGGGGAGGTAGTGGCGGAAGAGGAAGAGGGACCGGGGGAGACGAGGGAAGGGGAAAGGAACCCCCTCGAGGAAGAGGCAGACGCTTCCCCCAGCAGAGAGGAAGCCGACCAATGGGACATGTTCCCCTTCAACAACGACACCGACGTGGGCCCAAGGGCTGAGCCTCTAGCCGGGAGATTCGGCTCTGCCCAGCTCGAGGATGTCAACCTCACCAGCGCTCTGCAGCAAGTCTCTGTGATCGACGGGCGACTCGTCGAAGGGGTGAGACAACGTGTATATCCTCACTTTGCCATTAAAAATGCATTATTATACCAGGTTGTCTGGAAAGCCTCCGGAACTAGTGACTTGTTGTTAGTACCACGGCCATTTATCCCCATGGTGCTGCGCTTAGCTCACACTCACCAGCTCGGAGCCCACCTAGGAGTAGAGAAAACCCTAGAGAGGATTAAAGCCAGGTTTTACTGGCCAGGCATAAAGAAAGCCGTAGAAGAGTACTGCCGGAGCTGTCCCGAGTGCCAACAGGTGGCACCCAGACCCCATCACCGCAACCCCCTAGTCCCCTTGCCTATAATTGCCGTACCGTTTAGTCGAATAGGGATGGACCTGATCGGGCCACTGCCAAAAAGTGCCCGAGGACACCAATACATCCTAGTGGTCCTAGACTACGCCACCAGGTACCCCGAAGCAATTCCCCTACGCACCATGGCCTCCAAGGGAATAGCTCGCGAGCTAATGCTAATGTTTTCACGGGTAGGCATTCCCGAGGAAATATTAACAGACCAAGGCACCCCCTTCATGTCCCGAATCATGAAAGACCTATGCCGAGTCATGAACATTACCCAGTTGAGAACGTCAGTATACCACCCTCAGACTGACGGGCTGGTAGAGCGCTTCAACCAGACCCTGAAACAGATGTTGAGGAAAGTTATCGAAGCGGACGGAAGGAATTGGGATCAGCTCTTACCACACCTAATGTTTGCCATTCGTGAGGTGCCCCAGGCTTCCACAGGATTTTCTCCCTTCGAGCTGCTATACGGGAGACAACCCAGAGGACTCCTAGACCTGGCCAAAGAAGCCTGGGAGCAACAACCCTCACCCCATCGGACCCTGGTGGAACACGTGGAGGAGGTACAGGAGAGAATGGCCACTATATGGCCCGTGGTAAGAGAACACATGGAGGCCGCCCAGGCCGCCCAAGCCCGTGTCTACAACAGGAGCGCACAGCCCCGGGTGTTCGGCGCCGGAGACAGAGTGTTGGTGCTGGTGCCCACCTCGGAGTGCAAGTTCCTGGCCAAATGGCACGGCCCCTACGAGGTGATCGAAAAGGTGGGAGAGGTCAACTACCGCATTAGGCAGCCCGGGCGAAGACCACCAGAGAAGGTATATCACATCAATTTGTTAAAAAAATGGGTCGCCCGGGAGGCTGTGTGTGCTGTATCTCTCCCACCAGGCCCGTCAAAAACGGAGGCCGTAGTGGTACCTATGGGCGAGCAGCTATCCGAGAGACAACGCCAGGACCTCCGAGAGCTGATCGACCGCCATAGAGATGTGTTCTCTACGGAAGCCGGCCATACCAACCTTCTGGAACATCACATCATTACCGAGCCCGGGAAGAAGGTAAAGCTGAGGCCCTACCGAATCCCGGAGGCCCGGAGAGAAGCCGTGCGGCAAGAGGTTAAAACGATGTTACAGAACGGGATCATCGAAGAGTCCCATAGTGAGTGGAGTAGCCCCATTGTGCTGGTCCCCAAAACAGACGGAACCCTCAGGTTCTGTAATGATTTCCGGCAACTAAACCTGATATCCAAGTTCGACGCATACCCCATGCCTAGGGTGGACGAGTTGATCGAGCGGCTGGGGACCAGCCGATATATCACCACCCTAGACCTGACCAAGGGGTACTGGCAGGTACCCCTGGCGCCAGCGGCCCGGGAGAAGACCGCCTTCATCACCCCCGACGGGTTGTTCCACTACCTAATGCTCCCGTTTGGCCTACATGGAGCCCCGGCCACCTTCCAGAGGCTGATGGACCGCGTCCTCCGGCCCCACCAGAAATATGCAGCAGCCTACATAGATGATATTGTCATCCATGGGGAGGAGTGGGGGACCCATCTCCAGCAGGTCACCGCCGTGCTGAGAGCCCTGAGAGGGGCCGGGCTGACCGCCAACCCCAAGAAGTGTCGCCTCGGCCTTCGGGACGCAGATTCCCTGGGGTTTACAATGGGGCGTGGATGCGCCAAACCCCAGGCAGGCAGGGCCGAGGCGATCTGAAACTGGCCCCGGCCCCCAAACCAAAAAGCAGGTGCGAACCTTCGTGGGCTCACCAGCTATTACCGCCGGTTTGTCCCCATTTCTCCTCCTCGCAGCACCCTCACGGACCTCACCAGGAGCCGGCTGGCCGACGGATCCTGTGGACAGAAGAGACGGAGAAGGCATTCCAAGAGCTCAAAGAGGCGCTCTGCTCAGGACCAGTGTTGGTGACCCCCGATTTCTCCAAACCCCTCATCGTCCAGACAGACGACGGAAACAGGGTGGGTGCCGTTCTATCACAGCTGCAAGAAGGGAGGAACACCCCATTACGTATATCAGCAGAAAACTGCTACGAGAACAAAACTACTCGACGATCGAGAAAGAATGTTTAGCCATTAAATGGGCGTTGGAAGAGTTAAAATATTATTTGTTGGGACGGCACTTCACCCTTGTCACGGACCACGCCCCTCTCGTCTGGATGTCAAGGAACAAAGAAACTAATGCCAGGGTCACTCGCTGGTTCCTGTCCCTTCAATCCTTTGCCTTCTCCGTCGTCCACAGGTCCGGGGCCGCGCATGGGAACGCGGATGCCATGTCCCGGAGAGACGCCTTGGGGGGATGGGCCGCCCCGCCCTCCCGGTTGGAGCTGAGGAGGGGGGTGTGTGGCAGCCAGCCACGGACGAGACCACGAGGGGAAGTAAGGGATGGGAAATACCGACTGTTCCCTGTACTTCCCCACTGCGGCCCAGAGAGGGAGCCAACGGAACACCGACAGCCAGACAACAAAAGTGAAAACACCTGGGGGTGATTGGAGGCACGGGCCGGCAACCAATCACCACCCGGTACGTGGCAGATAAAAGACAGGACAGAAGCCCACAAGGAGAAAAGTGGGGGAGACGACGATACGCCCGATTGAACTCAACCTCTGGTATTGGGAAATAAAAGACTTTGCATTTGATGGTAAATTGGGTGTGGACAGTTTAATTATTATTTCTCAGTCACGGGGCACCCGCCGGGTGCCACAATATATACACACATATATACACACAAGCATATATTTTCCTGTTGAAAATGTCATAGTATATGCGGTACATTATATGCTTTCACCATGTTCACAGACATATAGGCAAGACGATCGCATGCACACATTTGGATTCGGACAAAGATCGTGTTTTCACGGTTTTTGGTGACATATCATTGACTTACAATTAATTCCTGTAGACTTGACTGAACCCTAAACATAAATGTTTCCAGACAAGTTCTAACCCTTACCCTAACTGAGTCCCCACAATATGACTGTGTTAACAGATCCACGTCCACACACGATTGGTAAAACTCAGACACACACACACACTCTTGCTTCAACTCTGATCCTGTAAAGGTTGGTTCCCCTGAGCAGAAGTCTTTGGGGATCTGACTTCTTTGCTCCGCTCTTTTTGAAAACGTAATGCTATTCACGGTCTCTCTCTCTCCCTCACACACACGCACACACACACACACACACACACACACACACACAAAAACCAAGAGTCATAAGCTCATTCCTTCAAAGTGTTTCCCTATTTGGCTTCTCTCCTCCAAGTCTCTGTTTGGGTAACTCTGCCAGCATCTCTTCTCTGTTCCTCACAGTTTGTCTCTGCTGCGACTGTGAGTCTGCAAATCTTCCTGGACTGCTCATATCGGTACATGGCGTCTGTATATGCCGAATGCCTTTTTTTATCCCATCACTTTTTCTTTCTTTTTTGTGGTTTTCCGCACCGTCTCTTGGACTGTTGAGGAAAGACTTATATTTGCCCTATTCAACATTGTGCTTCCTGTTTTCGTGAAATAAAGCATGTTTGTTCTAGCATGGATCCAATTAGATAGAGCACACCTGGTTGTAGATATTAAAATGTTTTCATGAAGTGTTATACATGTAGTAGAAGGATATATACAATAAAATCATCATTGTTTGCAGAACCATTTAAAAACAATTTGGCAGTTCATTGCTTTTATTGTTTGCGTCAAGGGGTGTGTGTGTGTGTGTGGGTCTCTGGGTAGTTTAGTTTTAATTGTATCTAAAGCAAAACTTACTCACGTGAACCCATTGTTAAGAGAGAGTCATGAAGTGCTGCTCGGTTGGGCACCTACTGGGACACAAACAATGCAGAATCCCATAATATCAGCTTGAAACATTCTCCCTCTTGTTGTTCTGTTTATGACCCTGACAGTGTTTATTTGTTTACCCCCCACCACCACCACCACAGCCCCAACTTGAACTGCAGTAGTCTTTTTGATGTGATAATATGTGTGTTGTTTTCAGAGTTTGTTTCGCTGCCCCCATGTGGCTTACAATTTAAAAAAGAAAAAATGATAATATTGCAGGTCTAAGAGGCAATAGAATAAATTGTAAAGATACTTCATGACAGCCAAAGCTTACATCTGGAGTTGTTTTATGGTTGGTCAACAACACAGACCTTTCATCAGCAGGAGCGGACTGGTCATCTTGAGTGTTCCCAATGGGCTGGTGGTAAGTATAACAACATTGATGCTATGAATCATAACTGACCAGCCTCTCTGAAGGCTTTGTGTCTGTGAGGTAAACAAACCTTTTGAGATCAACTTGAGTCCCTCATGAACTTTATGTTCATCTAACATTTCACAGACTGAGCTCATGATGGCAGGATCATTCCTTTGGTTGCAATTAATTCACAACAAAAAATTGTAAATGGAAAATGTAATATATGCTGCCTACAGGTGCCTTTTTGAAATAGCAGAATTATACATTTAAATGAGACATTTAAATGAGACATTTAACTCGTCTACGGCTTTTTGGATAAACAGCATCATGGTGGAGATGTTACTCTACACAGTGCACATTCTAATCAGTTCTTCACTGAGCAGTATATAGTTAATACAATGTATGAGCTGTGTTATTTCAGAAATATAGCAGCTATGAATCTTCACATCTCAGTTGTGAAGATGATATCCTGAATCCACTTTTCAGCTCATATTGGGATATATAATGATGTTAATGAAAATATGTTTAATTGTTTTGAGAGAGTGGATATTTTCATGAATGGCAAGTGAATAACCTCAGCACTCATCATTTTCTGTTATGTACTTTCAACATATTTCTGTATTACTATTATTATTCATAAACACTAATTAACAATACAAGGCATGTTATGCAATTCATCTTCCATGTCATGTGACAATTCATTATAATGAATTCACATTTAAAACGTTATTTTTACTCAACCGTTCTGTGTTGAAATTCCACTGCTCTCCTCATCCCAGTCCTGTTTTAAACTGCTATAAATCTAAGCCCATAAATTAAAGAAAAGATTCTAACAGGTCTCTGGCAAGTTTTCTTCCCACTGAGCATGATGTTACCGAAAAAAGGGGTTTAATAATAAGCTGCCTCTTGCCACGCAGATATGATTTAGATTCTAAATACGCCTGTTGTGCTTCAGAGCATTACTTTGATGAAAGCAGACATATGTAGAGTCTCTGGAAGGAGGAATACTGATATCACACCCACAAAGCAGTTTAGTGGCTGGGACTCACACACATGCACACGCACACACTTACACACACAGACACACACACGCACACACAAATAAATGTGTCAAATTACTGCCAGGTGAGAAACTATGGAAACATACCCTCCGTGGGTGTTTTTATTAGCTTAAGTAACTTAAAGGTTGCGTCATTCATTAAACTCTGACATTGTAAGCAGAGGCGTACTTAGGTTTTAACTGACACAAGAAGATACTTTAAAAGTCACAACGGGGGCGTTTTTCAATGTGATCCATTTACAAAATGTTTCCCAACTGCACATACAACACGGCTAAAAAGTGAACCAAAACAAACGTCAACGGATTTTTCTGAGCTTTTGCACTGCTAATAAAATACATCAAACAATCATGTCGATCAATTCATCTATACTTATGAATCAACAACACGGAGACCCTGAGTCTGAACTGGCAAACTTTAGTGCTCCTTTTAACCTCGACAAAGGTCGCACAGACTAGCTCTACTCCCTCCATTCTGAATGAGACAGCTAACAAAAATAAAAATCAAGCTTAAATCTCAACGCAACACAGTTGAAACTTCATCACGGATGCAAACCCCCTGTATTTTATTGACACAAGGCTCTTTTTTGTGATGAAAAGCTTTACAGTTTAAAAGGGCCATGACTTGAGTAGCCTACTGGCATTCTTAACTGCACTTGAATACTCTCGGGTCACTGCAAGGTGAAGGTATGAAGCAGATGATGACAATACATACAAAAAGGTAGAAAAATACTGGCGGTAGTAGTAAAGATTATTAGTGTTGTGATATAAAGGTATTGGCAATGAACATAATTTTAATAGTATCGATATGATAATATTGTGCTGTAGCAGGTCTCACGCCACTACCCGTGGGTTTCCCCCAAAAGCTCCAAGGATCAGCCATGACCAAAGAGACCAAGGTTCCGCTTAGAAACATTTCTTTATTGTGTTTCACACAACCCAGAGCAGACCGCAAAACTGCGCCTCTGCTCACTCTCCCGCTCCACTCTCACCTGAGAGCTTTTATGAGCGCGGCCTCGGCTGCTGACTGATTGCCAATCACCAGCAGCCTAGGCCAAATTGGAGACAGCTGCCACATGTGCAAATAATCCAGTGGCTCTCAAATAAATGTGTATATTATTACAGAGTCTCTTTATTGGTTCAGCTCTCCGCGAATGCTACCATAAGTTAACGTGGTAGTGGAGTTTGAGAGGCTCAGTGATTCTGGGAGCTATGTTGTCCGGAGCATTAGCCCCTGGTAGGCTCTCCGAAGGCAAACATGTCTCGGGTGAGAGTCCAGACTAAGAGCGGTTCAAAAAACCCTGATGAATAGCAGCCCACATACTTTAGCTACCTCGGAAAGGGAAACCGGGGCACCCTCCCGGAGCCAGACCCGAGGAGGGGAGCTTGCCGGCAAACGTCTGGTGGCCGGCCCTACGTCCATAGGGCCCGGTCGGGCTCAGCCCGAACAAATAACATAGTGCAGCCACCCTGTGGACCCTCCACCAACAGGGACAAGCATCGGGGTCGGGTGCTATGTAGACCGGGCGGCAGACCTGGCAGGGGGCCTGGGGGAGCCGATCGCCAGCAGCATAGACGAGCTCTCGGGACGTGGAACGTCACTTCGCTAGCGGAGGAGCCAGAGCTGGTGGAGGAGGTGGAGCGGTGCCAGCTAGGTATATTTGGGCTCACCTCCATGCACAGCGCTGGCTCTGGAACCAAGCTCCTGGAGAAGGGTTTGACTTTGTCCTTTTCTGGATTGCCCAGGGTGAGAGGCGCCAGGTGGGAGTGGGGATACTCATGAGTCCCTGGCTGAGCGCTGCTGTGTTGGAGTTTTCCCCCGGAGAATGAGAGGGTCGCCTCTCTGCGCCTACGGGTTGTGGGGAGTAAGGCTCTGACTTTCTGCTGATGCACAAAACCACAGCTCAGAGAATCCGGCCTTCTTGGAGTCGGTAGGAGGGGTCCTGGAAAGGGCACCGCCTGCCGACTCCATGGTTCTCCTGGGCAACTTCAACGATCATGTGGGCAATGGCAGAGAAACCTGGCGGGGGGTGATTGGAAGGAACGGCTTGCCCAATCTGAACCCGAGCGGTGTTCTGTTATTGGACTTATGTGCTAGCCACGGTTTGTCCATAACGAACACCATGTTCGAACATAAGGTAGTGTACCTGGTACAAGAAGACCTTAGATAGATAGATAGATATATACTTTATTAATCCCCAAGGGGAAATTTGTCGTGACAGTAGCAGCAACACACAAGAATAAAAACAAAACACAAAATATAAGAAACAGGGATGAAAGATATAGAAGTATACAAGTAAAATACAAAACAAAATATATATGTAAATATACAACAACACACAACAACACTGACAAATCAAATACAAAAAATATTAAATATAGACAGAGTGCAAAAAGCAAAGTGTGTGTATGAGTGCAGAGCAAATGAAATGAAATGTGTGTGTATGTGTGTAGTGCAAACAAATGAGATGTGTGAAGTGCAGATCAACATAGTGTAAGTATTCAGTTATTGTTGTAGTTATTGCACTATGATCTGGCAAGAGGTGATCTGTTATAGAGCCTCATAGCCGCCGGCAGGAATGTTCTCCTGTATCAGTCCTTGTGGCAGCGGAGCGTGAGGAGACGTCTGGAGAAAGTCCTCCTCTGTCCCTGTAGGAGGTGGTGGAGAGGGTGGTCCGGGTTGTCCAATATGGACACAAGTTTCTTCAACGTCCTCCTCTCCACCACCTGTTCCAGGTGCTCCAGCTGGCAGCCGATGATGGAGCCAGCCTTCCTAACCAGTTTGTTAGACGGCTGGTGTCACCGGCTCCGATGCTGCTCCCCCAGCAGACAATGGCAAAGTGCAGTACACTGGCGACAACCGACTGGTAGAATAACTCCAGCATCTTGCTGCACACGTTGAAGGATCGAAGCTTTCTCAGGAAAAAGAGTCGACTCATCCCCTTCTTGTACACAGCGTTGATGTTGGCCTTCCAGTTCAGTCGGCTGTCGATGGAGACGCCCAGGTACTTGTACTCCTCCACCATGTCCACGTCCACTCCCAGGACACTCAGAGGTGTAGGAGCTGTCGCCTTCCTCCTGAAGTCCACCACCATCTCTCTGGTCTTGGCCACGTTCAGCCGCAGGTGGTTCTCATCGGCCCACTTTACAAAGTCACTCACCACTGCCCTGTACTCCTCCTCCCGTCCATCCCTAATACACCCGACCACTGCAGAGTCATCAGAGTACTTCTGCAGATGGCATGACTCCGTGTTGTACTGGAAGTCACTGGTGTACAGGGTGAAGAGGAAGGGAGACAGAACAGTTCCTGTGGGGCTCCAACATCACTGACCACCGTTCCAGACAGCACACGGCCCATTCTGACAAACTGTGGTCTGCCTGTGAGGTAGTCAGTGATCCAGGAGATGGTGGACGCATCCACACCGACCACCCGCAGCTTCTCACTCAGCAGCAGTGGCTGGATGGTGTTAAATGCACTGGAGAAGTCAAAGAAAGTGACTCTCACAGAGACACCGGTTCCATCCAGGTGCGACTGAGCTCGTTGCAGCAGGTAGATGATGGCGTCGTCCACTCCCACATGAGGCTGGTAAGCAAATTGCAGAGGGTCCAGCGACGATTTCACCTGTGGCCGGAGGTGGGCCAAGACCAGCCTCTCCAGCACCTTCATCACATGGGAGGTGAGGGCAACCGGTCGGTAGTCATTGAGGCCAGATGGTGTTGACTTCTTTGGTACAGGGACCAGGCACGATGTCTTCCACAGCACCGGGACTTCCCCCAGCCTCAGGCTGAGGTTGAAGAGGCGCTGCAGGACACCAGACAGCTGGGTGGCGCAGGTCTTTAGGACCCTGGGGCTGATGCCATCAGGACCTTCAGCTCTGCGCTGGAGTAGTTTCTCCAGCTGTCTTCTCACCTGGTCAGTCGTCACAGAGAGAGGGGGGAGGGTGGAGGAGCCCATTGTTATTGAGGGCTTGGTGGATGTGCAGCTCAGCAGGGGGGACAGAGGGGGAGGTGTTTGGGATGTGTGATGTGGAGGAGACAGGAGAGGGCTGTGAACTGAACCTATTGAAAAAACAGTTCAGCTCGTTGGCCCTCTCCAGGGAGCCCCCTGGCTGTCTACCTCCCACCTTGAAGCCAGTTATCTGCTTCATTCCAGTCCACACCTCCTTTGTGTTGTTCAGCTGGAGTTTGGCCTCCAGCTTCCTCCTGTAGGAGTCCTTGCCCTCCCTGAGCTTCACCTTTAGGTTGCGCTGGGCTCTCCTCAGCTCATCCCTGTCTCCAGACCTGAAAGCAGCTTTCTTCTTGTTAAGAAGCGCCTTCAGGTCCCTGGTGATCCAGGGCTTGTTGTTGGGGAAGCAGCGCACAGTCCGTGATGGGATGGTGGTGTGTTCACAGAACTTGATGTATTCCGTGATGCAGTCGGTCATACTGTTGATGTCCTCCCCATGCGGTCCACACAACACATCCCAGTCCGTTGACTCGAAGCAGTCCTGTAGAGCGTCGTTAGCCTCCAGAGACCACCTCCTCACAGTCCTGGTGGTCACCGGCAGCCTCTTCACCAGAGGAACATACCTGGGTGTCAGCCGGACCAGGTCATGATCAGACCTGCCGAGGGGGGGAAGGGCAGTGGCACTGTATGCGTCCTTAGTATTAGCATATAGCAAGTCCAGAGTTTTATTGTTCCTTGTTGGGCAGTCTATGTATTGATGGAAGGTTGGCAGAGCTTTATCCAATGTGGTGTGGTTAAAGTCACCAGTGATAGCCATGAATGCTCCAGGCTGATGATTCAGCAGAGCAGACACAGTGGAATGGATGGTGTCCACAGCTTCCTCAGCATCAGCTGATGGTGGCACGCATACCGACAACCACAATGGCGGACGTGAACTCTCTCGGCAAATAGTACGGGCGCATCCCCACGGCCAACAGTTCAATGTTCGGGCTACAGAAGCGCTCCTTCACGCACACATGGTCCGGATTGCACCACCGTTCATTCACATAAACAGCGATCCCGCCCCCCCTCTTCTTACCGCTCTGTGTAGCGTCTCTGTCAGCCCGAACAGTCCTGAAGCCGGGCACGGACGCGCTGTGATCCGGAAAGTCCGCGTGCAGCCACGTCTCAGTAAAACACAAGAGACTGCTCTCACGGAAGATCCTCTCAGTCATTACCAGCGCGCCGAGCTCATCCGTCTTATTCGCCAAAGACCTCACGTTCCCCGTTATGATCGACGGTACCGAGGGTTTGTATCTCCTCGTTTTAGCCCTCCGCTTGACACCCGATCTGCAGCCGTGAGACCTTCTCCGTAGCTCCAGCGGGTTCACAGGTCTGTCTCCAGGCAGAAGCTGCGGCCTGCACAGCGCGATCAGCTGAGCACGCGAGTAGACCGGAGATCAATGATCGACTTTGTAATCGTATCATCTGATCTGCGGCCGTATGTCTTGGACACACTGGTGAAGAGAGGAGCAGAGCTGTCAACTGATCACCACCTGGTGGTGAGTTGGATCAGATGCCGGGGGAGTTGGCTAGAAAGACTTGGCAAGCCCAAAAATGTAGTGCGGGTGAACTGGGAACGTCTGGTGGAGGACCCTGTCCGAGAGGTTTTTAACTCCCACCTCTGGATGAACTTTTCACACATCCCGAGGGAGGTTGGGGACATGGAATCATGAAATCAAGTGGATCATGTTCAAAGCCTCTATTGTGGAAGCGGCCGATAGGACCTGTGGTCGTAAGGTCATCTGTGCCTGTCGTGGCGGCAACCCGAAAACCCGGTGGTAGACACCGGGGGTAAGGGAATGTCACCCTTATGACACAGATTTTATATGGGTTTGTATGAGGACATGGAAAAAAAGTCGACACTGAAGCTGAAGAAGGAGGCCTTTCGGGTCTGGTTGACCCAGGGGTCTCCTGAAGCATTTCACAAGTACCGGCAGGCCAGAAGGGCTGCAGCTGAGGTGGTCTCGGATGAAAAAACTCGGACATGGGAGGAGTTCGGGGAGGCCATGGAGAAGGACTTTCGTTGGCCTCAAGGAGGTTTTGGCAAACCATCCGACGGCTCAGGAAGGGAAGGCAGGGCCTACCCCAGGCTGTTCTCAGCAGGGGGGGGAAGCTGCTGACCCGGACGGGGGACATCGCCGGACGGTGGAAAGAGCAATTTGACTAACTCCTAAATCTGGCCAATATGTCCCCTCTAGAGGGGGCAGTGCCTGTAAACTTGGAGGGGGGGGTCACACCAATATCCCTGGCAGAGGCCGCTATGGTTGTCAAAAAGCTCCTTGGTGGCAAGGCGCCGGGGGTGGATGAGATCCGCCCTGAGATGCTAAAGGCGCTGGACATTGTTGGGCTGTCTTGGTTGACACACCTCTTCAATGTCGCATGGGGGTCAGGAACAGTGCCGTTGGACTGGCAGACCGTTGTGGTGACTCCCATTTTCGAAAACCGGAGAGTGTTCTCAAACTATCGTGGCATCACACTACTAAGCTTCCCGGGGAAAGTTTATGCCAGGGTGCTGGAAAGTAAGCTCCAACCTTTGGTCGAACCTCAGATTCAAGACCAGCAGTGTGAATTCTGTCCTGGTTGTGGAACTGTGGACCAGCTCTTTAACCTCGCAAGACTACTGGAGGGGGTCCTGGGAGTGTGCACAACCAGTCTACATGTGCTTTGTGGACTTGGAGAAGCCTTCTGACTGGGTCTCTCAAGGGTTATTGTGGGGGTTGCTAGTGGAGTATGGGGTTCCGTTGCAACGGGCTATCCGGTCTCTGTACGAAGCAGTAAGAGCTGGGTTCTCGAAATTAAGTCAAACACGTTCCCAGTGGGTGTTCACCTTTGCCAGGGCTGCCCTTTATCACCAGTCCTGTTTGTGATTTTCATGGACAGGATATCTAGGCGCAGCCTGGGGGTGGAGCAGGTGTTAGTGTCAGGTTTGGGGGTCTCGGGATCGCCTCTCTGCTGTTTACAGATGATGTGGTCCTGTTAACATCCTCAGACCATGACCTTCGGCATTCACTGGGGCGTTTTGCAGCCGAGTATGAAGTGGCGGGGATGAGAGTCAGCACCTCCAAATCGGTGGCCATGGTGCTTTGCCTGAAACTGGTGGATTGCTCCCTCCAGGTGGGGACAGACTGCCTACCCCATATGAAGGAGTTCAAGTATCTCGGGTCTTGTTCACGAGTGAGGGTAAGATGGAGCGGGAGCTCGACAGGTGGATCGGTGCGGTCTATTTACTGGTCGGTCTAGGTTACAACCTTCACCTATGGTCACAAACGTTGGGTCGTGACCAAAGTTCAAGCAACCAAAATGAATTTACTCTGTAGGGTTGCCGGACTCAGCCTTAGAGATGGGGTAAGGAGCTCGGACATCAGGAGGGAGCTTGAAGTTGATCCGCTACTCCTTTTCGTTGAAAGGAGTCAGCTGAGGTGGTTCGGGCATCTAATTTGGATGCTTCCTGGACGCATCCCTTTAGAGTTTTTCCAGGCAAGTCCAACTGGGAGGAGACCCTGGGAAAGACGCAGGACACGCTGGAGAGATTATATCTCCCAGCTGGCCTGTCAACGCCTCGGGATCCGCCAGAATGAGCTGGAAAATGTTGCGGGTGAAAGGAAAGTCTAGGTCAGCCTGCTGGGTCTGCTGCGACCCAACCCCGGACTAAGCGGATGAGAATGGATGGATGGATGGGTTCAGCTCTCTTGTGTTCATTCTCTATTTGCTTAATTTTCTTTCACCGTCAGTCCAAACAGCAAGTCAGAGTCAACAGCTGGTTTGAACTCCATTCATTTCAACTCAGAGCAAACCTCTAAAAGTTTTTAATGAGATTTTTTTCCATTCAAAATTAACTTCCTTCTCACATTGCCCAATATCCACTCAGTCAAAATGGGTTTCTCGGAAGAAATAACTTGGATTTGAGCATAGGTAACAATCCTTAAACACTTGAAGCACAGAGTGAACTTCATGTCTATAGAAAATGAAAAGTTATCTTGTGCGAGCAATGATGCAATGGCAAATGAGAGCTCCCTCACAGTCAGCCGATATGTGGATAAACGCTATCACTCACTTCATACAATCATATTTTCCCCAAGCTTGAGCTTCATGACTAACTGCCTCATAAACAATGTGAATGGAAATAGAAGCAGTTTGAGTCCAGTCTATTACTCAAGGTAGACATGCAACAAGGCAACATAAATAATCATGACCTGCAACTCTATGTCTCAAAAGATATTGCTTTATCGAAGAAGAAAAAAACAATAAAAAGAAAGAAAGACAAGTCTGATGATTTCTCTACTATTAGATTAGATTTTTTAAGGAAATTTAAATGAGCAAAAAGTGATGTTTCATTTCACAACTGTGGTATGGTGTGGAAGTGCTTGGAAGCCCTTTCGATTGCATCTTATAATATAATTGCAGCATGTCATAATCAGTGGTATATGAGAGCAATCTAAACAATATGTGGAATGTTTCCTCATTTGGAATGAACAATAACAAGTCCAAGAGCTCATGATGTACAACAAAGTTTACTGGACAGAATTAAACCACAGATGTAGGGATCACAGAATGCTGTATGCATCGTAACTGCCAGGCCAAGGTTTGGGATTAGCAAGCCACCAAAGCCAGCCAACACAGTTAAATAAAGTATCCCCAAGTGAGAGCACAGTGAATCTGACTGATGACATTTCTCGAAGGCTCCTGGAGTTCCACATATGCCCTGACGGAGGATATGCCGTCTGTAATTGGCAGAGCTGACAAGGATCAGGAAGAGTTAAAGTAGGCAGGTCTTATCATGTTTGCGTGGCTGCCTGTGTGGAATCTTCCATCTATGTGAGGACACATTTCAGACCTAAAGAATGGGGACATCTTTAGAAAGTGAAAACATCCCAGTTCGTTGAGCTACACTTAGGTTTATGTGAGGGAAAGGGTTACGTTTAGCTGATGAGTTGTGATGGTCACATTTAGAGACTGCATTGTTTTAATGTGGGACCTCACAAATAAAGAAGTCTATGTGTGGATTTGTCCAGTGAATTATTTTATACATATTTGTATCTCTCAGAGAGGTCTATGTGCAACAAACTTTGCAATATTTGACAATGTTTTTCTCCCCCACACACACACAAAATGTCAAACATCTTTGCTCCTTTATTTCTTAATATGGGATTAAATATTTTAGTTTAATGAGAAAAACACAACTTTTCTAAATGGTCCTGACAAGCTCCTGTCTCACTTATTGTGGTTTTTGCCTTGAGATGATTTAGAGATCTATTTGCCTTGTTGAACTATTTGCGACCTATTTAAAAAATTTTTTTAATAAAAACTGAAAAAATGTGCACAAATAGTGCTTTCTCCACTTGAATGTTTTATTTGGATGACTCACTGATGATCATTGTCTGAGAAATTACCATCTAAAGCAGTCTCGATGGCATTCCAAATCAGGACACTTCATCATCAGAGCCTTCGCTGTCTCAGTCTGCCCAGTGCATTGGGCTCAAACTCAGTGTGCAGTAGAATGCTATTGCAGCATTAGGAATAAATGAAAACGAGAGAACGAGAATGTTGTATTGAATTTTAATGATTTGCAATCCGTTTGTATCACAAACTTGTGGAATATTGTCAGCAGGTTTCACTTCATTGAATCAAAACACTGTCGAAATCAGATTTTGAGCTGATCTGATTTGCCCCTCGACGCCGAGTGCAGTATTCATGCTTTAAAAAAAATATTATCCAGTTATTACCTTGTCTGCATTCATTGTCATGAGATGCTTTGCATCTCTGCGATGCCGTCAAGTACCAAAATGTGTTTTGCACTTGATGAACGATTAGTAGTATCAACATTACTTTTCTCTCAAAGCTGCTGGAAAATTACATTCCAATTTCTCCGCAAAATTCTTCAAGCGTATGCCGTCCCGTTGGATCTCATGCAGCATCAGATTTTCAGTCACACTCTTCCAGTCTGGTAGGTGCTTCAGTGCTCTGCCAGTAAGCGGCCATTATGCCGATTGTTCCCTCTAATGTGGTGAGAAATGACACCCGGCCACCCGGTCCCATAAAACACTGCCAGAGACGCTGTTTTCACTTCACTCTGACTGATGTGATGAAGTACTTTCATTTCAGCAATATTTATCACGGGCCATTGGCCATGAGTGGGCCACAATGACACAAAATATGCAGTCTGTTTGGTTGTTTTACCTCAAGAGTGTTACATAATGATGAGTTTCCCACCTTGTTTTGTTTTTGTTTGGTTGCCTTATTTATTCTCTGCCTACTGTCTGCTGGTCTTTTCTATAAGGATGTGTCTTCCTTCCTTCCTGTTCTATCTGGCAACCCTTTTATCATCCTTTCCCCTTGTGTTTGTTAGTCTCTCATAGTCTTGCTGACAGCCACACTGTTTTGTGTGTGGCTTTTTTTCAATCATTGCTAGTTTACTTGTCTACTGGGTATGGACAACTTTTCCAAGGCAAAATTCAAAAACTTCTCAAGCTATTTGATGAGAAGTTCTTATGACCCCTGAGCACCCTGACAATCTCAGGTCATTTTGAAAATGTTTTCTTCACAATCTCCTCGCTCTCTCTCTCTCAGTTTCTCTCTCTTTCGCTCTTTAAGATGAATCGACGCGTTATCATGGAATGAGCATCAAGGGTATTAATTTAAAAGACTGAAAAGACTGCAGCATGGTGAACGGCATCTGCAGTCGGTAAAGTATGAGAACTAAAACTGTCCTTTTG
Organism: Pseudoliparis swirei; assembly: GCF_029220125.1. Taxonomy (NCBI): domain Eukaryota; kingdom Metazoa; phylum Chordata; class Actinopteri; order Perciformes; family Liparidae; genus Pseudoliparis; species Pseudoliparis swirei. The sequence goes on along the minus strand of NC_079402.1, from coordinate 8,303,990 downwards.
CTTCGGAGTGAATCATGGGAATGAACTTTTTACAGCATGCGTGATACAGTGCAGTATCTACATTTTAAAAATTGCAACACATGAGAATAGTCTATTGCACAATATATGACATACCCAAACAATACAGTGCCTTTACACCATCTTCCACCTCCCGAAATACATTGCAAACCAAAAGAAAAGAAGGGTGAACTTATGAAGGTTAGCGTAAGTTCAGATAGGAAGACAATACCCCTCACGCCAGCCTTTCATCCCTATGTCCGATAATCATTTTCCACACATGCGCACTCATTACTTACGTCAGCGCTGGGCGCCGTCAATCATGACACCAGCTGAGCAGATCAGCTGGTCCACTCTATCCAATAAGCATGGGGAAACAATGGCATGGCGAGCCAATCATCTCGTTGATGATCGGAGCAGTCGGCCCTCAACTACAAATCTCCCCGTAGAGTCCAAGCGCCAAAGACTCTGAGACTTCATCATTGCACATCACATGTTAACAATAAACATCCTTTCTTTATTTAACGGGTCTTCCCTGATTGAACTGGTTTAGTCTTGACTGTGGTGAGTCCTTTCACACCCTCGGTAGGTTGCTGCCAACCATTTAGTTGCCCTGGAGACACCGAGAAGCCATTTACTTCTCTATTGTTGAGGTGAGAGATGACCAGTTGTGGACTAATGTAAGTATCTCTGAAATAAGTTACAATCAATTATGCTGGCAACTTTTTTCTCTTCATTATCATACTTGATTAAATCAAAAACACAGCAGAAATGGATGGTTAAAATCAGAGAAAACACTTATGCTGAGAAGCAGTCTGTGCTGACCTCACTGATGAGGACACAGTAAATACAGAGAGCTCAAAGTCCATATGGAATACTATAATGTAAGCTTTTAGCAGGTGTAAAGCACATGTGTAATCAATAAGATTAATTGTGACTGCACTCCATTTAGATGTGGCAGTTCTGGAAGAGGTCTTCTAACAGCAAATGTGTTAATTCATCACGCAGTAAGAAAAGCACAGGGGTTACTAATAATGTTAATGTCTCTTCATCAATCAAACATTTGATTAATCACGCTGTTTAAAAAAAATCCGACTCTGAAAAAGCATTTTAAAAAGTCGGCTGTGCTGTGCTGGCATCATAGCTCCATGAACTCAAAGGCAAGTTCAGCATCAGGAACAAATAAATCCTTTGCGAGTCTGAATGAGATTTGGAATGGGCGACCGGAGGACTACAGAAGGGAAGGCACACATTGGTTCTTGACCACAAACTCAGACCAAGATTATAAATGTAATTACAAGATCCGCTTTTTTCTGGTCCTGAACAATATGAAAAAAATAATGTTTCTGGCCTGTCTTAAAAAAACTATGCCGCTGAAATCCCAATCATTCCCATAACTGAAACAAAAATCTGCTTGCATTTATAGTGGAAGCAGCTATGTAAAAAGCAACGTGCAATAATAGTGGTTAACTACTACCAGCCGCAACAGCGACACTGGTATTGTTTTAACCATAAGGTGGTTTAAAGTACTTTACCGTATCTGTGGACAGATGTTGTTCCCACTACAGCATCGCAAGAGTTGTCCCGTGAAGTATGCTGTTAACACTGAAGTATTTTGGAAGATGAGTAGAACAAAAAAATCTCCCAATATAACCTGAACACATCACCAACCTGGCAGCTGGGAAAGGGTAGATTGCACTTCATGAAGTCTCCTACTTTCTGCTTACTAATTAGACATTTGCCAACCGTGCCTAATGTGTTCAACCGTGGTCGACCCTGTCTTTAATGGTTACTGCTGCTGATGCTCTTCAGTCTACACACACACAAACACACACACAAACACATAGATACACCCCCCCCCCCCCCCCCACACACACACACACACACAACGCAGTAGGTTTTTCTCAACTTTGTGCAGATTGAAGATGGATGCCACAGCATTATGCTAATAGTAAACTCTGCTGTCCAATAACATGCTTCACTGCCTCAAAAGGAAAGAGAAACAGGCTCTGAAAGAGACAGACCACAGCCAGAAAAGAAGTTTGGGGTTACACATGGGAACATATGTTTCTGTTTTCAATGTGCTTTAGAGAAATACCTTGTAAAGTTTCAGGAATTAAAAGTGTCAGTTTTTTCCCCTTCTAGCTGCGTGTTAATGAGACATTTTCAATTTCCGGAGAGAGAATGACTCATCAAAATGACATTTCTAAATAACAGATGACTTTGTAACTTTTTTCCTTTGTCGGGAACCAGGCACGCTGAGGAAGGAAAGATAATGAAAGGAAAGCAGAGACAGAATAAACATCTGAATCAGGTGAGCCAGCAAGATGTGCAAGTCTTTTAAATCCCTCTGGTGCAGGGGCAACTGATTTGTCATGTATACAGATTCATTATTCTGGGCCAACAGGACCTTGCACTGAGTTCAATCAGCCAGTGGCAGATATAACCTAAAATATAGCATCAATCACTCCGAGAGTCCTTCTTGGAGGTCAGGCCCTTGTAAAATACAAGCATTCAAGGTAGGATGCTACTTGAACTGACTCAAAGTGTCTGATCATTTGCCTTTTTGATTGTTTCCCAGTATCAACTTAATAGGATTCTAAACGTGGATGTATGCAGGTGCAACGGACACTTTTAACAACCGTCTCATTCCTCAGACATGCGAGTTAAAGTGTTTTATGTGACTTATATTTACTTTTCCTAACAAGCAAACAATCTCTTGTGGTCACGAGAGTAATGACTTCCCTCTGTGTGGAGGAGGAAAAGTAGAGGGACGTTTTGATTGCAAAATATATTGGGGTTGAAGTTAGGGTGGAGGGTGTGAAGGGAGACCAAAGTCTGTTACTAATCTCCTATCAGCAATCAATGTTGGTTCGTTGAAATCATGAAGGCAGACTTTCTGCAAAACTCTGCCAAGTAGTGTTAGTTACCTGAACATAAAGCTATAGTTGATAATCTTGAGAAACAAGCATGACTACGCTATATTTAAAAACATTATCCAACCGAAAAAACCCAAACCAATATCGCCAACTTGTTGCCAGTGAAAGTAGCTAGCAGCGTTAGCTCTAAGAGTCAAGTTAAGTCTTGTCAGGCCGCCTGTCCCTTCAGGCCTCCATCCAATGTGCCACTTCCAGAATTGTCATTAAGGAGGATATTAAATACCATTCATTGTAAAACTGTAACAAGTGTTACAAAAAAATTACATTCAGTAAGAAAATATATATTTAAAAAAAATAGCGGTAGAGTTAGAACATCAAACATCTGTTCTCAAAAAGTCCTCTTTGACTGAGCATGGAAATAATGAGTCTGGCTTATTTCCACAACAAGTTTTAAGCATATATGTTTTGTTTGCTCATGAATGCAATTTTTTTTAAATCACAGAAAATGCACGGGTTAAAGAAATGTGGCACAAAGACAAGGACTCTCCCTCTCTCTTTTTTGGCTGCTTTCGTTTTGGTACATCAAGTTGTATGTGGCGCCAAAACGCTTTAAGAATCTTCAGCAGCAGAGTTTTCAGTCTCCCGGGGAATCAGCTCAGCCCAATGCTGTGGTTACAAAGAGCATCCTTCAAGCTGATAACTCGCACCCAACCAGTGTTGGCAAGTATCTGGCCTGCTGTGCTGCTGATGGATACAAACAGTGTGTGTAAGTCAGATGTGCAGGGAGTCATATTGTTGGTTGGAGGAGTGCTGTCAAGAGAAGACTACATCTACGTTTGGGGACAGCCAACACCGAGGAGAAAAGCGTATTCGCAAAAAATAAGCAAAACCACATTAGAGTTCTGCACTCCGTGTGGAACACCTGAGCGTCATCCCTGGCAGATACGATCAAAGAAGAAGTGAACAGGCTCGACAGAATAAGTTCCCGTTCCGAAACATTCCTTGCATTTAGGTCTATCTGCTCGTTTTTCTTGAGTTTAGTTTCTAAATAAAAATGCTGCCTGATTCCAATGCATTACACCCACTCTTGTCCTTACAGCTACTCTTTCACTTAACACCCAGCAAACATGTGACTGTAAAAGTGTAACTTCAACAAGCTGATGTGCTGTTATGCATGCTCTACATGCAGACATGTTTAGCTTATGTAAATGAACCCATAACAATAGTATGCTAACTATATGGAGGGGCTCAAATAGGTGTTAATGTAACCCAGTAGAGTGAAGTATATGAAAGTAGCTCGAACTCACCTACAGTGTCTCCATTGGCGTAGGAGTGTAGCCTTTAATGAGGACTGAGCCACTGTAATGGTGGTAGAAGAAATGTCAAATGTCATGGTTAAGAAATCGTATGGTTCACTTAAGGGGTGTCTGAAATAATAGGACAAGATTGTTCCAGACATCAGTATGGGAAATGTATTGTAGTATTTAATTATGATCACAGATAAGGATAATTGAATATGTTGATCCCTCCGACCTGTCTTTTTTTTAATACCTTTTTGGGGGATGGGTATACATCTCAATTAGGGGGGATAAGCCCCCGCCCCCACCCGCCTCTATAAATTGAATTCTACATGCCTATTACTTTGATGAACTTTCAATTCAAAGCTTGAATGCCATATGCAAATGAACTTGCAAGCCTGCAATGTATAACAATAGATATATTGACAGGAAGGTCTGTATTATATGGGAAGCACATTGGAATTCAGTCGTCTGTTTTTTGACCGTTTGCCATTCAAATGCATGGCTTGTAGGAGACACCATGACCCACCCTACCAGCGGTCTGCTGAGACCTTTATTTTTTATATAGAGAGATTTTATGGAGAAGAGAACATTTCGATGACTGAAAATCATGATTATTATTAACACTAAAGACACGTCTCATATATCATTTTTAACTAGTAAATGATGAAGTCAAAATTGAGAATAAAGTAATCCCAATCATACATTTATCGGTGTTAACTGAGAAGTTTGATTCTACCTGGCACTAAAGTCTATGCTCTGACGGAGTTGTAGTAGTCACAAATTAAATAACATTTAGCGAAATCCAAACATCTGGACCAACAAGCTGGAGGAATTATAGATCAGTCTGCATAAAATCTTTTGAGAATGAAAGTCAGTTTATTCCTATAACCGGCCTCAATATTCCAAAACAGGTGACAAGTGAGCTTTTGTTTGTATTAGAAAGGCTAACACAGATTGAGAGAGCTCTTTTGTTTCAAGATAATAATATTTTGTTCTGAATTTACCAGGCTATTTGCAGATGCATTTGACACTTTAGGTTGATGCACGTAGTTCTCAAGTAAAAAGAATAAAAACGTACGACACTGAAAGTTTCTGATGGGTTTATGTTGCTCGGACTTTGTTTTCAGCTGTCAAAGTTTCCACTGTCCTCTTAACAGGTAAACAATATAAAATTGCAGTATTGCTGTGCAGCAAAAATTTATTTGATGTATTATCTGCTAAGCTAATGTAGATCGATTTGAGATATATAGATGACATGGGCTAACAGCAGTCAAATGTTTATGTACGTTATATTTAACTGTGCCGATGCTAATCATATTGTTTTAATCTGCATTGACTGTTGCTCCAGTTTCATCATCTTTGGAAAAAACAACCTCGCTATTGAAACAGTGAGGTGCACAACTCGGAGTAAAGGTGCGTTCACACAAAAAGCGAAACTATTTTTCGCGTCGCCCAAAACGCGTGAGTTTACTCGCTCGACCATTCACCATAAGCGTCGAGACGCTCCGCAAGGGGCGGGGCTTATCTCTGTGTCTCGTCTCCGGAAAGACAGTTATCATTTCCTTCATCCACCAGAATAACTAACCACTAGTTCTGCTTTATTTGTTGTGGATGTCCCACACACTAACGCCCTCGTGTTTGGGTTCATGACATCACCCGCAGGCTCACTCAGCTCGGTCACTTTCACCGATGAAGTTACTGTTACGCCTGAAAGACTTCCGCTTCCAGCGCTACGAGAGCGGAACTCAAGAGCTGATTGGCCCGAGTTGCGAGATGACCGCCTCAAAGTTGAAATATTTAAACTCGGGGCGAAAATTGCGCCGCTGAAAACGCGCCGCTGTAAACGCGTCGCCCACATCGCGTCGCCCCAAACGCCCCAAACGCGCCGCCTGGGAAAATATCGCGTCTATCGCAGCCACACGCGTCTGTACGTAGACTTTACATGGGATTCAGTCGCGCGAAAAAATTGTTTCGCTTTTGGTGTGAACGCACCTTTAGAGCATCTCTTTGATGAGAAAAGTCAAAAGCAGGGTTTGGGATATTTGACCGAGACAATATCTCTTTTCAAATGTTTTGCATTCTGTGAGAACAAATGTAACAGAAAAATGTACTTCTGCAGAGAGTCTTCAGTGCTTCACAACAGACTAGTTTGCTTGTGATTACTCACCTCCACAAACAGCATTTTAAATAAATGGTTTAAAGTAAACGCGCTGCATGATGTATGCAGCGTTTCAGTGAGCTAATGACAGATATTAAAAGCAACCGAGTGCAGAGTAAATACTTACTTACTTAGTGTTGAAGTTTATATGTTCATTATGATGGATCCGAGACGTTCAGTGTTTTCTAAATGTGACTCCATGGAGCTTATTTACTTGGCCAAATGTTTACCGTTTTACTAACACTGATGATGTAAACGAGCACAGATGTGGTTAAGTGAATTTAAATGCACTGCTGTCTGACACTGGGCTGTGTGAGACACATCATTAATGGAGCACAAAGAAAGTGAAGTGCAAGTTCTCTGCTCCTGAATGTGAAAAACTGATCTAAGAAACTGCTTCAGATATTCACAGCATCCATTAGAATTTTTTTCTAACTTTCACATTAAAAAGTATTTTTGGGTTCTCGAGTATCACAAAGTCTTCATTATGTCTTTTTTTTATACCATCATAGAATGACTTTCTTACGACTTGTAGCAGGGTAGAGTTGCTGAGTACTGCCGCAGCAGACTGGAATGGTTACATATAATGAATGCTGTTCAGAAGTTTAGAATCACTCCGAATCTTTCTTGCCTTTGATGGAAATTCGATGTAATTTTCTTCTCAACATTGCTAATGTAAAGCTAACGACTATTATTGTTGAAAAAGGCTGGTTTCCAGCAACGATCACTTCCGTGTTTGATGGCACATTCTGTTAGCTGATCCTAAATGACCTTGTCTAAAGGTCATTTAGGATCAGTCATGAAACACTGTACCTCTGGATTCTCACAGTGACGTCGGTAGCCTGCTGTTGCGCATAAGATATGCTGCTATTGGCTTATAGACTGCTGGGGGACATTTTAGGATGAACTGATTACCTATCTCCTCTTCTCTCTCTACTTACGGATGAATTGTCATCTCTCCATTGCACATTATTAACTCTGCTTCATCTCCGGAGTCCTTGTGACTTCACATCTCATAGGGTCCATTGGACCTGGCTGGGTCTGATGCCATGGTGCTGCTGATGCTCCGCCCACTCCTCCTCTCTACCTCCATCTGCCTGATGGATTGTAGAGGTCTGGATCGTGGTCCATGCCTACTACCAACTATTCATACACTCTATCATACTCATTGAATGTGTTGTTACTCTGTAATGATTCCTTCTGTACACATGACTGTGGCAGCGGGGCGTCTTTAGGCTCGGCTGCTGAGTGGGTGGAGCGGGGGTGTGGTTCAGGGAACGGTGTCTGATTGTCATCAGCTGGACTGATTGCTAATCAGATTGGTAATCAGTCCAGCTGATGATATGTGTATCTGAGGCTGTCTCCATGAAGGAGCTGGATGGACAGAAGATCGGGAGTCAGCGTGGAGAGCAGAGACACGGGCTGTGTCTACTACCGCGCACTTGAGCACTTTGAGCACTGACTTTCAGTGTTCGAAGTGCGCCACTGAAAAAACCAGCAGAATTCAGTGCACTGAAAGTACCCGGATGGTGCACTGCAAACGGGCAAAAAATGTAGTGTAAAACGATGGACACTACTCGCCCTAAACGGCCGCCATCTTGGCGACGTAGCGGAAGAGGAGGAGCCCTTTCGCCAGCTTTTCATTTTATTTCTAAAACAATGGCGGACAGCACAAGCGGTAGACCACGAAGCTACAGACCGTAAATGTAAGTATCAGCAGTAATTACACATTGTACTGGTATTACAATGTACTACTAACATGCCATTCTCAGATTAGTGAGCATACCTAGGTAGCATTAGATGCCATTGGATCTGCATGGCAGTTATCATAAACTAGCTGGGTAATCCACCACCCGGTCCTCTTGCCAGTCCGACGAAGGTGCACTTTTATCGGACACTTTTCGCTTGACGAGCGGGGGCAGGTGGCGGGCTCCAGCGGCAAGTCCGACGACAGATAGCTATGTCAGTCATCGGACAGTGTTAAACAACGGCTGTTCTGTTAAACAATCGAAATAGCAATTTTAATAATGGATTAACAATGGATATGCTCAGTTTAATAACGGGTTAACATGACACCGCGAACGTTTGCCCACACGCCGCCCGATAATTAATACCGTTACGATAGCTATCTAAGCTTGTCCTTCAGGAAATAATTGTAGCTTTCAATCATCGTTGTGTTTTTTTTTTTATGTCATGTATGTATTAATTTAAATGTAATCATGGTCTGGGACATAGCACTGAATGGCTATCCTATTTCTGTTTCCTGCCCCAGAGACGTTTCCTGGAGGTGCTGGTGCTGGCTGGTCCTCTGCTGCCCTCCCGACATCTGCATCTGGCTCCAATGACCTCTGGCACAAACCTCACATCCACCTCCAGGGCCTTTAAGAAGATGGACCGCCATCGCGTCTTCAGTATCCCGAAGGACCTCTCCACAACACACCTCGCCTTTGACAGGCAGCAGTTGTAGCGTGCTTGGAGGTGGTTGCGGACAGGCTGCCTGAAGGGGGTCATGAGGCAGATGGGTTGGGACAGGCAGGGGTAGCCACCATCCCCAAGGATACAGTATCCTGGTGGAGGGTATGACTGCTCATAGAAGATGGGGCTGTTTTTCAGGACCCTGGCATCATGCTCTGAGTCTGGGTAGCCCACACACACATCTATGAATTTGCACTTATCATGACAGATGGCCTGCAGCTGGATGGAATGAAAAAGCTTCCTGTTAAAATAGCAGACAGCATCCTCCGCTGGGGGCTTCACTCTGATGTGGCAGCCATCAATAGCCCCCACCACTCTGCTGAAGGCTGCCGACCCAGCTAGACGGGCGAAGCGGGCACCTAGGCGTGGGAGTTCCTCTCCTGTAGGGTGGCGGACAACAGTGTACAGGAGCGCAGCGATCTGCCCACTCATCCTGTGCACCAGCCGGTGAACGGTGACCCGGGGCCTGTCGAAGGCCCTGGCCACCACCCGATAGGAGGTGGCGCTGGCAAGCCAAAAAATAAAAACTAGACAGGAGATCTCGGGGCCCCAACCGTGGTCACAGTCAGTGCCCAGCACAGCCATGAGGGCGTTGAATGACTCGGGTGAGCCTGAAGTCCACCCTCATGTCACTGTGGCCATCAAAATACAACGCCAGCAGTGGCATTGCAACATTGATACGGCAGCGCCGCCTGGGACTGGGTGGCTGCTGTAGAGTGTGTGGGGAGGGGAAGGGAAGATTATATTAATATGCGTCATTTTATCAATAAAATTTTGTCATTGAGGTTTTGTAGTCTTTTATTGCGTTTTCTGATTTATATTAGAATTGATGCATGTTTGTAACAATAATTAATATGCCTGTGTGTTCAATTGCTCATTGATTCCTGTATCAGGGTGAACTTCACTCCAACAGAGATGTGTATAAAAGTACAGTCAGTCAAAGTAGGCCTATTACTGTGAATTCAAGCAGATGATGCCTATCATTTCAGTGGATAATTCTTAAAACTAATTGGAATCTAGGGACAAACATGTACATATTTGTCATGTTTTATTTCCATATGGTGTGTATGTGGATTGCAAAGAAGAAGGCTACTTCTGACAAAGATAATTGAGAATTTAATTGCTACTACTACATGAAGCTATGCTGTGAAGGTAAGGCAAAATCACAATTAAATTTACATATACCATCTCGACTTCAGCCAGAAGGCGGAGGCTCCTGCCGCGATTGTGGAGGTATCGCAGTTTCCACATGGGGTGGAGAAAGGGGTAAACAAGGGACAAAAAGAGGGCAAGAAGTGCATTCATTTGGTCAGTTTAAGGGTTAGGGCAGGCCTCTTCAACTAGCGGCCCGCTTGAGTTTAACTCTGGCCCGCGCGACTCTCACTAGCACCCCCCCCCCCCCCCCCCCGTCAACAATCCTTCTCGGCTCGCGCGCGACTCTCACTAGCACCCCCCCCGTCAACAATCCTTCTTGGCTCGCGACTCTCACTAGCACCCCCCCGTCAACAACTCATCAATATTCTGTGCGGCCCTCACACCCCCTGTGATTTTCTTATTTGGCCCACTTGCTACTGAAATTGAATAGCCCTGGGTTAGGGTATCGCACGCAGATTTGCATACGTCACTCCCGGCTTAATTTCGCGGGTGCCGTGAACAGATTTGCGTCCGTCACTTCCGCCAAGTGGTTTACGTAAGTGTTCCATTTGAGACAGCACTTATCAGCGACACAGTGCACTGCCATACAGTGCACTGAATTGTAGTGCACTCTATTGCAGTGTACTTCGTAAAGTGTGCGGTAGTAGACACAGCCACAGTCTGCGGTCGCAATAAAAGTGATTACCAAATATCCCTCTGGCTGCTCAGTCCTTATTGGTGCTTAGGGGGGGTGGGGGGGAACCTACTGGTGACGGCTACACGCCTGTCACACTGGAGCCAAACGTGGGACCCTTTTTTTTGTTGTTGAAAAAAACAAAAAACAAAAAACAAAGCACATGGAGAGCATCCAGCAGCACCCAGATCAGCCAACCCAGCCATGGAGCCAGCTGGGGCAGATGCTGGGGAGGATAGCAGCGACGTTGCAGGACCAAGCGGAGGCAGGCCGGCAGACACTGGGGAAGCTCCTGGCCCAGGCAGAGGAGCAGACGCGCGCCCTGGAACGGCTCACCGCCCAGACAGCTGCGGCCACACCTGTAGCTTCCCCCTTGGCGGGGGTGGCACTCCAAAAAATGACGACGGGGGACGACGCGCAGTCATTCCTGGAAACTTTTGAGACGGTGGCGGAGGCATGCGGCTGTCCAGCGGGGGAGTGGGCGATTCGCCTCCTGCCCCTGCTCACCGGGGAGGCGCAGACTGCGGCCCTGGGGCTTCCCCCAGCAGCACGCCACAGTTACGCGGACATGCGAAAGGCGGTGATGGATAGGCTGGGTCTGACTCCGGAGGATCACCGGCGGAGGTTTCGCGAGGCCACGATGGGGCCCGACGACCGGCCGTTTGCGTACGCGCAACGGCTGAGGGACGCCGCGACGAGGTGGCTGCAGCCCGGGAGCACAGAAGCGGCGCAGGCGGCGGTGGAGAAGGTCGCCGTGGAGCGGTTCGTGGAGGTACTGCCGACCTAAACAGCAGAGTGGGTCCGCTGTCACGGCCCGGTGTCGCTGGAGACCGCCATCACATGGGCGGAGGACCACCTGGCGGTGCACCCCGGCGGCCAGGTGGACAGCGACAGCGCACTGGCTCCGGCCAGGCCGATGCGGCCCCTGACGCGACCCATACCGGCCCCAGTAAACACCGGCACCCTTCCCAACCCACAGGTAGTCCCTCAAACACCAGGGCAGGAGTGTTGGAGGTGCAGACAGCCCGGACACATCCGGTGGGATTGTCCGCTGATGGAGGTGGGCCAGGTGATCCGGGTTGCCGGCTCTCCAACGCCCTCCCCAGGTCCGGGAGCGACATACCGCGTACCGGTCAGAATCCAGGGGGGTATACATCAGGCAATGGTGGATTTCGGCTGAACACAGTCTATGATCCACCAGAGCCTGGTTCGACCAGGGGCATTGGTGGAGGCATTGTGGGTGAAGATAAGGTGTGTGCATGGGGACATTCACGAGTATCCCATAGTGTCAGCGGAAATTAGACACGGGGGGGAAAAAGCATAATGTGAAGGGCGCGGTTAGCTCCCGCCTTACGCACCCCGTAATCTTGGTAACCGATTGGCCAGGGTTTGATAAGTTAATGGGGAAGGCTGCGGGGGTGCGTTCACGGCAGACAGGGTCATGCGGTGTGTGCGCCGTGCTCAGCGGTGACGCGAGGTTGTCCGACACTGCAGACGGGGACGGGGAACCGGCGGAGCCTCCTAGGGAGACTCCTCCGGCTCCCGAGTTTCACTCCATGGAAGATTTTCCACTCGAGCATTCTCGGGATGATACTCTACGCTCAGCCTTTGACCAAGTGATACAAATTGATGGTCAGCTGGTGCGCCCTGACGCAGCGCAGTCATATCTGCACTTCACATTGATCAGGGACAGACTGTACAGAGTGAGCCGTGACACTCACACAGGGCAGGAAAGCACCCAGTTGCTGGTGCCGAAGAGCCGCCGGGAAATTATTTTTCAGGCGGTTCACTATAACCCGATGGCTGGTCACATGGGGTATGATCAAACTCTGGACCGGATAATGACCCGATTTTATTGGCCGGGCATCCGGGCGGATGTGCGCCGTTGGTGTGCGTCCTGCCCGGAGTGTCAATTGGTAAACCCTCCGGCCATTCCGAGGGCACCTTTGCGCCCTCTGCCATTAATGGAGGTTCCATTTGAGCCAATCGCTATGGACCTCATCGGGCCATTTCACCGGAGTGCACGCGGATATCGCTTTGTGTTAGTCTTCGTGGATTACGCAACACGATACCCGGAGGCGGTGCTCTTGCGCAACATTTCTGCAAAGAGTGTCGCACAGGCGCTGTTTCAGGTCATCTCCCGAGTCGGAATCCCGAAAGAGATTCTGACTGACCAGGGCACCCAGTTCATGTCAAGAACACTGAGAGAACTTTACGGGTTACTGGGTATCAAGTCTATTCGGACCAGTGTGTACCACCCACAGTCCGACAGTCTGGTGGAGCGTCTGAATAAGACTTTGAAGTCCATGATCCGTAAATTTATTAATGACGATGAACGTAATTGGGATAAATGGCTTGACTCTCTGTTGTTTGCAGTACGGGAGGTTCCCCAGGCCTCCACGGGATTTTCTCCCTTTGAACTGTTGTTCGGCAGGACTCCACGGGGGGTGCTCGACCTCATTAAAGAAAACTGGGAGGAGGGGCCGAGCACCAGTAAAAACGAGATCCAACACGTCCTGGACCTGTGAGCAAAGCTCCACACACTGGGTCAGCTGTCACGTGAGAATTTGCTCCGGGCCCAGGAGCGTCAGCAGCGGCTGTACAACAGAGGTGCCAGGCTGAGACAATTCACACCTGGAGAAAAGGTACTTGTATTGCTTCCTTCTTCCAGCTCTAAACTCCTCGCCAAGTGGCAAGGGCCCTTTGTGGTCACACGGCGAGTGGGGGATGTCGACTATGAGGTGGTGCGTTCTGATAGGGGCGGAGCTACACAGATTTACCACCTCAACCTCCTAAAGGCATGGAGGGAGGCGGAGTCTGTTTCTCTGGTGTCCTCGGTATCTGAGAGAGAGGAGCTGGGGCCTGAGGTCCCAAAATCCACCAATCCGGCCTCGCTCCTTTGTGAAGACCGTCTCTCCGGGACCCAGAAAACAGACATTGCCCGGTTGCAAAAGCAGTTTGCTTATGTGTTCTCTCTCCTTCCAGGACGCACAAACCTCATAGAGCACGAGATTAACCCTTGTGTTGCCTTCGGGTCAATTTGATCCGATTCAATGTTTCACCCTCCTGTCGCCTTCGGGTCAATATGACCCGATTCAATGTTTAACCCTCCTGTTACCTTTATATTTACTAACATATTTTAGCCTTGAGGTCAAAATGACCCCAGCTATTAAAATCTCCAGAAAATTATTAGAATTAATATTGTTTTCCAAGTTTAAGTGTGAGGTACTTTATGTTTGTTTGTTGACTCCCGAAAGAACACCGACATTAAACATTGAATCGGGTCAAATTGACCCGAAGGCGACAGGAGGGTTAAATATTGAATCGGGTCAAAATGACCCGAAGGCAACACAAGGGTTAAGACTCCTCCGGGCGTGACGGTGCGGTCACGACCCTACAGGTTACCTGAACACAAGAGAAAGGTGGTTCAGCGGGAATTGGCTGCAATGCTGGAGATGGAGGTAATAGAAGAATCCCACAGTGCCTGGTGTAGCCCCATTGTTCTTATGGTCAAGAAGGATGGGTCTATACGGTTCTGCGTGGACTATCGCAGGGTGAATGATGTGTCACGGTTCGATGCTTACCCAATGCCCCGGGTCGACGAGCTCCTGGACCGACTGGGCACTGCACGTTTCTTTACGACACTGGATTTAACCAAGGGCTACTGGCAGATTCCTCTGTCGCCAGAGTCTAAGGAAAAAACGGCCTTCTCCACTCCGTTTGGGTTATACCAATTCACCACGCTTCCCTTTGGATTGTTCGGGGCCCCGGCCACCTTTCAACGCCTCATGGACCGGGTGCTGCGTCCGCACGCTGCATATGCTGCCGCCTACTTGGATGATGTGATCATACACAGCACCACCTGGGCGGAGCATGTGCGGCGGGTGTGTGCAGTGCTGGAGTCCCTGAGGCAGGCGGGGCTTACGGCCAACCCGGGGAAGTGTGCAGTTGGACGGAGGGAGGTACGGTATCTGGGGTACCACTTGGGCGCCGGGCAGGTGCGCCCTCAGGTGGACAAGACTGCCGCCATCGCAACCTGCCCGCGGCCCAAGACTAAAAAAGAGGTGAGGCAGTTTTTGGGGCTGGCGGGCTATTACAGGCGGTTCATCCCGAACTTTGCGGAGCTGACCAGCCCCATGACTGACCTGACCCGGAAAGGTGCCTCAGATCCGGTCCAGTGGACGGAGCGGTGCCAGTTGGTGTTTGAGGAGGTAAAACAAGCTCTCTGTGAGGAACCACTCCTTCACACACCTAACTTCTCTCTCCCTTTTACTCTGCAGACTGATGCGTCGAACAGAGGGCTGGGGGCCGTTTTGTCCCAGCAGGTAGAGGGGGTTGACCGCCCCGTGCTGTACATCAGCCGCAAGCTGTCGGAGAGGGAGGGCAGGTACAGCACGGTGGAGAAGGAGTGCCTGGCCATCCGGTGGGCGGTCGACTCCCTGCGCTACTACCTCCTGGGACGCTCATTCACCCTCTGGTCGGACCACGCCCCGCCCCAATGGCTCCACCGCATGAAAGATACCAACGCCCGAATCACTCGGTGGTATCTGGCTTTACAGCCTTTTAATTTCAAGGTGATTCATAGGCCGGGGACGCAGATGGTCGTGGCTGACTTCCTCTCCCGCTCTCATGGGGGGGAGGGGGAGTAGGTTAGGCCGGATGTTGCCCCGGCCTAAGTCGGGCGGTGGAGGTATGTGGCAGCGGGGCGTGTTTAGGCTCGGCTGCTGAGTGGGTGGAGCGGGGGGGTGGTTCAGGGAACGGTGTCTGATTATCATCAGCTGGACTGATTGCTAATCAGATTGGTAATCAGTCCAGCTGATGATATGTGTATCTGAGGCTGTCTCCATAAAGGAGCTGGATGGACAGAAGATCGGGAGTCAGCGTGGACAGCAGAGACACAGTCTGCGGTCGCAATAAAAGTGATTACCAAATATCCCTCTGGCTGCTCAGTCCTTATTGGTGCTTAGGGGGGGGGGGAACCTACTGGTGACGGCTACACACCTGTCACAATGACATCTATTGCTTCTGTCCATCCGGGGAGAGGGATCCTCCTCTGTTGCAGTTTTCTTCCCCTTTTTCCCTGTAAAAGCTTTTTTTCTATTTTTTGGGAGTTTTTCCTGATCCGATGTGAGGTCCTGGGACAGGGATGTCTATGTGTCCAGATTGTAAAGCCCTTTGAGGCGAATTTGTAGTTTGTGATAATGGGCTATACAAAATAAACTGAATTGAATTAAATATCCATGGCTGTCCAGCAGGGCCCAGCTGTTTGACTGCTGTGGCTCATTTTTTCTGGGTAGTGCTTTTAAGACTCTGGTACATTTTCCTCAAACAATCATACTCCTCTAACAAAGCTCTCTGTAAACTTATAGCTTTTGCAGCATAACACAAGTGCTGTTTTGAATCGTCTCCACATCTCGGGTCACGTTTAACTGTGCCATGCCCATAATTGACTGGATGGAGTGGTGTTAGATTTTAATTGCATGCCCATTTCTGTTGTGGGCATGTGTGCTGAGTCTTTCCAGCTCCTGGTTCGTCCCTATGAGTTTTTTTAACACTGTTTAAGAAATCTGCCAAACAGTAAATATGTTTCGCATTCAGCTGGCGTATGCAAGTTACTATATTATGAGGCCCGTCTGTGGCCTTGCCAATTACCTTTTCACTGTTCTTCTAAGTTAGCTGCTGTGGAAGAAAGTGGAAATTCCTGTACCCACCAAAAGCAGCGGTCCCTGGCCTTTTTGGAGCCACGGACCGGTTTCGTGTCAGACAATATTTTCACGTAGCTAGCTACCGGCCATATAAACGTGATGTAATAACTATGACGGAATAAAATTATACGACCGGCATTAAGTGCATAAAAATACAACCCACCATTACGCCGAATTAGTGGGAGCCCCAAGCTTGTTTATCTGCAACGAGCAAGTCCCATCTCAGGGTGATGAGACAACGACACCCGACGTGTGTTTGGTATGGTCGGTCTGCTCCATAACTTAGATCTGGTCGCTATCATTGCAGAAACCCACTTCACAAAGATAACGTTGGAAATGGAAACAGGTTTTCAGAGCGTTTTTTGGCAATCTCGGGATATTCTGTCTTGATTTTGATCCAGAACACCAGCAGAGTTGTTGCGGGAAATGTCCCTTTAAGGACACCGTCATTTGCCATCTCCAGCAGTTGATATTATATAACGGATGGGCTCCATTCACCGGTTGTGTTTACAAATGGGTCGCGGGTCAATTCTTTCGCAGTCTAGGTTTTTTGTGGTTGGGATGTACTACTCAAAACTCTTTTAACAGAAAAGAGAACTTGGTGATGACGTCATGATCGCATGTGTGTGAATCGCACTGCATGGGCTGTGTCAGTTTGTTAATATAACCGCTAAAGTAGCCGACAAAAACACCTACCTAACGGATGTATCACCTCTAGCCTCCTGAACAAACCTATCCGTTGAAATCTCCGTAATCTAAACCGAAACTATGGCGGACCAAAGTCAAATCTCACTTCAGTCACTAATGGACGCTATCATGCAATGCAAAACGGACTTAATATCGCGACTTGATGCCTCCACTAAAACCATTAATAAGGCAGTGGGAGAGGTCAACATCAAGCTGGAAATGTTGGGTGAGCAAATTACTGAAGTGCAACAAAGAGGACATTGAGGACTTAAAAAACCGCATCAGTCACATCGAAAAAGAAAACGGCTTCCTGAAACAAAAGGCGGACTCAATGGAGAACTACAGCAGACGTTCCAACATCCGTATCGTTAAAGTTCCAGAGAAAGCCGAACTCCAGGATATCATTGGGTTTGTGCAACAGCTGATCCTCCACCTCTTCGGTCAGGAAAACTTTCCTCATCCTCCGTTAATTGAGAGAGCTCACCGCAGCCCCACACAGAGGAGCGACAACACAAGCTCATCTAATCCTAGACCAATACTGGTGAGATTCCTGAGTTTCCAGGACAAAGTCAAAATTCTCCGCCTATGGAGTAGAAAAGCCGCGAATGTTTCGTTACCCTCAGGACGCCGAGGACTTTATGAAGGCGTTGGCGAGACTTCGATCTCAACATTAACCCATATGCTGACCAACAAATGTATGGATAGGTAGATATCACACTTCCTCATTACATCCATCCCTTTCTATTCTCTATTATTTCTGTATGTATGTAGGTATGCGTGTATGTATATATATATGTATACACATATAATAATAATTATTTTTATTTATTTGTTTAACTCCTCTCCCGAATTTTAATTTTTCTTAACGATTAGATTAAAGTAGAAAAATATATAGCATTGGTCGAAGTGGGAAAGGAATTGTAGGCCTGAAATTAAAGCTGAATTAAAGTAACTGTACTCACTCAAATATATGAGATGCAGGAGATACATTTAATTTTGTAAGAAAAGGGATGGTTAATGACCCACAGAATAATACTAATACAATGTTGACTTGTTGAAAGCAACAATTGTAAATATTTTTGTCCACTTATTTATTTGTTATTGTTTTCATTTTGTGGATTGAGGCTGAGAGTACATTTAGTCGGTACTACTTATCAGCTGCCATAAAAAAACACAAACAAAACAAAACTAGAAAACTGACACATAGCCGCATGAATGTTAGGGAAAGCTCTACATGGAGTATGCCAGAGTAAGGGGCAGGATGCTATCTGGAAACTCCTTAAGTTGGAGCTCCGGGGAGGGGAAAGGGTATATGTTGTGTTCTATGTCTTATCTTTTGGTTGTTGTTATCGTTTCAATGTGTTTTTATTGTGAATCTTGTCATCTTCCCATTTGGCCTCTAACGCTTAGTACCAGGCCCCTACATAGAAAACTAAGTGAAATTACACGAAACAAAATAGCACAAAAATTAATTTATCTCTTACTATTTCTTTCTAATGGAGGATATCAAGATCCGTTGAGTTGAGAATCCACAGTTGGAACATCCAAGGTGCCAATAACCCCCCAAAAAAATTTAAAATCCTGAACTACCTTAAAAAAGAGAGAGCAGATATTGCTCTATTACAGGAGACTCATTTAAGTAAGGCGAAGCATAATACACTCAAAAAAGACTGGGTAGGCCAGGTGTTTTCTGCATCTTATTCCACCAGAAGCAGAGGAGTTGCAATTATCATTCGGAAACAATTACCCTTTGTCATCGAGACAGTCCAGTCTGATCCAAACGGGTGCTATGTTCTAATCCAAGGTCATCTACACGGAGAAAAGGTTGTTATTTTGAATGTGTATGCCCCACCAAACTCACCACCATACTTTTTTACCATGCTTGCTGAACTGACCTCTGCTTATACATGTCCAAATACCATTATTGGGGGAGATTGGAACTATATCTTAAATTCAAATCTAGATAGGTCCCCCCAGGCTAAACGTCTCAGCCAGAGCTCTAAAACCATTGTCAAAATAATGAATGAAAAGGGATGGGTAGATATGGCGTTTGAAAAATCCCACAATAAAAGACTTTACATTTTACTCAAATCCCCATCACTCTTACTCTAGGTTAGATTACTTCCTTATTCCATGCACATTAGCATCCACAATTCTAAATTGTAAGATTGGCTCGATTCACATCTCAGACCACGCCCCGATTACTCTCATTTTAACTTTGCAAAGCCCGGTACACAACTATAGATGGCAATGTAACAAGGCCATTTTATCAGACCCAGAATTCTGCGACTACATCAGGAAAGAGCTTTCAGTGTTTTTGGAAATCAATGACAACGACTCTGTAAATCCCTCAATACTCTGGGAAACTACTAAAGCATATTTGAGGGGGCTAATTATTTCATTTTGTAGTGGAAAGAAAAAGAAAATGTTATCTGAACAGAAAAACCTGGAAGCAGAATTACTATGTTGTGAACAGAAACACAAACAACATTCAACTAAAGAAAACTACGAAAAAATGATTGTTGTAAGGGCTGCTCTTAACACTTTAATAACCCAACAAGTTGAGAAAGTATTATTTTCTAAAAAGCAAAAGCTGTATGAATATGGAAATAAACCAGGTAATTTACTCTCAAAACTTTTAAGTAATCAAAATAACCACAACTCGGTCTCTTGTCTGAAAGACTCGAACGGAATACGCTGTTTTAAGTCAGAGGAAATTAATACCATATTTACAAATTATTATAAATTATTATATACATCAGAAACGCATAAAAGCGACTCTCAAATAAACGTCTTTTTGGATAATTTAAATCTACCGCAAGCTAATGAGCAACAACAACAGTCTTTAAATAAGCCAATTACAATGGCAGAGATACAGGAAGCTATCAATGACATCCCCTCTGGTAAAGCAGCTGTAAAGAATATATATTATAGTTTAGCATAGCTTAGTATTGTTTGCATAAATATTATGTGTAAGATGGAAAACACTGAATGGAAGTTAAAATCTCCAGCGGAGCACTCTGGTGCCTGACTGATCTAAAGAAAGACAACAGTGACGCTTGGTGAGGTTCTGTTAGCCCCCCTCCTCCGCATCCACACATTCCGGAGGTGATCACATACAAAGAGCTCTCTATACTCTCAGAGCATAGGAAGGGTCCAGATGTGGCCATTATTCTCCTTTTAGACACTCGAGGTCACTCACTTTCCCCCCCCTTCACCTATCCCCCTCACACGCTCACACACACACATGGGAAGAAGCCCCCGGTGTGTGGACGGCCTTCGGAGAAGATCCAGGCCCCATTCCTGAAGAGATAAGGCCCCGAAGGGAGTCTTCTTACAAGAGAGGGACTATCTCCTCTTCCCCCACCTTTTCACAACATGTGCACTCATTGGCAGACGAGAAGAACCAATGAAGGAGCGACAAAGGCGGAAGCAGAGGACCAAGAACCAATGAGAAGACCCCACCCCCTTATCTCCTGACGAATCAGAACTGTTCCTTTCGGCTATTTAAAATGGCTGCACACTCTGAGTGGTGGTCCTTCCTCCAGCGCTGAGGCCATCGGTCAGAGCTCAGGAGGGGGGTCCATGCATGATGTCTACTTGTATCCTGATTTCTGAATAGAACGCTTATAGATGTAACGTAGAAGTCTACCGCTCTTTCTTCCAGTGAGTGTCGTCCAGGTGGTGTGTCGCTGTCCAACTCCAACAAATGGTAGCAGACGAATGGTTGTGAAATCCGGTCCAGAGACCTGAGGAGGACGAGCACGAGAGACCCCCGGACGGACCACTGCTTTCAAGGCCCACTCCAAGAAACTGATCGAACACCGGTGTCAAAATAAGGTAGGACTGAACCTATTTATTTTAAATCAGTCAGATTGAATACTCTAAATTTGATCAGGAGTATTGGAAGTGAGTATTGAAACTGCAGAATTTTTGACTTGATTTAAATAATAAAATAAAGCGTAAAAAGGGAAATCACGATACAGTTTGACAGAAAGACGAGTCGGACTCGCATTAAAAGACCTCGAGGAGGCCGGTTCGAACGAAGACAGTCGGATCTCGCACGTAGAAGACTCTACAGAGAGCCAGTCAGGGACTGAAGACCTCAGGGAGGCATTAAAGACTCTACAGAGAGCCAGTCAGGGACTGAAGACCTCAGGGAGGCATTAAAAGACTCTACAGAGAGCCAGTCAGGGACTGAAGACCTCAGGGAGGCATTTAAAGACTCTACAGAGAGCCAGTCAGGGACTGAAGACCTCAGGGAGGCATTAAAAGACTCTACAGAGAGCCAGTCAGGGACTGAAGACCTCAGGGAGGCATTAAAAGACTCTACAGAGAGCCGGCCAGGGGCCGAAGACGGGTCAGGGGCCCGCATTAAAAGACTCTACAGAGAGCCAGTCAGGGACTGAAGTCCTCAGGGAGGCACGTAGAAAGACTTCATAGGAAGCCGGCCAGGGGCCGAAGCCAGGTCAGGGACCTGCATCAGAACACATGTGTATGCATAAACTGTGAATGAATGTTGAATACCGGTGGTGAATACATGTTGTCAAAGTGGAATCAACAGAGCAGAGTCGAAACCTCACGGTGTCAACGCAAGCTCTAGTCTGTTTAATTGCACGAGTGATAAATGAGGATTTATTGTTCTGAAAGGCACGTTGCTGAGTAAAGAACACATTGTATGGCGATTATGTACTACGTTTAAGAGCAGGTACGAGTTTGAGATTGAGGAGGATACTGAGAAACAACGAGGAAACTCCGCTTAACAAGAGCAGAAACGTAAACACAGGAGGGGGAGACAAGCTGCTGCGCGCCTCCGCGGAGAGAAACACGCGCCTTTCACACAACAGAGCAGCCCCTCCTCTACCCACTTAGCTGCGCGCGCCGCTTTTCACCTGGCAGCCACTCAGAGCTGTGCCCCGGTTACCGCCGGGGCACAGCCACAGCCTTGGCGCGTAACCGCAGCCGGATGGTTGGGTAACTGTTCGCAGGAGTCGTAAGTCTACACAGAAGCCCGCTGTGCACCAACCACTTCACGTTTCGAACCAGTTTTCCCTGCTCAGCGACACACCCGCTGAGGAACACACACTGGTTATCGGGAGCTCTATAGTCAGGAACGTGAAAATAGCGAAGCCACGGACCAGAGTCGTGTGCCTCCCGGGGGCCAGAGCGGGCGACGTGAGTCTTGTTTGAAGCTGCTGGCTAAGGATAAGCGGAGATACAGTCAGATTGTAATACACGCGGTGGTAATGACGCCGAGCCCGCCGCTGAACTCACTAAAATTAATGTGGAATCGGTGTGTGCTTATGCCAAGACGTTGTCGGACACCGTAATTTTCTCTGGCCCTCTCCCAAATTTGCAGACAGACGAATTGTATAGCCGAATGTCGCTTTCAACCGCTGGCTACCGAGGTGGTGCCCAGCGAATAATGTGGGCTCCGTAGACAACTGGAAGACTTTCTGGGGAAAACCTGATCTGATGAGGAGAGACGGCATTCATCCCACGTTGGACGGAGCGTCTCATTTCTCGAATATGACCAAGTTGATCACCGGACTTAATCTATGACAACCCAGGGTTCAGATCAGGAACCGGGAGCAGAGTTGTAGTTTAACACCTTCTCTGCTCTTCCATTCGAGCAGTTACCCACCCTTGACTTTAGAGTAGAGACTGTGTCTGTCCCACGGCCACTTCAATTAAATAAATCAAAAGTAAGCAGAAGAGGAGTCGTACACAATAACCTTATACAAGTTAACACAATTATTTCAGCAGTGCAACAAAATAGGTCTATTAAATGTGGTCTCCTAAATATTCGATCTCTGTCATCTAAAGCTGTGTTACTGAATGATTTAATATCAGATAATCACATTGATTTATGTTGCCTAACTGAAACCTGGCTGAGCCATGAAGAATATGTCTGCCTGAATGAATCGACTCCTCCAAGTCATATTAATACTCACATTCCTCGAGGCACCGGTCGAGGAGGTGGAGTAGCAGCCATCTTTGAATCGAGCCTATTAATTAATCCTCAACCAAAATTACACTACACCTCATTTGAAAGCCTTGTTCTTAGTCTTTCACATCCAACCTGGAAAACACTACAGCCAATTCGATTTGTGATTCTGTACCATATTCAGAGTTTATATCTGAATTCTCAGAATTTATATCAAGTTTGGTTCTTAAAACCGATAAAGTTATTATTGTTGGAGATTTTAATATCC
Organism: Pseudoliparis swirei; assembly: GCF_029220125.1. NCBI lineage: Eukaryota > Metazoa > Chordata > Actinopteri > Perciformes > Liparidae > Pseudoliparis > Pseudoliparis swirei. The sequence continues at coordinate 8,280,745 of NC_079402.1, read as the reverse complement.
ATGTGGATGTTGATAATGATTGCCTTAGTGCTGCATTCATCTCCTTGTTGGACTCGATTGGCTTCTGTCAGAGAGTACAGAAACCCACTCACAGCTTTGGCCACACGCTTGATCTTGTTCTTACTTATGGCGTTGACATTGAGCATTTGAACGCCTTCCCACAGAATCCTCTTCTGTCAGACCACAACCTCATAACTTTTGAATTTATACTACCGGAGTGTACTCCGTTAGTCAAAAGTTTCTACACTAGATGTCTAACTGATAGTGCTGTAGCTAAATTTAAAGCGATTCCTTCTGTATTTGATTCGATACCACGTCTCAATATAACAGAGGACTCCTGGTCTAACTTTAGTCCGTCCCAGATTGATCATCTTGTTGACAGTGCCATAGGCTCTCTGAGAATGACACTGGACTCGATAGCCCTCTGAAGAAGAAGACAGTGAGGAAGAGGAGGTTTGCTCCCTGGTATAACCCAAACTGAAGCAAACGTCATTTAAAGCTTGAACGATATGGCTCAACTAATCTCGAAGAATCCCGCTTAGTTTGGCGAGATAGTCTTAAAACATATAAGAAGGCCCTCCGTAATGCCAGAGCAGCCTATTACTCATCAATAATAGAAAAAAAAAACAACCCCAGGTTTCTCTTCAGCACTGTAGCCAGGCTGACAGAGAGTCACAGCTCTGTGGAGCCGAGCATTCCTATAAACCTAAGTGGTAATGATTTTATGAACTTCTTTAATGAAAAGATTTTAACTATTAGGGACAAGATTAATAATCTCTTGCCCATAACCAGTGCCAATCTGTTCTCAAGTGGAATGGCCTTGGAAACCGCTGTATGCCCTGGTGTATATTTGGAGGGATTTTCTCCTATCAACCGTGACCAATTATTTTCAACGGTTTCTACTTGAACACGCTACCTGTCTCTTGGACCCCATCCCGACGAGGCTGCTTAAAGACGTTTTGCCTTTAATTGGCGGCTCTCTATTAGATATTATCAATGTGTCTCTGCTAACAGGCCACGTACCACACTCCTTCAAGGTGGCTGTTATTAAACCTCTCCTGAAGAAGCCCACTCTGGATCCAGAGGTATTGGCTAACTACAGACCGATCTCTAACCTCCCCTTCCTCTCCAAGATCCTTGAGAAAGTGGTCGCAAATCAGTTGTGCGACTTTCTACATCATAATAGTTTATTTGAGAAATTTCAATCAGGATTTAGAAAACACCACAGCACCGAGACGGCACTGGTGAAAATTACAAATGACCTCTTAATGGCAGCAGATAAAGGACTCCTCTCTGTCCTGGTCTTGTTAGACCTTAGTGCTGCATTCGACACCATTGACCATGACATCCTGTTACAGAGACTGGAGCAGTCGATTGGCATTTCAGGCACGGCACTAATTTGGTTTAAATCCTATTTATCAGATCGATCTCAGTTTGTATTTGTAAACGATGACGCCTCGATAACCACCAACGTTAATCACGGAGTTCCACAAGGTTCTGTGCTTGGACCAATTTTATTTACCTTATACATGCTTCCTTTGGGCAATATTATCAGGAAACACTCCATAAACTTTCATTGTTATGCAGATGACACTCAACTATATTTATCGATAAAACCAGAGGAGAGCAACCAACTCTGTAAAATTCAAGCATGTCTTAAAGACATAAAAACATGGATGACCTGCAACTTCTTGATGTTAAACTCAGACAAAACCGAAGTAATTTTAATCGGCCCTGAGCACCTCAGAGATCAATTATCTGGTGATGTGGATTCTGTAGACGGCATTGCCCTGGCATCCAACACCACTGTAAAGAAACTTGGCGTTATCTTTGATCGGGACTTGTCCTTTAACTCCCACGTAAAGCAAATCTCAAGGACTGCATTCTTTCATCTACGTAATATTTCAAAAATCAGGCACATCTTGTCTCAAAAGATGCAGAAAAATTGGTTCACGCGTTCGTTACTTGAGACTGGATTACTGCAACTCCTTATTAGCAGGCTGCTCTAATAAATCTCTTAGGTCCCTCCAGTTGATCCAGAATGCTGCAGCTCGTGTTCTCACTAAAACTAAGAAAAGAGATCACATCACTCCTGCACTAGCTGCTCTGCACTGGCTCCCAGTAAAATCAAGAATCACTTTTAAAATTCTTCTCTTAACCTACAAAGCCTTGATTGGTGATGCTCCATCATATCTTAAGGAGCTTGTCGTACCATATTGCCCACTAGAGAGCTACGCTCACTAAATGCGGACTACTTGTAGTTCCTAGAGTCTTAAAAAGTAGAATGGGAGCCAGAGCCTTTGGTTATCAAGCTCCTCTTTATGGAACCAGCTTCCAATTTCAGTCCGGGAGGCAGACACAGTCACCTCGTTTAAGAGTAGACTTAAGACCTTCCTCTTTGACAGAGCTTATAGTTAGGGCTGAATCAGGTTTGCCCTGGTCCAGCCCCTTGATATGCTGCTATAGGCTTATAGCTGCCGGGGACGTTTTAGGATGCACTGAGTACCTATCTCCTCTTTTTCTCTCCTTAAGGATGAATTTTCATCTCTCAATCACACGTTACTAACTCTGCTTTCTCCCGGAAGTCCTTTTGACTTTACGTCTCATGGGGTCATCGGACCCTATGAGACGGCATAGATCTATCTGCCTGATGGATCGTCTGGGTCGTGGAATTCCTGCTCATGACTACGCCACTGTCCTGTTGAGACTCCGCCCTCCTCCTCCCCACCGCCATCTGCCTGATGGATCGTGGAGGTCTCCATCGTGGAATATGCCTACTATGAACTATTCATACACTCTGTCATATTCATTGAATGTATTTTAACTCTAAATCTGTCCTTCTGTACACATTACATCTATTGCATCTGTCCATCCTAGGAGAGGGATCCTCCTCTGTTGCTCTCCTCCAGGTTTCTTCCCTTTTTTGTTATTTGGGAGTTTTTCTGGTCCGATGTGAGGTTTTGGGCAGGGATGTCTATGTACAGATTGTAAAGCACCGAGACAAATTTGTAATTTGTGAAATTGGGCTATACAAATAAACTGAATTGAATTGAATTGAATAACAGAGCAGGACAGTGACGGAAGTATTCCTTTTGAAGATAACTATTAATTGATAGAGTGTGTGACCATCATTTTCCTTTCTGAAACATAGTTTTTAATAAATACGTTGTTTGATAATATTAACAGAAAACGGACATTTGCAGTTCAGATAAAATATAAAAGAACACAACAACAACAATTAGCCCCCTTATCTTGTTAGCAGCCCCCTTCCTCCCGTTACCCTCCCCAACCCACACGGTCCCCAAAGATGAATCCCCAGCCGTTGAATAGCAGAATGGACAGACTGACGACACACGACACCATGGCGACTCCAACTATATACCTGGTAGAGGAGACAGGACAACAGGCCCAAAAAAAACCCTTTAGAGGGGCTTAAAACTGTAAATACCAATTATTTTCAACGGTTTCTACTTGAACACGTCTACCTGTCTCTTGGACCCCATCCCGCGAGGCTGCTTAAAGACGTTTTGCCTTTAATTGGCGGCTCTCTATTAGATATTATCAATGTGTCTCTGCTAACAGGCCACGTACCACACTCCTTCAAGGTGGCTGTTATTAAACCTCTCCTGAAGAAGCCCACTCTGGATCCAGAGGTATTGGCTAACTACAGACCGATCTCTAACCTCCCGTTCCTCTCCAAGATCCTTGAGAAAGTGGTCGCAAATCAGTTGTGCGACTTTCTACATCATAATAGTTTATTTGAGAAATTTCAATCAGGATTTAGAAAACACCACAGCACCGAGACGGCACTGGTGAAAATTACAAATGACCTCTTAATGGCAGCAGATAAAGGACTCCTCTCTGTCCTGGTCTTGTTAGACCTTAGTGCTGCATTCGACACCATTGACCATGACATCCTGTTACAGAGACTGGAGCAGTCGATTGGCATTTCAGGCACGGCACTAATTTGGTTTAAATCCTATTTATCAGATCGATCTCAGTTTGTATTTGTAAACGATGACGCCGATAACCACCAACGTTAATCACGGAGTTCCACAAGGTTCTGTGCTTGGACCAATTTTATTTACCTTATACATGCTTCCTTTGGGCAATATTATCAGGAAACACTCCATAAACTTTCATTGTTATGCAGATGACACTCAACTATATTTATCGATAAAACCAGAGGAGAGCAACCAACTCTGTAAAATTCAAGCATGTCTTAAAGACATAAAAACATGGATGACCTGCAACTTCTTGATGTTAAACTCAGACAAAACCAAGTAATTTTAATCGGCCCTGAGCACCTCAGAGATCAATTATCTGGTGATGTGGATTCTGTAGACAGCATTGCCCTGGCATCCAACACCACTGTAAAGAATCTTGGCGTTATCTTTGATCGGGACTTGTCCTTTAACTCCCACGTAAAGCAAATCTCAAGGACTGCATTCTTTCATCTACGTAATATTTCAAAAATCAGGCACATCTTGTCTCAAAAGATGCAGAAAAATTGGTTCACGTTCGTTACTTGAGACTGGATTACTGCAACTCCTTATTAGCAGGCTGCTCTAATAAATCTCTTAGGTCCCTCCAGTTGATCCAGAATGCTGCAGCTCGTGTTCTCACTAAAACTAAGAAAAGAGATCACATCACTCCTGCACTAGCTGCTCTGCACTGGCTCCCAGTAAAATCAAGAATCACTTTTAAAATTCTTCTCTTAACCTACAAAGCCTTGATTGGTGATGCTCCATCATATCTTAAGGAGCTTGTCGTACCATATTGCCCCACTAGAGAGCTACGCTCACTAAATGCGGGACTACTTGTAGTTCCTAGAGTCTTAAAAAGTAGAATGGGAGCCAGAGCCTTTAGTTATCAAGCTCCTCTTTTATGGAACCAGCTTCCAATTTCAGTCCGGGAGGCAGACACAGTCACCTCGTTTAAGAGTAGACTTAAGACCTTCCTCTTTGACAGAGCTTATAGTTAGGGCTGAATCAGGTTTGCCCTGGTCCAGCCCCTTGATATGCTGCTATAGGCTTATAGCTGCCGGGGACGTTTTAGGATGCACTGAGTACCTATCTCCTCTTTTTTCTCTCCTTAAGGATGGATTTTCATCTCTCAATCACACGTTACTAACTCTGCTTTCTCCCCGGAAGTCCTTTTGACTTTACGTCTCATGGGGTCATCGGACCCTATGAGACGGCATAGATCCTATCTGCCTGATGGATCGTCTGGGTCGTGGAATTCCTGCTCATGACTACGCCACTGTCCTGTTGAGACTCCGCCCTCCTCCTCCCCACCGCCATCTGCCTGATGGATCGTGGAGGTCTCCATCGTGGAATATGCCTACTATGAACTATTCATACACTCTGTCATATTCATTGAATGTATTTTAACTCTAAATCTGTCCTTCTGTACACATTACATCTATTGCATCTGTCCATCCTAGGAGAGGGATCCTCCTCTGTTGCTCTCCTCCAGGTTTCTTCCCTTTTTTTTCCCCCTGAAGGGTTATTTGGGAGTTTTTCCTGGTCCGATGTGAGGTTTTGGGGCAGGGATGTCTATGTGTACAGATTGTAAAGCACTCCGAGACAAATTTGTAATTTGTGAAATTGGGCTATACAAATAAACTGAATTGAATTGAATTGAATAACAGAGCAGGACAGTGACGGAAGAATTCCTTTTGAAGATAACTATTAATTGATAGAGTGTGGGACCATCATCTTTCTTTCTGAAACATAGTTTTTAATAAGTACGTATTTTGATAATATTAACAGAAAACGGACATTTGCAGTTCAGATAAAATATAAAAGAACACAACAACAACAATTAGCCCCCTTATCTTGTTAGCAGCCCCCTTCCTCCCGTTTACCCTCCCCAACCCACACGGTCCCCAAAGATGAATCCCCAGCCGTTGAATAACGGGGGGTACGGACAGACTGACGACACACGACACCATGACGACTCCAACTATATACCTGGTAGAGGAGACAGGACAACAGGCCCATACAATTGCTACAACTGTGATGAGCCAGGGCACTGTGCCAAAAACTGTAAGAGGCCTAGAGGTAACTATTACGGAAGAGGTGGCAGAGGAAGAGGAGGAAGAGGAAGATACAGAGGAGGAAGTTATGGAGGACCTGGAGGGTACAATGGACCCCAGGGAACCCCTGTTCAACAACAGCAGCAGACTCCCCCTCAACAGCCCCCCCCTCTGCAGCAGACAGCAGCACAACCACAATACATCATAGTCTGTATCCAGCCCCTCCTCCAAATCCATAAGCACTGATCTATCAACAGCCACAGCAAGCCACGTTTGCACCGCTTCAAGCTTAGTTATGCATAAAAGAAGCCCGTTCAGGAGTAAGAGGAGTAACAACTGGGGCAACGGAGGCTTTAGACGACTATTAATAACTGTTTTAATTATAGTCAGGCTGGACATTGGGCTAATCTTTGTCCTTATCCACCACAGGGTTAAGCAGTCTCAGTCAGGACCACTTCAGTACTCTCATAATGTCTAACCCCGCCACAACAAGCACCCAACACATAGCCACAGCCACAAGGCAATAGTGATCCACGGCACCAGGCCCGGACCAGAGACACAGAATTAGGCGTGCCCAGATCCAACAGCTGACAGCGAACTGTACTCACTGAACAGAAATGTGCCACGCCCACTAGTCACCCAATGATTCAACTGGAGACTAAAGAGACACTGAACAGGACGCAAAGCGTCCGGTGGGACAGAGTAGATGATGATGACATCACACCTCTGCATGACAACAGCCAGCAGTGGAGACTTTGGTTCAAAGTCCTGCATCCCTACTCGCCACCAGGGGACCAAAGACATTGTGCCCTTAACTCCTCCTTGATACAAGATGAGATCTGAATTCCTGAGGGACTGCCTGCAACACGAGATTGAGGTTCGTGAAGACCCAGCTGAGGCTTGGAGATCGATGCAGAGAAGCAAGGAGTAGCAGCGGCCGGTGAATGAACACCAGAGTTGCAGATTGTATGCAGTCGTTGACACCGCAGCTCCACATCACAGTGTTGGTCCAGAGTGGAGGCACAGAGAAGAACAATGGTGAAAGCAGAGGTTGAGGCTACGGACTGGGTGCACAAACAAAATTAACACTTGCATTACTCCACATTTGAGAATATGTAAAGAACTGCACACACATCGGAGGTCCAGTTAGTATTAGAGACACATGCTTAGACACACACATAGAGAGAACACTGATCATGGGGACACTGACAACATGCGTAACTTATTTCAAAGACACCTTTAGGACTAAAGGGTGAACTGATGTGTGACTGATTCCGTTAGCTCCCGTAGAGATAGAGTTAAAACTGCGTGCGATTCCAATTTAATCGTCACCAGCATCCCTTAAGGATGGAACAGACTGTAGATATATTTTTTAAATCATAGAATGGTTGTTATAGGAAGGTGTACTGGAGAGGACGAGGGCTCCCTGGAATACATTAATTAATTAATCTCCTAAACTTGGAAAATGGGCCTTGATATGGGGCCAATAAATAAATTTGTAACCCGTTCTTTAATAATTAGGCCGACTTATTATGATCAGATCAACGTGCTAATTTTTTGTTTTAATACTGTACATGGGGTAAAAAGTAGTCGGATTAACCAAGGGCCAGGTCAAACTAAATTTTTTCTTGTTCCTTTGTGAGAAGACACGAGGTCAGTGGGGGTGAGACACATTAGCATAGTAGAAGACGCCAGTACGTGGTTGTTGTTGTAAATTACATCCGACACACCAGTTACATGCTGCTGCTGTTTTCACCACCACATTTTGACAATTTGGATTAAAGAGATATTTTTCTTTGAGTACTATTGCCAGTGTTGAAGATATAGTGTTGGGTTTACTATTGATTTTTGAGAAACAATAGTGGTTATTATTACAGTAATGCCGTTAGGCGTACGAGTAATTGATTTCCCATCACTGTTTCAGGACTGAGTTTTTATTTGTTTATTTTTTTTGTTTTGATTGACAGTTTTAGAGAATAGTGTTGGGTTTACTGTTTTTGGGAAAAGACAGTGGTTATTATTACAGTAATGCCATTAGGCTTACGAGTAATTGATTTCTCATCACCGTTTCAAAACTGAGGTTTTATTTTAGTCTGTTTCAAAGGATAGTTTTGGGTTTACTGTTTTTTGGAAAAATAGTGGTTATTATTACAGTCGTCCGTTGGACGTACGAGTAATCGATTTCTCATGAGCTGTTAAGAAACTGACACCTATTTATGCGACGGGCTAAATTGGCAGTTTTGTTTAAAGTAACGAATATTCTCCCTTCATTCCTTACGCAAGCACAATGATGACGCTGTGAGTTCAGACAAGACATGGTTCTCCTGCATTGATTTGACAGACGCAAGCATTTTTATTTTATTTCTCTCCTTTCTTCTAGAAGTTGACTGTTTATTAAGATTATTATTATTGAAAAGGATGGATTTAGGAATTCCATCCTATTTCAAAAGAGGGATAGAAGCGATAGAAGCACACAACAATCTATGTTGACGCCAGACTATTAAGAGGAGGGCCAGAACAAGTACAGACTAATAGATCAGATATCAGTAGGTTTAGAATCAGTGACCCCAGAGAACCATAAAAATAATTTTTTGAAATCATAATATGCTTGATAAATGAAAAGATGTAATCTTATTTGTGTTCCTTCCATAGTTGTGGTGATAGTAGATGGGGTTCAACGTCGACGGATTCGAAGAAGAGCCGCCACTCCTGTACACATAACTTGCGAGTGTTTGATCACATCCCATATAGTGCACACATGCACACACTTAAGGTATAGAGTTACAAGACGCATCAGGTCCGACAACAGAACACATTTTAACAACAAACTGCTGGGGAAAGTTGATATGCACTGGGCATAACCTACAAGTTTGGGTCTGTATATCACCCTCAGTCTCAAGGATTGGTCGAGAGAGCCAATCAAATAATTAAGAGGATAATGTGCGAAGGCGCTTCCACTGGTACTGATGACCATGAGATCATTACCAGGGGGGAAGACGTCACCAACTCTCTCAAACCAGGTTGTTCGAGCCCAGACGATCGATCAGGAGGCAGCAGAGCAACCAAAGAAAAGTAGGTGACTGGGTCAGGGTCAGGGTTCACAAGAGGAAGTGGACTGAGCCTAGGTGGACTGGTCTGTACGAAGTGGAGGAGGTTACTTCACACATGGTCCAGGTCAAGGGTAAGGCAGAGGCACCTTGACACCACCTGACACATTGTGCCCCAGCCACCTGTCCAACAGGGACATTGACAGAAACACAATCAGATCGAAAAATGTTGATGCCACAGAGGTCGTTCCGTAGGTGTTTCGGGGAGCCTGATAGCCCAGCTAGAAGGTCCCCCCCCGCAAACCACTATAGGAACAGCTGGAAGTCAGACAAACTGTTCTAATGGTCATGGGACTGACTCTTGCCATTATCGTAGGATTAGTCATGTGAGGTTTAGAGAAGAACCTGCCAAAAAAGACATTATAATAGAAAAGATTAGGGAGAATATTGTTTTTAATGTATGTTGCCTGAGAGTGACTGTATGTTAATATTATAGCTTGAAGCCAGTTGAATTACGGAAAGACAGGAAAAGAAAAGGTTGGAAAGACAGGCAAAGAAAGGTTGGAATGACAGGAAAAGAAAGGAGACAGAAAGGAGACAAGAAGGAGCAGAGACTGAGACATTAGAGCTAGAGTTAGGACTGCAACACAGGAAGATGTGTGCAGACAACATCGACTCTCACTGCTCACCGTCTCCTGTCATTAATGGCACCTCGATGTGCAAATGTTTTGTTTTTCCCCATAAGCTGTTTTAGGGTTCGAGCACGAGAGAGGAGGGTGCTGGACGAATACCTGCCTGCTATCAGATCCTAGTAGGATTTGAATATTTCTATGCCTAGTCAAGGGCCATAGATAGGATCAATTGCATTTATCATAACCAGTAAAGATAAATAAAGTTAGATTGGATTGGATAAGTAATTGAGACTCTGTTGGACGACGGATGGCCATTTAATAGATGATTCCTCCCACACGGTGTGAGAAGCTGTTCCTCCGACTCAGTTAAAGATTGCGAATTCAAGCCTAGAAAGTATTAGATACTTATTAAATATAGAAATTAAAATACAATTTTCATAGTCAAGTGTCACATTCTGTATAGATCCGGCCTAGTGGCTGTTGTGTTGTGTTTTCTCATTCTCTTCAACAGCTACACCTGACGCTCCAGCATCGACCTCCATCGTGTGCTGACTGCCTGCTGTGAGGACCTGCCATGAGGAGCTGCCCACAGGAGCATCGGACACCATCATCACCCGGCTCAGAGACTGGGGAGCCAATGAAGAGCACGCTCTACCACCCACGATGCTGCCCATGAGAGTCATTTCGTATCCAGGGCCCATGCGACACCAGTGGAAGAAGAACAACAAGCCTGGCCAGGACGATCCAGACGAAATCAAGTTCGAGACCACCGGATAAAGACCCCATCGACAGCCGGAGGAGACGCTGACGAGGAGCAGAGGAGCAGAGGACCAGAGGAGCAGAGGAGCAGAGGACCAGAGGACCAGAAGGACTTCCAGGACCCAGACCAGGATGAAGCAGATGAATTGCAGCAGGGACCGGATCGTCAACTGGTTATCAGGATGCCAACCTGCTACTCACCAGCCGCTAGGATGCAAGACCCCCCCCCCTGCCTGACCACTCTCAATTTCACCTCTTTCCTTCGACACCTGCACACTACAGATTTAACGCACACAGACCTACTGACTTCCCTAGGATGGAAGATCTAAGAGGGTGGATCGGAGTACCACATGACAGAAACCACGCCCCTATTTCCATCCCTAACAGAGAGACACTCTCCCCGGGAAATAGGTATCTTACAGGTCTTATGGGACCTTAATCTAGGCAACGAAAGATTATATTTCAGGAGACTTATTCACGTCAAATGGCAGAGCTAAGACAGGACGAGGAGACCAGGACACATAGCCACTTAGGGAGGCCAGGCCATGACAAGATCTGGCATAAAGAGGGAAAATAAATATTCCCAGAGGAAGGGTTCACATCCAGCGGATGTGAAAAGAGGGATTTGTAAAGAATATATATTATAGTTTAGCATAGCTTAGTATTGTTTGCATAAATATTATGTGTAAGATGGAAAACACTGAATGGAAGTTAAAATCTCCAGCGGAGCACTCTGGTGCCTGACTGATCTAAAGAAAGATAACAGTGACGCTTGGTGAGGTTCTGTTAGCCCCCCTCCTCCGCATCCACACATTCCGGAGGTGATCACATACAAAGAGCTCTCTATACTCTCAGAGCATAGGAAGGGTCCAGATGTGGCCATTATTCTCCTTTTAGACACTCGAGGTCACTCACTTTCCCCCCCTTCACCTATCCCCCTCACACGCTCACACACTCACACATGGGAAGAAGCCCCCGGTGTGTGGACGGCCTTCGGAGAAGATCCAGGCCCCATTCCTGAAGAGATAAGGCCCCGAAGGGAGTCTTCTTACAAGAGAGGGACTATCTCCTCTTCCCCCACCTTTTCACAACATGTGCACTCATTGGCAGACGAGAAGAACCAATGAAGGAGCGACAAAGGCGGAAGCAGAGGACCAAGAACCAATGAGAAGACCCCACCCCCTTATCTCCTGACGAATCAGAACTGTTCCTTTCGGCTATTTAAAATGGCTGCACACTCTGAGTGGTGGTCCTTCCTCCAGCGCTGAGGCCATCGGTCAGAGCTCAGGAGGGGGGTCCATGCATGATGTCTACTTGTATCCTGATTTTTGAATAAAACGCTTATAGATGTAACGTAGAAGTCTACCGCTCTTTCTTCCAGTGAGTGTCGTCCAGGTGGTGTGTCGCTGTCCAACTCCAACACAGCTGGTCCAGATGGCTTTCCTCCTGAAATATATAAAGAATTTAAAGATATTTTTACCCCACTGTTAAGTAAAATGTATGAATACTGCTTCTCACATAAAAAACTACCTGAATCAATACAGACGGCTGCAGTTATCTTAATACCAAAGCAAGGGAAAGACCCAGAAGAACCTTCTTCATATAGACCGATCAGTTTACAATGCGTGGAAAATAAAATAGTCGTCATTCTTATACTAATGTGAGGCGCTTATTGGGGGTTATTCAACATGCCAAAAATAACCCTCTAGAGTCTATGGTGGTCTCCTTGGATGCTGAGAAAGCGTTTGATCGTATCGAATGGAGATACATGTTTAACGTTTTGGAAACTTTTTCCCTGGGCGATACATTTATAAGCTGGGTAAAATTACTGTACACCTCTCCACAAGCAATGGTTATGGCAAACGGTCTCACTTCACCCCGGTTCAATCTTGGGCGTGGCACTCGTCAAGGTTGTCCACTGTCCCCACTTCTGTTTACAACTGTCATTGAACCTCTGGCCGAGGCTATTCGAATACATCCACTTATTAAAGGCATTAACAGTGGGAAAATGGAGCACATTATCTCACTGTATGCAGATGATATACTGCTATTTCTCCATAAACCCAAACAATCCATTCCCTCTGTGCTCGAATTAATTAAGGAATTTGGTAGTTTCTCTGGCTATAAAATCAATGTGGGTAAATCAACTGCCCTACCACTTGGAAGCAGTAGAGACCCGGACAACAGCATAACATCCCCATTTAATCTATCTCCCAATGGCTTTAAATACTTGGGAATCCACGTCTGCTACAATTTGGAAGACCTGGAGAAGATGAACCTGTCTCCTATCCTTAAACAGATTAAACTGGATTTACTTAGATGGCTGCCGCTCCCAATTTCTTGGCTGGGACGCATAGCTGTTATTAAAATGAATATACTCCCTAGAATTTTGTACCCCTTGCAAATGATACCTAATGACATTCCAAATAACTTTTTTATAGATTTGCATAAAACCGTATCTAAATTTATTTGGAAAAATAAACACCCTAAAATAAGATTAGAGAAACTCCAAGTGCCCGTGGTAAATGGGGGTCTAGCAGTATCACATTTTCAGTATTATTTCTGGTCAATACAAGTGAAAAACTTATCTGAATGGGTGGCACAAGACCCGAAATCAATTTGGTTGGACTTTGAAATACAAGGATGTAAGTCATTATCAAGTGCACCTTTCTTAAATACTGTTAAACAAACAATCGGCACTAGTGACAACTTCATTGCAAGTAACATTCTAAGCACATGGAATAGGGTAAAAAAGATGTTTTCTATCGATAGAAAATACTCTTTTTATGCACCGATTGTTAATAACCCCAATTTTATCCCTTCCTGTATTGACCATGGTTTTAAAGAATGGAACACACATGGAATCCAGGTGATAAATGACCTCTATAAAAGTGGTACCATAAAGTCTTTTAAGCAACTTCAGGATGAGTATGGGCTACCCAAAACACAGTTTTTCCGTTTCTTACAAATTCGTAGTTTCTTAAACTCTGTACCCCAATACAAAGAAGGCCAGAGCTGATCGAATCAGTGATTCACCAAGTCTGCCAGCTGAAGAGGAAAAAAACAAGCTATATTTATTATAAACTGCTCTCCTTAAGTAAATTAAGTACTCGCAGCAGCAGACAATCATGGGAACAGGATCTTAAAACTACAATTACCGATCACCAATGGAAAACAATCATGTTAAATAGTAAACAAATATGTAGTAGTTACAAATCACAAGAAATTCAATTTAAAATTATACATAAATTATAAACTACCCCATATACTAGGAGCAAATATGATAAAGACTGTTCTGGTGTATGTTTAAGGTGTAAGCAACATGTGGGAACTTATGTGCATTTAATTTGGCTCTGCCTGGAAATTAATAACTTTTGGATTGAAATTGGGAACCAAATATCCTCCATAATAAAATGTCCTATTGAGCTCAACCCTCTCATATGTATCCTAGGCCTACACTCTGTCTCCCCTGTATTAAACAGACATAGGAGAATCCTCAGTCTTCTGTGGTACTGCGCTCGGCTGTCTGTCCTCCAGCAGTGGATGGACAGCACCACACCGTCTGTCTGTAGTTGGCTTCACAATGTCCTCCAGCTGCTGCCACTGGAAAGACTCACGCATGTCCTCCAAGGAGACATAAACGGGTTATTTTCCGTCTGGAATCCTTTTATGGATTTTATTGGCGAGGACTATGCCGAAACCATAAGAAGAGGTTTTGCAATCTTGGGACCCAAGTGACTCTGTGAATGATGGTTATAGTTGGTTCAATATGGAAGATGATGATTTATGTTTTTGTTGTTGTTATTGTTGTTTTTTATTTATTTATTTTTCTTCCTTGTCTGATTGTCCGTATAGTTGGTTGTTTTGCAATTTTTTATTTATTCGGTTTTGATTGTCTGGTGTAACTTGTAAAAACTTAAAATAAAATGATTGAAAGAAAGAAAAGAGAAGTGATCGTGCACCAGCTGTGAGAATGACGCCTCAGCCTCTTTCAACCGGAGTCTAATTTGTAACATATCTAATTCTCCCCTGTTCACCCGACGTCCCCACAATTGCAGTTGTCATTTCCCCAGAAGTGACAGAGTTCATTGAGCAGGTTGAATATCTTTTAAGACCCATTCTTTGTCACTAAAATGTGCCTCCAGCAGAACGGGTTTGGTGCGTGAGACTCGCCTGCAGCGATAAATACGAATTTATGACTCCTGATAATGTCTTTTGATTGCAGCTTTCTTCTTAGGTGTTTCTTCTTCTACCTCTTTTTTTGGCCTTTCCCCTGGCCAAAGAAGCTCTCCAAAGACGTTTGTTTAGTTTCACACATTTTTCGCTAGCTTGTGGGTTTGTTATAGCTTGTGCGTTTTTCGTAATACATGACCTCTTGAGATGTCACATTTTGTGACCTCGTGAGAGCCTCAGACACACAGAAGAGTGCATTAGTTGTTTTTTTCATTAACTTTTTCTGTGCGGCCCGGTACCAACCGAGGGGTTTGGGGAATGCTGCCCAAAAGAACATTGCTTCAATGAAGCTGTAATGAAGTAATGAAGCGGCATGCAACAGCAAAAAAGTAAGGGAGAGAATAAATATCATAATTAACTGGATTGGTTTGCTAGAATGTTCCGTCGGCTATATTTATATTACTGATACTTATGTCTGTGTTTAATGTTATACTCACAATATCATCAGAATATCCATCATTGTTGTGACTATTATGCTTGTCACGCAGATGTAGTGACGTGAATGAGGGGTTGATGTAGAATGACAACTCGTGTGCTCAGCAAACAGGGAACATTAAAATAATAAACACAACTTATATTATCATATACTACTATGATACATAAGTGTAGAGGTTACAGGTACTGGAACTCTCAAGCACGACTCAGAGGCAGATGTGAAACTCCTTCACTAGTTTCAGACAGTTTCAAAACCGGGAGGTCAGTCAAAACAGGCAAACAAATCGAAGAAGAGGGAGGATAAATCCAGGGTTGACAGAAGAGATGAAACAGGGTCATACCAGGTGGAGCAGGCTGGAGAATTTTTCATTAACACACAATACAATCTGGCAGAGGACAAGTGAGGGAACCTAAGTAGTGAGAGACTAATAAGAAAATGGGAAACAGGTGAAACGGGCGTGAGGACCAGATTTAGGAAATGAGGGATGATCAGTTGTGAAGCTGGAATGAAACAAACAATCAATATGATGGGGAATGTGACAATAAGTTATTAATATTATCAATGTCACATTCAATGTTCAAAACCGCAAGAGACCCAGACCTGTTGTATGAGTCTCTCCACAGGTTAAAGAAGACTCATTTAACCTCAAATAATAATCTGAATGATTGTGAATTTTAAATGTTTTTTTTAGATTCATATTTCAGCGCATAAACTTAAATAATTCTCTCACTTTGGCAGCTGCATGAGGGTCTTTATGCGAGGCAGGGTGAACATTCTATAACATCAACTTTTGGAGACTATATTCTCTCATCAATATCTCTGTGGCAAATCCCCTTAACCGCCTCTCATATTAGACATGAACCATTTTCCTTTTGAAAGACATTTTTAGCATCTGACTGTCAGAAAATTCATGTTTCATTCCTGCCACAGTACAGCGCTGATGACATGTCGTTAGCAGTTGAGCAGTTAATTGTTTTGGGGCTTTAATACTGCCACTGCTAAACCCCTTACCCATTTTGGTGTCTGCTTTTTTCTAACAGCAATATGTATTTGTAGCAGCTCTCATGCCACTACCCGTGGGTTTCCCCCACCAGCACCAAGGATCAGCCAGGCAGCAAGAGGTTTTGTTGGAGAACATATTTATTTCGACAACCAACACATCAAGCAGACCGCAAGACTGCGCCTCTGCTCACTTCTCTCCTCAACTCTCCACTGGGAGCTTTTATGAGCGCCGCCTCGGCTGCTGACTGATTGCCAATCACCAGCAGCCGAGGCCAAATTAGAGACAGCTGCCACACTCCCCACCACCAGATTTAGGCCGGGGCTCCATCCGGCCTAACCTACTCCCCCTCCCCCCCATGAGAGCTTGGGTGGAGGAGGGGGCTCTGGGGGACCGGGCTCGGAAGGAGGGGGCTCTGGGGGAACGGGCTCGGAAGGAGGGGGCTCTGGGGGACCGGGCTCAGGACGTGGGGGCTCTGGGGGGGACCGGGACAGGGGACGGGGAGCTGAAGCCCGCCGGGACGGGGTACGGGGCGCTGGGGCCGGCCGGGATGGAGACTGAGCCGGGGTAGCTGGCGCCGGGGCCCGGGGATCTGGGGTCGGCCTTCCACCGACGGGTCCCAGGGAACGTCGGCAGCGCCGACGAGACGTGGGGCTCGGAGGTCGGCAGCTCCGCCAGGTCCTGGACCTCGGGGTTCGGCAGCTCCGACGGGTCCTGGGGCTCGGAAGCTCCGCCGGGTCCTCGGGCTCAGCAGCTCCTGGACCTCGGGGTTCGGCAGCTCCGCCGGGTCCTGGACCTCGGCAGCTCCGACGGGTACTGGCGAACGGGAGTTGGCCGCAGCGCCGGCGGGGTTTGGAGGGCCTCAAGGAACAGGCGGTTCTCCTCTGCCTGTGCCCGCCCCATCTCCTCAATTCGGGCCAGCATCTTCCCCAAGCTGTTCATCAGCTCCTCTTCTGGATCTGGCCGCATCCCTTCCAGGCGCTGGGTTCCAGGGGGCCCCACGTTGGGCTCCACTGTAGCAAGACCGTGTCCGTTACCCGTGGGTTTCCCCCTCCAGCACCAAGGATCAGCCCGGAACAACAAGGTTTTGCTCACCGGCATCTTTTATTCGTACACACACAACACCGAGCAGACCGCAAAACATGCGCCTCTGCTCACTTCTCCCGTCCCTCCAGCTCTGCTGCCCTTTTATACAAGCAGCATCGGCTGCTGACTGATTGCCAATCAGTCAGAGCAGCTGACTGATTGGCAATTAGTCAGAGCAGTTGACGGATTGGCAACCAGCCAGCAGCCGAGGCCAGATTGGGGACAGCTGCCACAGTATTGCTCCTCAGTAAGAACGTCTTCTTTTGACTCTCGGATAACAGTTTTTTGACGAAAACCATTTTAGTGGCATCAACAAGTTATTGATGAAATCTCACAAATGCGCACCTCTGGTGACATCAGGTTGAAAAGAAAAGCAAATTAGTACATTTGTAAAACACTCGTACAAGCAAACCTCAGTGAAAAAAATCTGAATGATTTAGAATAGGAATACAGAAATAATTTTTCACGAGTCCTATTGCAAATAAACTAATGGATTTAGACAACAATATTGCAGTTTTTTTGTTTGTCTGCATGTAACCGCAGTAAAATACTGAAGCATGTCATGAACTTAAGTTCACAATATCTCAATAAGAGTCTGTTTCACCCATCAAACTCCCTTCCTGCCCAATATAAGTGGACATTCAAACTTGTTTCACTATGTTGCATCGTCACGTGGATGTGTTTAATTTGTCTGGCGTCCACAAAAATGTGTTTAACTTTCCATTGGCATTGTTTCTGTGGTGCCGATGTGTAGTGTCATTAGAACAGGGACTTGACAAGGATAAATGTAAAGAACCACAGCTAACAATATGAATATGATAGTTTTTCAACAGGACACACTTCTAACTAGTGTGTGCACATTTTTGTATATATTAATAATACATATTTACGTAAAAACAAAAGATACTTCTGACACTGACAGCTTCTTTTTCTTGAGTTATATGTTCATGCCAGCACCAACGCTCACCAATGTTGCATCACCTTGTGGCAGCTATATGCTTTATCTGCATATGTTTATGTCCAGTAATGTAAGCGTCATTCTCCTGTCCAGTATCCATTTTGTGCCTGTGGTGTATCTAAATAGCTTTAGATCTTTGTTTGTGTGCTCTTGCCAGATTTCTCAATTCAATTCAGTTAATTTTATACAGCCCAATATCACAAATTACAAATTTGCCTCAGAGGGCTTTGCAGTCTGTACACATATGGATTTCACATCGGATCAGGAAAAACTCCCAAAAAATAGAAGAAAACCCTTTCACGGGGAAAAAGGGAAGAAACCTTCAGGAGGAGGATCCCTCTCCAGGATGGACAGAAGCAATGGATGTCATGCGTACAGAATAAACAGCATTACAGAGTTACAACACAGTCAATTCTCAGTGTTGTCTTTCCTCAGGTGTGAGTGTGTTTTTAGTTTTGACTTTCTGTCAATAATGGGAGCAAAGGGATTAGACCTCATAATAGAGTAATAAAGTATAATGGCCCTCTAAAGTCTCATATCTTTTTATGACTCTTGCAAAGACAAAGATTGTCTGAAAGACTAAACTTAGGGAAATGAAGGAGAAACAAACCTCTAATTTAGTTTGAACGCCGACTAACATAAATGCTGTGAGATGATTTCCTGGTATTCAGCTAAATCTTGAACTAAAACTGAAATGGGGAAGTCATTGGAATATATTCTTGGAGAAAAACTGACCAATAATGTTGCATTCAACTAATTAAAGTTGGCTGCTGCCTCAAATGATAGTAACCTTGGTTCAAGCCCTCAAGCTGTATAGGCCTACTGGCTTTCACGTGACCCCTAACTCTAGCCAGCCTGGTGTCTCTTCAGATACAGAGTGGCCCTTAAGCTGCGCTGGTCTTTGACCTGATCCAGTATCAACCCATCCACATCATTGGATACTCAGAGCAGCATGACGGAGTATTTAAGAGTGAAAAGTCCATGTCCGATATGAAACCAAAGGGAAAGTGATATTTTCTGATGACGTGACCCCAGGCCAATAAGTCACTTTTCGCTCTTCACCTGACTAGCGTCGCTGAGAGTTTGATTAATACTTCATCGAAACACTTAACAAGTATTGTTTTGAAAGAGCCTGCCCTTTTCAGATTTGTTCCCAATAACGATGATGATGCTGCTTCTCAAATGGTTCTGTTCTCTGGCTTTTGCACAAGCAACATAGTAGACATGGGATAATGTTAGCTCAATGGTCAACAGCAGGATACCATAACTATACATCTACTCAACCATGCATGAATAAACAAGGACCTTCTGCAAATTAAATAATATTTGGCAAAAGAGGACCAAATCTTGAAATGTGTGTTGTATAGATGCTAGCATTTCTTCACTCATATTCTAAATGCTCACAGATTGTTGTCACCCGTAGTCCTTTTGGGAACAGAACCTAAGAAATGATCTAGTCATTCTGTATGAGAGGGGCCAACATGAAACACTTTTATATCTGATAGGGTTTCTTTGCACCATCCTCATTTCCTGGTCACATTTTTCAAAGCTCCCGCTCACAAAATAGGAAAGAAAAATATGTAATGACTAGGGAAAGAGAAACTTTGAGATCACAGTCTCAAATACATTGAAACAACGTTGGTGGAATATTGAGGTTGCACGTCTCTATGATAACACATCTACACAATGTAATTTAACACCTAATAGCGTTCAATCTGCCTGGAGATGAAACGTTACGTCTCACAATTCCTGAGAAGCAATGTGAGCAGTGTATATATAGGGTTTGGAAGATGGACTTCACTGTGAATCAGTGGAGTGCATCAGGTGCAGTGGAAGAAAACAAATGTGATTTTCTACATAATGAATGTTGGAGGGGGTGATACTGGTGTGTTGTCAGGGCTCAGGGCCAAATCCTTTTGAGCAGCGTTGTACCATTTTCCACTTCAAGCATTGATCAGCATTGGTCAAAGCAAGGCCCTGAATTCAAAACTACCCCAGCCTCCCGGAGTGGTTCAGAGGGATTTGATTTAAACCTTCAGAGCCAGAGAAGGTAACCTTGCATATTTTAAATTGATGCAAAGGGTGTAATGACTATATACTGTACTGTATCTTGAAACTTTGCCAATCAACATATTCTAAAGAATCAATTCACAATGGAATCCATCTGCAACCAGCAAACATTATGGTAGCAAAAGCATTGGCGCATTGACCATCAACCATATAATCGACAACTCTATCTTTTTCAAGATGGAAATGGGAAACGTGTGAGATAAAATGTCTTTGATGTTTGGTTGTCATTCAAAAAGGGGATCATAGATTGTGACAGATTGAGAGATTCAGCAACCACAATGGATCACAATTCCAAAGTGTGTCTGCCATCTTGTCATGTGTGCACATGCATTGAAATAACACGTTTAACACTTGTCACACACACTTTGTGTCTGGTCTGGGCTTGTTTTTGTGCAATACAAAACATTTCTTCAATTCTGTTTTGTATTATATCATGCCATGACTTGACCCTTTCTGCAAAATAACGTAATACTTCGTCTCCATTACTCACAGTTACACTTCCAGCGCTTTACTCTATCCAATTAGCATATATTTCCTTCTTATTATGGCTGATATACAATGAAAATAATGAATTGATCTGGCATATAGGAATACATTTGGTTAAGATTATTTATTGTCAACACAGTAGGCTACCAAAATACATTATATTATGTGTTTCCTGGGAGTTATTACTACCATTGATCAGTTATTTAGAGACATCCACCGTATGGCAGAAAATTGCTCATGTGAATGTAATTATTGTCCTAAATGCATGCATTACCCTAATGAATTACCTCATTAATATGTATGTTAACCTTATTAATCACCCAATTAACAGACTTGGCTATTGTAATAGATCAAGAAGAGTATATGTTTGAAATGTTATAACTACACCTACAGTAAGGTTATTTATATCCCATGCTGGAGGGTTACCCACGTGTTGGTTTAAGTGTCTTGACACAAAATATATATCGCACAGTGCTTAAACTAGTGTGTTACCTGTGTTAAATCATGTCATCAGGATGAATACACATGACTTTGGTGATCATCTGAGTTTTTTTCTAGCTTCATCTGCATAATCTGGTTAAAGAAATTAACAACTTGTAAAATCAGGGTTAGCATTCTAACGCGAGTAGCTACATACTAGCCGGTTAGCTAGATGGTTAATGTGGTGCTAATTAGGTCATAGGTTATATTTGGGTTTTGTTTACATTAGAACAATTGTTTGGACCATAGCAGAACATGAATACGCATGAATGAAAGAAACTTTTAAGGAAGCAACCGTAGCTGCATGTTTGAATAGTTTGGCAGCTTTAGATTTTTTCGTGAAGGTCTAAAGATACACGATATTGATACCTTGATTGTATTTGTTGCCTCCATTTTCTTTGTCAATACAAAAAGTCATGGTGGATATGCAATTGCAATGTTTAGAAAGCTAATCCTTTGACAACAGAACAAAACAAATAGCTGAGTGAGAGGTTGGGAAGCTAAGGGCATGATTTAAGAGTTCATCCTGCTAATACAAGCATAAAAAGCCAAGTCTTGCCCCAAGTATACCGTTTTTTTCCTCAGTATATTGTTTCCCATAAAGGTAGTACTGATTAGATAAGTAAGATGCAATACAATCAACATGTTCCTATTTGATTACAGTTGGTGTCCTTCATGTCATGTCATGACAACTCTTCCCTTCCAAGTTTCCTGTCCCTTTCTACTATGAACTTGTAAAAGAAGACAATATAGGACATGATGACTTTACTACACCACCTCCAGCTGCAGACCACGGGGATCCTGTCCTGTATGCCCTGGTCTTCACACCGTTTGAGTCTACTTGTCAAAGTCCATTGTTGTTTCTTACGTTAATACATCTAGCTGATCTCTCCTTATTAAATATCTTTACACCAAATGAAGTGAATGCACACTCAGAGTGTATTGAGAGGATATTGACCATGCTTGAATTGTAGTGTATGAGATGAAGATGCAGAGTCTTACGTTGTGGATATGGGGGCCTTCCAATTGATTGCAGCCACAATTAACAATCGAAGATACTCAGACAGATCTAAAACATGTAAATCATATTATTGTTGTGTTGTCAACACAACAATACTATCTCAACAGCATCTAAAGTATGCTACGCATGACTAAAGGTTTACATCTGCGATTTGTCGTAAATCAGATTTTTCACAGTACATATATTTTTATGCCAACACACCTTTATGTAATCGTGTGTTTAGTGTTGTGTTTCATGTGCTTAAAAGTGTCTATGTGTGTGGGTGTGTGTGTGTGTGTGTGTGTGTGTCTGAAAATCGTAAAACCAATTTCAGCATGAGTCTAATGTGTGTGTCAAAAATTATCAAGAGGCAGTGCACATGATCAAACTGGAAATTAAGGCGAACTTCTCTGCTTTGAGTCTTTGGAACTATTCATAACATGGTTTACCGAGTCTGTGACACTATTCACACATGCATTGCAAAGAACATATTCTAATGCACCATTTACTCAATAATGATTGAGATTCAATATACTTCATAGAGAC
Source organism: Pseudoliparis swirei (assembly GCF_029220125.1). NCBI lineage: Eukaryota > Metazoa > Chordata > Actinopteri > Perciformes > Liparidae > Pseudoliparis > Pseudoliparis swirei. The sequence continues at coordinate 8,257,972 of NC_079402.1, read as the reverse complement.
TCTTTAAAACTGTTAGTGGCCTAAAAACTTGGCCTGGCTATACATGCCAAAACCCACACTTTCTTTTCTCATTCTCCTGTGTGCCTCTGTGCTCTTATTTCTCCAGGTAATTTCCTGAATTTCAAAGCATTCACATTTGTATGAACATGCCCTTCCCAACAGTTATTTGTGTTGATCAAGATACCTGGCATGCACTTTAAAGAGGCTCAAGGCTCAAATATCAAGCTCTTTATATGCACGCACCCACGCAACCACTGAAGTTCCTAACCTTGTTTCTTACTCCTTAGGCCATGGGAGGGAGAGCAATAGTTCTTTCACCCCCTTTCTCACACTATACCTACCCCTCCCTCATCATTGTAGATGATGAAACACCCCTCAGCAGGGTTGTTCATTGGTCAGTGTAGCAGAAGAGTGGAGAGAAAAAAAGGAAAGCAGGGACACTGATTTGTTAGGGGGGAGAAAGAGCATAAGATTACAAGCTTAGTTTCTTTCAAACTGTTTAACACGCACACACATACACACACACACACACACACACACATGCACACACACACACACACACACACACACACACACACAGGCTTCCAGAGAATACATTGTTCAGTCACTCCCTCACACTACTTTGCCTCGTCTTCCTTCTTCACTTTTCAATTCCCTCCGTCCCCTCCCTCAATTCCCTTCCTCCACTTCACATTTCCTTATGCCCTCCTTTCTCTCACCTCTGTGTGTTACATGCTCTGCCACTCATATCCCCCCTTTGGTGTTCCTTTTCCTCCTCTCTCCTCTTCTCCTTCTCTGGCTACATGCACTTAAGTTTCCCAGGCTCCTCTCCACCACCCTTACCTCACAGTACCATTTCACCAGTCCCCTGCTCTCCAACACACTTCTCTTTTCCTATTTATGTCCCTATTTGTTAAGTTGTTTGTTTTTATTGTATAGGCCTATCCTTTTAATTTTCATCATTATGATTTTCCCCTCAACTGTTTCCTGCTTTGTTTTGGGCTTAATCTCCATTGTAGCCTGGATAATAGGAACTGACTAAGTTCACACTAAGTGAATCTTGCATGAGACAAGACCATCAGTTAAATGTCTCAAAGAAACATCTGTGCATTGGCCCATAGCTTGGAGCACCAGAACTACCAGACAGTAACATTTTAGTCAACAAGTTCACTTATAACATTGGAGTCCAGTTGGACATTCAATAAGTACTTTTTATTTAACAGGCTGTGGTAAACAGGCTTACAAACATGACAGACGCAGTCATTTAAATCAATTGCAAAGGGCTAACCTGCTTAATTGAAACCGCCTGACTCTACCCCAAAGCCAGACAAACAGGAATAACATCAAGCCAGTGCATGTGTTTGTGTGTATAATGGCCACACAAAACGGTACTGAAAATGGGTCTGTGATGGATTTTATCATATAATTGGCCTAATAAGCCATATTCCTTTTCAGTCACTATTTCCTCATTTTGGCTGCATATTCAGAATGATGCCGCAGGGTGAAAACACAGCTTTGCATACATTTTTTTAATTAACTGTTCCTGTATTTTGCTTTGATTCTGGTGACAGGATGGACTCACTTCACTTCTACCTTAAAAGTAGGACATTGGTCTAGAGCACATGGATTTAATTAAATACAAGTTCTGACTCATAAATGCTCCGCCCTCTACTGGACTCTATTGGTAATCCTCTACTCCAATCAGGAGCAACCCCTGTGTTTAAAGATCTAGGGTTACAATACAATAACCTTCATTATTATGGTGTCTGAACTTGGTTGAGGTTGTACAGGAAACTAGCAACAAGTTACATGGTGGTATGTTTATTTTATTCCAAAATCCTTTTTTAAATCTACTTCATGCTTTTGTGCATCTGTAGAAAAGAGATTTAGTTCAGCTGTAATGCATGAAAGCCAAAAACCAGCTTACTATAACAGTAGTCCCATGGCTTGTTAAAAGTCTGCCACACCATGAACTTATATTATTTATGTTCAGCCTGTGACCAAAATGAAAAGAAAAGCTCTCAATATAATTGTATTTATCCATCAAGATGTTTTAGGCAACTCAGTCTGTGTGCTGCAAAACTCCAGTACGGTACCTGCCAACAGTGTCTGAAATCAAGGGAAACTTGGCAGCACCAGACACTTCCAACACACACACGCACGCACACAGAGAAAGTTTACAGTTGCGTGTTAAACTTCTTGTGACACTGTTTCTTTGTGTGGCTGGGGCCTTTTGTTTTTTATATATCCGACTGATGCATAGTTTTCATGCGTGTCACAGGATGAAGAAACAATGCATAACAATTAAGAGTGGCAAATAGAAACTGAGAGCAAAGCAAAGAGCCCACCTGCATAACACTCAGGAGAATAGTGGCTCACTAAATCTGAAGGCCAATTTTCAGGAGAAAATCATAGTGGTATGATAGTCCTGTTCTTGACAGCTAATACCAAGCTGACCTTTTCAGTTCAACGAATGTTTATGTTGGTCACCCATATGAAATGCCCAAATGACATGAAAACAAGCAGACACTTTTCGCAGGAAAGAATTGTTCTTTGCAAATATGATAGAACTTTAGGAAACCTCAAATGCTTGGAAGGTAAAGACATTGTGGAAGTAACTTAAACCTTTACATTTGTTTATATTAACCGGCAACAGGTGATTGTATAAGAAGTCTATGAAAAGATTATTCTACTTCTCACTTGATTTATTATTTTAACAAACTCAAATCACCTCCACTCTCTTGTGTCACTCCTGGTTGCAAAAAACCAAGACGTCGTTGGCAAATAAAAAAAGATGCCGAACTCACGGATTCAAAGCAGTCAACAAAACAATAGATGATGTCATGGTGATGTGTCCACTTTGTACACAGTCTATATTTATTACTCTTTTTATATTTGTTGGTGTCCCATTGTGCATTGAGAATTATGTCTTGTCCCTTACCCAGTCAAAGTGGGGCAAAACAAGCCTCTTGTTTGACTAAAAACAGGATGTCTACCTCTAAAACTTGTGTCAAAGGACGGGCTATCCTTTGTACATTTAAGAGAAAAGATTGTCGGTTTGCAAAGGCTTGTGCAACAAGTGCTTATAATTCACCTTAATGTGGCCAGCCTTCCAGAGCAAGCCATGTGACTGTTAAAAAAACAATTCATGTGAGAGCTTTATGACTGACATCAGGTCAATGGTTAAGTGTCCCCATCTAACTTTTATACATATCACATATATGCGATGTGACTCATGTTTTATCTCGGATTTCTCAGAGGGGAAGTCTGGAAAGCTGTATAAGCTAAACAAAACATCTGAAAGTGTTGCTGAAAGCCTCAAAGCATTGATCCAGGTTGGAATTTCAAGCTGTTTGTAATTTGTACATAACTATTTCTTAAACTTGCACTCACACAAAACATTCTCAGCTAAAAATACTTGCAGCTTATAAAAGCAGTCATATGGTAATAATTATGTGATCAGAAAGTGTTATGTCTCAGAGGCAGATTTAAACATTATATGATGTCAGCATCAGACAGATGGAATACAATATATAATCCTACATTATGGTCAGTATTCCCTTGTAGTTTGGAAACCTAGTGTTTTCAAAATGTTCAATTAATTTATCATGGTACTAAATTCAGCAATGGAAGTAATACTTTATTTTTGCTCTGTGTTGCATGTTTTTTTCTGTCATTACAGTCAATCTGTTTAAATATTATCTAAACATAATGCTGATCTGTTCTGTTTTCCCTCTTGAGTTTATGTATGGTAATGAACTAAAATGACATTAAGTTACTTTTGCGTGACCAAATGTTATTAAGGTAATTTAGTGGTTCCCTAGTTTTGGACATTCGTGTTATGATAGCAACTGCAAGGAACTTTCATTTGTTTTATTTTTATTCTTGTGGATGAAAGCGGTAGTATTTCAAAGCACCATAGATAGAAAACTTCTCAGTTAATTGCAGTAATGTCTAACCAGTTAAAAGTTACTCATTGTACATTTTGAGTTTCTAACTTTCCGTTCTTTATACCACTAATTGTTTTGAGAACTGGCAAGTAGTCAGTACACTCATGATAAATGTGCTTTTATCTTGAAAGCTACGATAATGGACAATAAGAGCAGTGAATACATCTTGCTAAAAGGACGGATTTGATAGATCCCTGCTTTAATTTTCTTTTTTGGGACCGTTGTCCAATAATTATTCCAGCACCTGTTTTCATCAAGAGACTCCTGGCAGATTATTCAATAGGCTATTTTCACATCAGCCATCTTGACATGGCATTGCAGGGTAAACACAGGTGTGATTGATTAAATTAATTGTCATCCCATTCTACTCATTGTGTCTCAACCATTCGAGTGAGCCAACATGCAAAATAGTGCCTTGGCCCAACTAAATGGAACAGGGCCATAATTAATGTGATTATTTCCACCTGTGTTTACCCTGCAATGACACGTCAACATGGCTTCTGTGAAAAAGGCCTCTTGGCCTTTCTCATGGCAAACGTATGTGTCACAGGTAAACAACAAGTGTTGCCAATACCACTAAAGATATATTTAAGTTATAATGAAGTATTCCACTGAGAGAGACAACGTCCTAGGAATCTGAAATAAAAGCTGCTGAATGGAATTCAGCCGTCACTTCTTGAATTATTTTCCTTCCGTCGAGTTGTTTCCTTTGTGAAGAAGTCCTATCCTGTTTCACATTCACCTCATTGCAGAGAGACACATGTTATTATTGTGTTACTCTAGGGTTGAGAAAACATATTTTTTTAATGAAAAAAAAAAGAAGCATAACATGACTTAGTCACATTGTTTTATCAATGGGTGAAGGTCATTGTTTCCAGTTCATGTTGTTCATGTGGAGAAGCACTCTGTTGTGCACCGACAGATATGCTAGAGAGGTTCATGACATTTATGTTCGCTTTCTCTCATTCCAGGCTTCCTGATTGTGTTCACCTGTCATCACACCTGTCTCCTATGCTCATCAGTGTCAGCCCCGCCCCTGATTGGTCCCACCTGTGTCTTGTTACCATGTGCTTAAATTCCCCTGTCTCCCAGTGTTCCTTGTCAGTTCGTCTGGTCTTTTGCCATGATCAGGTCGGGTTATGTTGTGCTCTTGAAAAGTGTTTGATCCCTCACTACGTGAGCGCTTTCATTTTGTTCACGGCAGAACCGAAAAATAAAGTACTTACAAATACTTTATCTCTGTCTCCCGGGTCGTGCAATTGGGTCCTACTTCCTAAGTGTCTGAGATCGTAACAGAACGAACTGACCACATTATGGACCCAGCCGACCCAAGAACGCTTCACGCCGCTCTGTCGGTACAGGGCGTGACGATTTTTCATCACGAGGAAAAACTGGACAAAGTCAGCAGGCTAATAGGAGAGCTGAGAGCACGCCAGGCGGGGTTCAGGAAGAATTATCTACACAGATGCAACAACGGGTTGCCCAAATGAATAATTTTTCACTCATCAACAGACTGCTCCTCCGGTGACGTCATCCACAGCTGAGAATTTGCCTGTCAATACTCCAGCTGACGACCCAGGTCAGGCTGTTTCCTCCCGTTACGGCTGGCTCTTCCGGAGAGATTTTCCGGAGACTCTTCGAATTGCAGAGCCTTTCTGGTACAGTGTGATCTGCATTTTCAACACAACCCAGCAGCATGTTTATCTGAGCATGGTAAAGTGGCGTTTATTGTGTCTCATTTAACGGGAAGAGCTGCAGCCTGGGCTACTGCAGAATGGTCTAGAGACACCGAACTATGTTACTCATTGGCCGATTTCATAGAGACTATGAGGCGCATTTTTGACCAATCATCGCCTGCTACGGAGGCCAGCAGAAGACTGTTTCAAATACGTCAGCTCAACCGTCAGGTGGTTGATTATGCCATCGAGTTTCGTACAGCAGCAGCGGACAGCGGATGGAATGTTCCGGCTCTTCGTGACGCCTTCATGACAGGGCTTTCGGAACCGATAAAGGACCAGCTGGCTCCACTGGAGACACCCCGGGATCTGGAAGCCTCATCGCTGTGGCCATCCGGATCGATAACCGTCTTCGGGAAAGAGAGAGGGAGCGTCGACGCAACCGAGATGTTATTCCCAGCTTCCAGAATTCGCCTCGGAGGGTTGCGCCGCCAGCGGAGGATTTCCAGCTCATGTTACCGGACCATCAGAGGACTACACTTCCGAATGACTCCGGTGAACCCATGCAGCTTGGAAGAACCAGGCTTTCTCTGGAGGAGAGGCAGCGCCGTCTACGGGAGGGTTGCTGTTTCTACTGCGGCCAGCCGGGTCATCAACTCGCTTCATGCCCGGGAAAAGATCGTGCTCACCAGTCAAAAGGAGGGCGCTGGTGAGCAAGTTTCCGCAGACTTCCCTCCTCGACCTGTTACTCAGGTAGACATTTGTATTAACAATCAGACCATTGACCAGGGTGTGTTAATAGACTCAGGGGCTGACGAAAGCCTTATAGACTGGGGCCTAGTCAAACAGCTAAAAATAAAAACTGTCCCGCTATCTCATCCTGTTAGTGCCAGTGCCTTAGACGGCCGCTTGTTGTTCACAGTTACCCATTGCACTGAGCCCATACGGATTACTATAAATAAGGACCATACCGAGAGCATGCAATTTCATATTTGAGTCGACTCAGCACCCGATTATTTTGGGGTTTCCTTGGCTGAAGATCCACAATCCTCACATAGACTGGCCTTCAGGAAAGTTAAGGAATGGGGAGAGGATTGTAAGGGCAGGTGTAAACTTTCGCAACCTGTTAATGCACCAACAGACTCTAGTAGGATCATTATAGATCACCCTGACTATCCTGATCTACACAAGGTACCTTCCTGTTACCATGATTTAAAAGAAGCGTTTAACAAGTCTAAAGCCTTGTCGCTACCTCCTCACCGAGATTTTGACTGTCCCATTGATCTCTTACGGAGCCCCATTCCCAAGGGAGACTTTACTCGATTTCGAGACCTGAGAGAACAGCAATGGATGAATACATCTCCTCTTCACTCAAATCAGGGATTATCCGTCCTTCATCGTCTCCAGCCGGAGCGGATTCTTTGTGGGAAAGAAAGACGGGTCACTGAGACCTTGCATAGACTACAGTCCACTAAATGACATTACGGTGAAGAACCGCTATCCTCTGCCTCTCATGTCATCCGCTTTTGAACTGCTTCAACGGCCAAGATATTCACCAAGTTGGATTTAAGAAATGCATATCACTTGGTTAGAATAAAACAAGGGATGAGTGGAAGACTGGATTCAACACTCAGAATGGTCACTATGAGTACTTGGTAATGCCTTTTGGACTGTGCAATGCACCGGCTGTTTTCAAGCTTTTGTGAATGAGGTTTTGCGGAATTCTTGAATATTTCAGTGTTTGTGTATCTGGATGACATACTGATTTTCTCCCCAGACGCTAAATCTCATGTTAACCATGTCCGCCAAGTTTTGCAGAAACTACTGGATAATCAGCTATATGTCAAGGCAGAGAAGTGCGAGTTCCACACAGAAGAGGTGTCTTTCTTAGGATACATAGTCTCACCTAATCATATCCAAATGGATCCTGCGAAAGTCAGTGCAGTATCCCAGTGGCCCACACCAGACTCCAGGAAAAAGGTTCAGCAGTTCCTAGGATTTGCTAACTTCTATAGGAAGTTTATTAGGAATTTCAGTTCTGTTGCTGCTCCTCTGCATGTTCTGACTTCTCCTAAGGTTCCTTCAAGTGGACCCCCAGGCGGATCTTGCTTTCAAACTTCTCAGAGATAGATTCACATCAGCTCCCATACTCACCATTCCAGATCCCCAGCGCCAGTTTATGGTCGAGGTGGATGCTTCCAATGAGGGAATTGGAGGAGTACTGTCTCAACGTTCTGCAGAAGACAACAAGATGCATCCATGTGCTTACCTGTCGCGGAAGTTGACAACGGCAGAGCGGAATTATGACGTGGGAAACAAGGAATTGTTAGCTGTAAAAGCTGCCCTCGAGGAATGGAGACACTGGCTAGAGGGTGCAGAGCAACCGTCTTTAGTCTGGACAGATCACAAGAATCTAGAATATATAAGAAAGGCTAAGCGTCTCAACTCCCGTCAGGCCAGGTGGACACTTTTCTTTAGTAGATTCAACTTCACACTCTCTTTTCGTCCCGGGTCTCAGAATCAAAACCCGATGCTTTGTCTCGTCTTTACGATCCCGAACCACTTGCGGTAGAGCCCAAGACCATCCTTCCACTTAACCGGGTGATCGGAGCCTTTTCCTGGCAAGTGGAGTCAGACGTTAAAGAGGCAAATGTCATGAATCCAGCGCCTAGCGAGTGTCCCAACAATCTACTGTTTGTTCCTGAGGCTCTTCACTCCAAGGTCATCCACTGGGCTCACTCATCTGTGCTTTCGTGCCATCCGGGAGTAGCAAGAACAATGTTCAGGATTCAACAACGTTTCTGGTGGCCATCCATGAAGAAAAATGTGGCCGAGTATGTAGCGGCTTGTCCGGTGTGTGCGTGTAATAAGACCTCATCTCAAGTTAAGATGGGCTTGCTCCAGCCGCTGCCGATTCCCCATCGTCCTTGGTCACACATTTCGATGGATTTTGTGACAGGATTTCCCTCATCCAGAGGCAAGACTACGGTTCTAACAGTGGTTGATCGATTTTCAAAGATGGCTCACTTCATCCCATTGACCAAGCTTCCTCTGCCAAAGTCACCGCAGAGGTCATGATGAATCACGTATTCAGGATCCATGGATTCCCTAATGACATTGTTTCCGACAGGGGTCCACAATTCATTTCCGCCTTCTGGAAAGAGTTTTGTCGACTCATAGGTGCCACCGTCAGCCTGTCATCAGGATATCACCCTCAGTCAAATGGACAGTCGGAGCGTCTGAACCAAGAACTAGAGACTACGCGACGTTGTCTCGTCTCCCGGAACCAGACCACCTGGAGTGACCACCTCACATGGGTCGAGGTTGCCCACAATACCCTTCCACGGCGGCCACAGGTCTCTCTCCATTCCATTGTGTCAATGGTTTCCAGCCTCCACTTTTCCCTAACAACGAGGAAGAGGTGATGGTTCCATCGGCACATGCCATGATCAGACGTTGTCGCAGAGTTTGGGCTGGTGCTCGCCAGTCTCTTCTCCAGTTCAGCTCGGATGAAGGCTGTTGCGGACGTTCATCGCAGGGTCGCTCCTCCTACAGTCCAGGCCAAAAGGTTTGGCTCTCTACCAAAGACTTACCACTCCATGTCGCCTCAAAGAAACTGGCTCCGAGATTTGTGGGTCCGTTTCCAGTGTCCAGAGTCATCAACCCGGCGTCGCTACGCTTGCAACTCCCCAGGACCTTGAGAGTGCACCCAACGTTTCACGTTAGTAAAATCAAGCCGGTGTGTGAGAGCACACTTGTTCCCGCCCCCTCCACCGCCCCAGTTCTTTGAAGGGGTGACGTTTACAAGGTCCGTAAGCTACTGGAGGTCCGTAATAGGGGAGGGCAAGCAATTCCTGGTAGACTGGAAGGGTTACGGTCCTGAGGCTAGAAGCTGGATAGCTGCTTCATTTATCGTAGACAAGACTCTTATCCACGACTTTTACAATCAGCCTGGGCCATCAGGAGTTGGCCCTAGAGGGGGGGGTACTGTTGTGCACCGACAGATATGCTAGAGAGGTTCATGACATTTATGTTCGCTTTCTCTCATTCCAGGCTTCCTGATTGTGTTCACCTGTCATCACACCTGTCTCCTATGCTCATCAGTGTCAGCCCGCCCTGATTGGTCCCACCTGTGTCTTGTTACCATGTGCTTAAATTCCCCTGTCTCCCAGTGTTCCTTGTCAGTTCGTCTGGTCTTTTGCCATGATCAGGTCGGGTTATGTTGTGCTCTTGAAAAGTTTTTGATCCCTCACTACGTGAGCGCTTTCATTTTGTTCACGGCAGAACCGAAAAATAAAGTACTTACAAATACTTTATCTCTGTCTCCCGGGTCGTGCAATTGGGTCCTACTTCCTAAGTGTCTGAGATCGTAACACACTCTTCATTGACATCTCGGCTTTTGTTAACAAATTTTAATTAGTTTTTTTTATACAGGAATATGAATTCAGAATTAATTAGACCCCTGACCTGACAGCATTGTTATTGTGCCACAGAAGATTCAATCATGGTATAATTGCTCCATAACTGCAAATTCCACATACAGTCCCTCACCAATCTAAGAGCACTAACAACAAGAGTCTGTCTCGGCCTTGTTACCTGACCTTCTGAAAGCAATGCAGAGAGGAAATCAAAGAGGGCTCAGTATCGGTTATTCCCCCAGACAAAGCCATGGGATAACATGCTAATGCCTAACAATATATCACTGGACACTTTTTCAGCTTATCCCTGATTTATTGCTTTGAACCTGAAACTCACTTGAGGGATACACATCAAATCATGAAGTATGTTTCTTAATGCAGATGAACAAGTTCGAAAGTGGGGGGGAATTATGAAGATCCAGTCAGGAGAGCACATAGCGGTGGCGGAAAGACGTGGACGAAGCTTCATGAAAGTCTCGTCTTTTGTATCCTCTCTGCCAGCTGTTGATTACAATCATTCATTTGCCACACATTCTAAAGTCAGCCTCGCTCCTGTTTTTCATTTAAGTTTCGGCAAATGTCTTAGAGGCCTTCATTTATATTCACTGGACTGTAATCTCTTTTATATCCCGCCCGAAAGCAGGGACACATTGAACAAAGGGAATCATCTTCTACTCATAGATTGTTGTAAGCTTTCATTCAATATTATGGATCTAAAGATTATATAGGGGGCGTTTGCTAATTGGAAGAAAGGCAATTGCTAAATAAAATGCTCGGACGGCACACAGGGCACAAGCACATAAACTGCTCGAGCAACTTTTCAATTATTTTTCAATTCAATTCAGTTTATTTTATACAGCCCATTATCACAATTTCCAAATTTGCCTCAAAGGGCTTTACAATCTGTACAGATAAGAAATCCTTGTCCCAGGACCTCACATCTGATCAGGAAAAACTCCCAATGAATAGAAAAACCCTTTCACAGGGAGAAAAGGGAAGAAACCTTTAGGATAGCAACAGATGAGGATTCCTCTCTCCGGATGGACAGAAACAATAGATGTCATGTGTACAGAATGAACAGCATTATTCAATTTCAATTCAGTTTTAATTCATTTTATTTTGTATAGCCCTTCTCACAAATTACAAATTTGCCTCAGAGCGCTTTAACAATCTGTACATATAGACATCCCTCTCCAAGAACCTCACATCGGATCAGGAAAAACTCATAAACAACCTTACACGGGGGAAAAGGGGAAGAAACCTTCAGGAGAGCAACAGAGGAAGATCCCTCTCGAAGATGGACAGGTGCAATATATGTCATGTGTACAGAAGGACAGATTAGAGTTAAAACACATTCAATGAATCTGAAAGAGTGTATGAATAGTTGGTAGTGGGCATGGACCACGATCCAGACCTCCATGGTCCATGAGGCAGATGGAGGTAGAGAGGAGTGGGCAGAGCATCAACAGGGCTATGGCATAGTTGGTAGGAGACATATTTCACAATCCAGACCACCATGATCCATCAAGCAGATTGAGGTAGAAGAGGAGTGAGCAGGGCATCAGCAGCACAATGGCATCAAACCCAGCCAGGTCCAATGGAAAGCAGATTTAATAATGTGCAAGATGTGGAGAGATGAAAATGTATCCATACAAACAGAGAAAGAAGAGGATACAGGTGCTCAGTGTATCCTAAAACGTCCCCCAGCAGTTTATAAGCCTATAGCAGCATATCAAGGGGCTGGACCAGGGCAAACCTGATTCAGCCCTAACTAACAAGCACTATCGAAGAGGAAAGTCTTAAGTCTACTCTTACATGAGGAAGACTGTGTCTGCCTCCCAGACTGATGGTGGAAGCTGGTTCCAGAAAGGAGGAGCTTGATAATGTTAAGTTGTAATAGTTTATTTTGATAACATCTGCAGAGGTCTTATGTTTTAAATTAATACATATAGAAAGATATTATAATAGACAATATTAAGGAGAATATTGATATTGTTATTAATGTATTATGAAGCATATGGGTAATGTTTACTCTATGCAAATGTAAATGGCAAGAATTAATGTATATTGCATGAGAGTGACTGTATGTTAGTATTATAGATTGATGAAGCCGGTTGAATTCCGTGAAGTGACTTACAATAACAAGAGACTTTTATTGTGAAGGTGACTTTTAATCCAGTCAATAACAAGACGGGAATCTTATTGTGAAAATACTTTAGCGACGGGACCGGAAGTGACGTTTCGACCGGTGAGAGAAAACTCCGCGTCTCAGAGAGACCGGCCTCTTTCTCAGGTAAGCTGCGACGTGGAAGGCTGTGCTCCCCGGAGGAGCCGGGAGCCGGCAGCTTGGACACGAGGAAGAGCGCGTTGACTGTTTGTTTTACATTTCCTGCCATTAAATGTTGATAACTTAATTCAAGCGCGTCCGGAAGCCTGTTTTCCCACCATCTGCGAAGTGCCCAGTTTCAGAATACTCAACAATAACTAAAGGCTCTGGTTCCCATCCTATGTTTTAAGACTCTAGGAACCATAAGTAGTCCCGGATTTAGTGAGCGCAACTCTCTTGTGGGGCAATATGGTTCTACAAGCTCCTTAAGATATGATGGAGCATCACCAGTCAAGGCTTTGTAGGTGAGGAGAAGAATTTTAAATGTGATTCTTGATTTTATGGGGAGCCAGTGCAGAGCAGCTAATGCAGGAGTAATGTGATCTCTTTTCTTAGTTTAGTGAGTACACGAGCTGCATTACAGAGTTACATAAACACATTCAATGAATATGACAGAGTTTTTGAATAATTCGTAGTAGGCATGGACCACGATCCAGAGCTCCACAATCCATATGATCAATGACTGACACTCTATTTATCAAAGTAATGCAGCTGGTGAGGCATGCAAATAGGTGTATTGGCGGGACAAACCAGGTCTAAAACAGTCTGTGACATGTTCTGATGACTGGCCATTCTGGGTCGGAACCATATGACAGCCCTCTCCCCTGGATGCAGTTTTAAACTTGCTCCAAATGGAACAAATGGAACTCATGTTGTTTTTATAATCCATTTGTTTTTCTGTTCAAAGTAAAGAGTGTCAGACAACTACTGGTCTAGTAGTGCTAAAATATTGTGATTTAAAGATGACAAACGTATGATTGTCCCTTTACAATGTAGACAATTATGTGATTTTTTCAATTATATTTAAAAGATGTCTTTGTTATTCTGAATGGCTAATATACTTCAGTAACATACGCCAAAATCCGAAGTATATTTAGTATTATGGCCTATACGCAGACACACACATATATTGGTCAATGAATGTCAGAAAAGGAGTCACTTACTGCTTCCCCAGGTCAACAGACATGGGGTTCATTCTGATAATCAGGTGTTAAAGAGCTTTGCTAACTTTAAATAAGGAGTTGTTTTTGTTGACGAAGTAAGTTTTTGTTTGGAAAGATTAATGCCTTCAGTAGAACTCCTGATGGACTTAAACTGATCCAGATATGCTCTATATTACATGTATTGGCAACACATGATATCAATATAAACTGTATGATGACTGAAGGATTCAAGGAGACTAATTTGGGGTTAGCTAACCAATACTTTAAATATGGCATTCAGTATATAGTTGAGCATGTAGGGAATAGTGGAATGTTATGCAATAGGTTGGTTGAAAGGTGTGAAGAACACGCACGTCACAGCTAAACTGCCAGTTTATCATAACTTAATAGCTTTGGAATCCTGCAGACTTTGCTTGAGGGATAATCCACAGTACTGCAAGGTTAAGAGGAGATGACGTTTGAAAAAAACCGCTTATGATATAATGCCGATAACTGGAAAAAAAAATGTTTCACCTGATTTTGATCCGACAATGTTACCGTTTTACTCCATATTCTTAGTGTGTGTCAGAATTGGTTGCCTGGAAGGGCTTTCGGAATAATTCAGCCAACGACCTTTTCTCCTTTTCCCCAGGAGAATTTATTCACCGATCACACGTAAAATATAAGCTTTGCATGCGATTGCAATCACATCCCCCCCCCCCCCCCAAGCGTGGCCCTCGAAGCACCCATATTTTCATGACGTCATCCTGAGCTCAGATTGGCGCTCGTCTGCTCCATCTCCCCACCCCTTCTCACCAACCCTGTATCACAAAAATTACGTTCCCCCAGACCTAAAATGCAATTTGCAGTTACGTTTGACTGAAACGTATTTCTCTCCAAATTACGTTTGACTGAAACGTATTTCTCTCCAGATTACGTTTGTATTTGACGTATTATAATAACAAATACGTCTCTGATCAACGTATCTTTGCCGTTTGTTATCTCTCTTTTCTACAATGCTGTTATGAATTGTAAAAAGCGTCCTCTAGTCTTATTTATTATTATGTTATATATGTTGTTTCGCCTGCGTATTCTGACAGCAATAAGCGTTGTCGGATCATATGAATTGGCGTGAAGACTTGCTGCTGGTGACTCTCCTTTATTTTCTTTTTTTAGGTGACAATACATTAATTAAAACTCGTAAACTATCACCACCTCATCACCACCTCAACAGAGTCAGTCCCATACGGGTCAAATCAACTATTAAACTTGTTATAAAATGCGCATCTGTTCGTAATCTATACCATAAAGTTCGCATTTTAACCTAAAAAAAAGTGTGCTTCCTTGTTACCTTTCAAAATAAAAGTCCGATTTGTCTGTTAAGCGGAAGTAGTATAAAACGTCTATATTTATTCAAACAATACAATATAAAAGGCATACATCAAAATCAATAAGGAAAATGCTGAACAGTCAAACAACTCAAAACAATAAACCCTTCATGGGGTTATTTACAGGGCGTGTTTACTTATAATAAATAAGACTAGAGGACGCTTTTTACAATTCATAACAGCATTGTAGAAAAGAGAGATAACAAACGGCAAAGATACGTTGATCAGAGACGTATTTGTTATTATAATACGTCAAATACAAACATAATCTGGAGAGAAATACGTTTCAGTCAAACGTAATTTGGAGAGAAATACGTTTCAGTCAAACGTAACTGCAAATTGCATTTTAGGTCTGGGGGAACGTAATTTTTGTGATACAGGGTTGTTCTCACAGGACGGGGCCCTCTAGTGGCCTCGTCTCCCTCTCTCAATGTAACAATATGATAACAGGTGTGTATGTTGCGTTTGTGTAAGGAGCAGTCATTATATTTCTTATCAGACACATATTCCATCTGCGATGTGATGTTATTCTGAATTTGCAGGTACTTGACCAAACCAGTACCTTCAATAATTCAGACATACTAACAATAGCAAAAACTAATTTCTGTATCAGGATTATTTATATATCAATTTCTCTCAAACATTTTTACTCTGTAAATGCAAGTAGTATCTGGCCTTAAGTTATCCCAGATATTTATAGTGGCTTCAAATCTTAATAAAACAACTCCATTCAACTGGCAACAGACGGCAATTATGTTGTTGTCACATTTGAAGGTCATTCAATGGACGACGCGACGCAGAGGTCATGCACTTACATGACCTGTTTCTGTCTCTTTGAAGAAACTGTACATGTTAACGAGAGAGAGAGAGAAAAAACTGACAATAACATTATGAACTTTCATGAGCAGTTGAGTCATACAATTCAGCAAATTTAATCCACTTCAAATACAAACAGTAACACCACAGCCAGTTGAAGGGAGTTGAATCATAAAGAGGAGCTGTGTACTGCAAGTAGAAGAAAAAAATGGCATACCTTGCAAATGTGTAAAACCATCCAATATAAATAATTTATTATGGCTTTATATTAAAGTATTATACTGCATTCTCAATGTAAAGCCAACGCATCAAATCTCTGCGCTGCTGTGGACAAGTGTACACGCGCACACATGAACAGACCGACTCGTCACCTGCTACCCCCCTCTGCCAGCGGTCGACTGTGTTTATGTATTGATTAATTATGGCTTCTACTGTAATATATTCCAGGGTTCAGCATAGTAGGCTGCACTTCGGTCAAATTCTGCTGTGTGTGTGAGTCTTTAATGTGCATGTGTGTTTATATTTACACTGATTAATAGGTCTGCTGCTGTAATGCACTCCCAAGCGCACACAGAACACTTATCATCGATGACAAATAATAATGAAAAAGCCACATGTGTGTGTCGAGTGTGCGCACGTGTGTTTGTATTTATGTGGGTATTTATGCAGAACACCTCGAGGGTCAAAGGTGGCCTTGTACTCATTAACCAAATGCAATATTGAGTCTTTTGGCAATGTCAAAAGGGGTTTCAGCAGGTTTTCAGCACATGAGGCAGGAGCACCTGAAAAACCTATCTTGTTGATATTACCATCATTTACAGCCACAATGAAACAGGAAGTTGATAATTAATATACCACTTTACTATATTTAAACAGTTTGTATCTGGTAGGATTCTGAGCTCTTCTGTTATTCAAAATTCCTCATCTGTAATTAAGTAAGTTGTTTGTAAGTTGCTTACATAATTATGTTAGTTCTATCTATGTTGACCAAGTGCAACTACTCAGTCTATTATGTTGCTCACAAAAACATCTGTATTTTATTTCTTTGGTGTTAACGTTTTTATTGATGGTTTTTTTTTGACGGCTTTGGTATGAGCGGCGATACAACCTTCATTCTGTTGCAGGATTATAGGAGATTAAACTTTTACAACATATTGTAATGAAAGATAAGTTAGATGAATTTAAATATTTAGTATACACTTTTATAAAATAAAGTACAAACAATTTTGTTTTTGTCTACGCTTGAAATCTAAACATGCAATCTTTTTTTGTAAAAGTTTTTTGTATTAAAAATATTCCCAAAAATCTACACAAGCCACAATAAAGAATGTTAGGTCAATCTTTCTCTCCTGCATATCCTTACCTTCTAGATACATATATTATTAAACTGAGTCAGAGCATTTTCCCAGAAAATAATTCCGTTATATCAATATTGCATTGGTTCGACTATTCTTCATTCCTGTATAAGATTTGTATTTGTATTGTAGCTGAAATGTGCTTTTCCGTTCCCTGTGGGGGAAGGCTGTATTCATTGTGGAGACGGACGACTCGGAGGAGTAGAAAAGCGATGTGTGAAGGAGAGTGGGAGGGAAAGAAACAAAGAAAGAAAGACAGAAAGCGACGGTGGACAGAGAGGGCATCAACCCTGTTTGGTCAGCAGTTTGTTCAGAGTGATGTGTTTATGGCTGATAATTGGTGGCAGCATACAGTGTGTATCGGCCTAGAGAAAAGAAGGTCAGAAAGTTACATGCCACATGCATCCATTTCGTGCTGTTAGTCAAAGTTATAAAATGTGTTGCTTCCTAGAGTCTATTGGTCAAGTTCACAAGTTCCTCTATTTCCCAAAAATAAATCACATCTCCAAAATGTCAACTCATCCATGATAACCTTCTCCATGCAGGTGTCAAAGCCTTAATTACATTTAAAATGAAGATGCTGGCACGGTATGACTTGCACATAAAAAGTTGTGTTTATTGAGGTTAATTACTTTTTTTGACTGTCGTCCAAGAGACCCATCACCCTGCCGGTGACCCCATAATCCTGTCTCCTACAAATTATATTTATGTAGAGCTAATTTCAATTAGCAAATACATTGGAAGCGCGGGGGGGGGGGGGGGGGATATAATTAATGTGTGGATTTCTTTTCTTTAAGCTGTGATGGCAATCTTGCATAACGATAACCATGATCCCAGCCATTCCCTCTCAACCATTGCTTTTAGTTTCTCTGAAACTAGCAGTGAAGACTCGATACACCGGGCTTAGTGCGATGTTCCTGATTATTACAGTTGTACAGCTTTGGCTGATTGCTGAATCTGCTCCGAGTCTGCTAGATGTTAACTTAAAGCTAACACTTTATATCTCTTTACAACTACATGAAGAACTTGGTGATATTATGTCAATATTGTTGCGACACAAACAGAACTTTGCATTATTTTATTATTTATTTGTTTAGTTTATTTACATAAAAAAATAATGTCTGAATCAAATGGTTAAATATTTGTGCTGCTCATCCTGAGGTTTCTTTCCTCTTTTTCTAAGATTCCCGTGGGGAGTTTTTCCTTCAATGAATTCAGGGTCAATGACAGAGGGTGTAGCTGTACAGGTCGTAAAGCACTTAAAGGTACATTTGCGATTTGTGAGATTGGGCTGCATACATTATCATTAACTTGACTTATATCTGCTGTGTTTGTCAAGTTAATGTCAGGAAATGTCCTTGCTTGCCTTTTCAGATCAACTCTCGCCCTTTCAGTGTGGCCCTCTGTATCGAGTTGGTAACGTATGTCTGCCAGCGGCCAAACATTTATTGTTGACAATCCTCAAATCATAGGGTTACCATGTTATACTTGGTCAGCCGGCAGTTTACCACACTTGTAATCAACATGGGACTTTTGGCTGTAGAGTCGCCATCGAGGACATCTTGAACTGATGTTTCAGGTCCGTGCATCAGGTCTTATCATCCAGAGACGATGCATTGGGAAGTGTCACCTTTACAATCACTTCCAACAACTGGCATGATACTGTTTGTGGTAATATGTTGTCTCTGGCAACAGTGATGCATTGACACGCTTCGGCCACCAAACCAGGCCTAGTGAGGAGAGGGTGGAGAGCCAGATGGGAGCTAAGCTAAGCAAGGGACCGAAGGCTACTCCACTACCCAGCATGCTGCTGGCTGTCTGAGGCCCGGTTGCAGAATAATAATGAAATGCATGAAAGCAGCGGGATGTCGGTTGCTGTTGAGCCCACATCTTCACACCGGCTCCATCGTTCATCTCGGATCAAGCTGCACTTGACAGCAGGACCGCAGAACTCTGGTAGGACGAAAGGAGGTGGACTCTGTGTTTACATGATGGGGGCTCAAATGCAGTCAAAGATGACGGATAATATCTTCGCTCATGTTGAATTTTTAATGTGACGATGTGGGCCATATTATCTGCCCGGCGAATGTTTTTGTTGCTGCTGTTTTAATTCATTCTGATGCAAACGTAAAATGAAAAAAAAAGCACGACAGGAATGCATTACTTTTTTTTGCTCATCGCCTACAACTGAATTGCGTTGTGTCCTTGAACGTGTTGCTTCGTGCGATGAAACGCACATGCATGCAGGAGTATTTCTGCTGCAACAAGTACCCCTGCTGTGAATAAACCATTTTCAGAGACAACTTTTCTGCCAAAACTTGGCAACTTGGATTGTTTTCCAAATTATTTTAAATGGCACACAGAGATCCAAAGTCAGTCTTAATGTGTCATGTTGGCTCCTTGTGATGTAGGAGTCACTCTCAGTCATTCCCACTAGTCAGGCAGTGTGACCCTTTGTTGTTTCAATTATCCCTGAAGTCACTCAAGGGGAGACTTTGATATAGGGCTTATTATGAAGGGACTCCCTGGTTGGTGCTGTGCTGCTCCTGTTGCTTGATATCTGCGTGTGTGTGTGTATTTGTGTGAGTATGTTTCAAAGGTAAAAAGAGCAGAGGGGAAGTGTATGATTTCCACCTCAATTACAGTTTATCACTTTGCAGCCCACACATACGCAATGAAATCTGACATTATGGAAATATATCTGAAGTTTTTCAAATAACGCGGAGACATGTAGGTATTACAGACCCAATAAAACAGCCGTGCACACTGGTCTAGCTGTTTATGTGCGTGTCCATGACGTTCAAATGTAAAGAAAAGCAAAAAAAGAGAGACTTTCAGAAGTATTAAAGGTGTTTCATCCATCTTGTAAACTGGTGAAGGTCTAGAGGAGGTAGGGACTCATAAACGATCTGCATTTTAAGTGTGTGGCAGCTGTCCCCAATCTGGCCTCGGCTGCTGGCTGGTTGGTAATCAGTCAGCTGCTCTGACTGATTGGCAATCAGTCAGCAGCCGATGCTTCTTGTATAAAAGGGCAGCAGAGCTGGAGGGAGAGGGGAAGTGAGCAGAGGCACAGTGTTGCGGTCTAGTCGGTGTGTGTGTTGCCGAAATAAAAGATGTCATTGAGCGAAACCTCTTGGTGCCTGGCTGATCCTTGGTGCTGGTGGGGGAAACCCACGGGTAGCGGCGTGAGAGCTGCTACAAAATGACAAAATGATGGAGCTGCATTGTCTGTCGAAGATGGAGGCTGAGGGCGGTGGACTGGGATGGAAGTTCGAGTGTGAGAGGAGGCGACCGAAGAAGAAGTTGGATGGTGTAACGTTCAATGGAGTTGCCAATGATCGGAGAGTTTTTGAGTCAAATCGTTGAGTGACTTTCTTGAGTGACAGGTGGGCTGGGAAACATATGCAACAATTCCGATGTGTCTGTTATTTTGGGGGACCAGAACATATCAATCAGGACGCTTTGAACTAAAGTCAAACTGAGCAGCAAATTAACTAAACGATAACGGACAAAAAACTATAACAATAGTGACTATCACAGGAACCTTGTTTAAATGTATGTTGTGTTCATGCAAATACAATCCACTTAACATTATGGCCGGGGTAGAAAACATTTTTAAAAAGAGGCTGATTGAGCTATGGAAGAGGTAAGTGGTTTAAAGATGATCTCTCTTTTAGTCATTCTGTCTCTCAGCATTATTCCCAGCATAAATCCACTTTATGCTCATTTCTATTTCTACTGAAAACCATCACACCACTGGCAGAAAATTGACTGGCATTTTCCTCTTTATTTTTTACCATAAATTAAGAAGTGGGAAAGACAAAACTCAAGGGTGACAATGTGACATTTGGGACTTCATAATAAGGTCTATAAATGAACAGATTGTACTGTACATGCGCAAACTCTCAATTTTGTCTATGTCTCTCAGTTTATTAGCCCCATATGTCATCTGGATTACAGTAAAGACTGAAATAATTTATGCCAGAGCATTAAAAAGGATTAACAATAAATTAATTAAATGTGTCATTAGAGCTTAATACGAGTGATTAATTCCATCCTTTGTTCTTTCTTCCCTTTGTCCTTATTACTTCTATTCAATATTATCTCCAACAGGAGAAAAGTACAAGGTTATGTGTGTGTCAAAGTGTGCGTATATTTTTCTGACTCTCCTGCCAATCTCGCATACTGCTGGATCCATCTGCCTAATACTTTTGAGGACGTGTATGGCTCTATGGTTAAGGATCTCAGTCATTTGCATTTGAAAAATATATATTTTCTGTGATTATGAACTGTTCTTTTATTAATTAAAACGCTTGGGTAATTTTTGTACGTATGTATAAAACTCAACAAATAGCTAAGCTATCGCGTGTCTTCTAATTGTGGGTTGTTCTCATTCAATCAAACATTACAGGGGTGGTCATTACCGAAACACCTGGCAGAGATCTGTACAATACAATGTATTGTACTACATATATATATATATATATAATGTATACAATGCACACAGTGCAATTGGAAGCATGTTGGAATTTTCTTCATAATTTCCCTTCACTCAATGTTTGTTTAGGCCCAAAGGTGAAACTAATACTCCCCTGAAAATCACACAACACTATATCTGCAAATACATCTTGTAGGAAACATAAAGCAACACAGGTTGAATTTCTTTGTTCATTCAAGATAAGGGAAAAAGAATACTGTTAAAGGAGGTTTTACAGAACATAGTTCGGGAGGGGAGACCACGCCCCTCATTCAGCCAATCATTCGAGCCGACGGTACTTAAACACGTCACACCTATTCACGCCCTCTTCGTCTCAGCGGCGACATTCCAACCAGCTACCAGGACACTGGTAACCCGCCGACCTTCTCCCTCTCTCTCACCCATCTAACCCCTCTACCGTCATCCCGTCCCCCTCGACCCCATCCCTACATCCCCACATCCCTTCCCCTCGACCCCTTTTCCTTTTCTCTCTTTCGCTAGAAGAGGCTTCGTCTCAGCGCCGACATTCCCACCAGCGACTGGGACACCGGCGGGACACCGGCAACCCGCCGTCTCACCCCGCCGACCTTCTGCCGTCTAACCCCTCTACCTCCCTTACTTCTTACCCCTCGACCGTCATCCCGTTCCCCTCGACCCCATCCCTACATCCCTCACCACCACATCCCTTCCCCTCGACCCCTTTCCTTTTCTCTTTCGCTAGAAGAGGCTTCGTCTCAGCGCCGACATACGGCGCTCTTCCAACCAGTCGAGATCCAGCCGCTCGAACGCGGGCCGTGATCGACCTCCACGCCGACGCTCCGCCGAGCGCTTTACTTCCCACCCCCCGGGTGGACAGTACGTAAAGCCGAAAGACGCACTCGCCCAGCGCAACATTCCATGTAACAAACCTGACAGGAAAACCAGACTATCAACGCCTGACGGACCGCCGGCGGAACACCACGGCACTTCCGGGTTCCCGGCGTCGCAACGACAGCAACGCCAAGGACGTCACGACTTCACTATTAACCCCATCACATGCTTCCTTCCGCCTTCCCCTCCCCTCCCTCATCCACAACATGTACGTAATGATAACCATAATACCCTGCATGCAACCCTTCCTTCCACAGGTAGAGACACGTCGCGCATCGGACAAGCACAATCCTAAACTACTGGCCTGAAACAAACGGTCCTCCTTAACCCGACACGGACGAGCAGCTGCGTTCTGAAGCCTCGTAATCTCCTCCTTCACTTACCACGCTGCGTCGCCAGCATCATCGGCTGCTTCGGCCATCCACGATCCCCGCGCCACAATTCATCCGCGGAGCTCCCGACGGAGCTCCCGACTTCGGCGCCCGCCACGCCCCCCACCACCTCATCTCACCATTCCATCGGCGTCTACAAATCCCTCTACGCGAGCGCACAGTCCCCCAACCGAAGACCGCAACCATCGAACCCAAAATCATCAGTCTAAGGATGATTTTGGGTTCATCCTTAGCCAACTCTCGATCTCCAGCGGAGCACTTCCGGGTATCCCTCCGCCGCGTCAGTCGCAGCTGCGATGACGTCACGACGCATCAGGGCGGAGAAACCCAGCCATCTTCACCAGGTCGTATCCCAGCCATCCTCACCAGGTCGTATCCCACCCCATTTCAAGCTGCCTCTGTACCAGAGACATTTCACCTCGCAATTTCTTGGCCAAACTTCACCGCCAACACATCCACACTGATCCCGTCACCACCAATGCTGACGCAGCCCTCGCAACCATTAATAATAATAATATCACATTTCATTTGGAGGCGCCTTTTAAGTCACCCAAGGTCACCTTACAATACAATAATACAGAATAAAAGACAAAAGCAGATCGAAACAAAATTAAAACAGAACATAAAAACAAGTCCAACAGCGGAGGAAGCGCAGCAGCAACTTGCCAGCGGACCTTCCTCCTCAGGAAAAAAGTATATCTTACTTCCAGCCATGTCTTTCGCGTTTACGTTCACCGAATTGACGAGACTCTTTACTCTGGATATGTCTCCGTTACGACAGGCCTCGAACAGCTCCCTGAACGCCCCGCCGACGCCGCTGCTCCCGTCCGCTCCCGAACCAGGCTTGAGACGCTGCCGCCGCCACCAGAGGAGGAGGTCGTCGTAGTGAAGTTCGCGCTGATCGCAAGGACCATGGCGGATAGGTCCGGGGAGGCTTCGGCCACCTCGATTCCCCCCACTGCATTCCCCCCTCACTCTCTGGAGGTACGGGGGCCGAGGTCAGCACAGCCATCGGTGGAGACACCAGAGGAGCTCCCGAAATAGAGTCGTTTCTCGTCGGAGACCGCAACGCGCCTTGCGTTGTTGCTGCTCCTGCAGCCGGTCAGACGTGGCCGCCCACTGCTCGGGCCCCTCTCGCTCCAAATGTTCCAACTTTCAGCACGCCGGAGCCATTCCGAGGCATACACGAACGGTCCAGCACCGTCGCAATCTATTCAGACACAGCTTCAAAACTTGACCAGTGATTCACTTTCGGTTCCTCGTGCAGGAAGACCAACTCATACGCACCAGCCTCCGACTCCCAACCGGACAGCCATCGCGGCTCCTCTACCTTCATGCCTCGACCACCACCCCTTACCCTACATCTCCTCCATCCTTCGACCCCGTCTCTTAATGTCTCGATCCCTCTGCCCTTCATCCCTTCACCCCGACCCTAATCCCTACATCCCTTCCCCCTCGACCCTCTTTCTGTCCTCGTTGCTTCCTCGTTTTCTTGTACCACGGTTCCATCAGAACCCTGATCCCACTGGTCATCCTCTCCCAGTCGTACTCAAAATCGCGAGTAACTTCCTCCTTCCTCGCACCCCTCACTCTCTGGAGGTACGGGGGGCCGAGTCAGCACAGCCATCGGCGGATACGCCAGAGGAGCGCCCGAAATAGAGTTGTTTCTCGTCGGAGACCGCAAGGCGCTTGGCGTTGTCGCTGCTCCTGCAGCCGGTCAGACATGGCCGCCCACCGCTCGGGCCTCCTCTCTCGCTCCAATGTTCCACCTGTCGGCACGCCGGAGCCATTCCGAGGCATACACGAACGGTCCAGCACCGTTGCAATCTATTCAAAAATAGCGTCGACATAACATCCGAGCCTTCCGTCCAAGGGGTCAAAACCTGACCAGTGACTCACTTTCGGTTCCTCGTGCAGGAAGACCAACTCATACGCACCAGCCTCCGACTCCCGACCAGACAGCCATCGCGGCTCTTCTACCATCATGCCTCGACCACCACCCCATCCATTCACCCCTACCCTAATCTCTACATCCCTTCCCCCTCGACCCTAATCCTCACATCCTCTCATCCCTTTACCCCTACCCTAATCCCTACATTCCCCCACCCTAATCCCTACATCCCCCTACCCTAATCCCGACTACCTCTACCCTAATCCCCACATCCTTTTCAACCCTTCACCCTCTACCCTCTATCCTTCCATCACACCACCCGCACCCCATATCCCACCTGCATAAACTAATGTACACTACTAACCTCTCCTGATCCTGTCCTCGTTGCTTCGTTCGTTTCACAGGTTTCCTCGGACTGCGGTTGCATCCGAACCCTGACCCCACCGGTCATCCTCTCCCGGTCGTACTCAAATCACGAGTAACTTCCTCCTTCCTCGCACCCCCTCCCTTCCTATCCCAGTTGAACGGCGAGGATAACGTCTTCCTTCCTCAACCCGCACACCAACTACTAACCTCGCTCGATTCTGTCTTCGTACTTTCTCGCTCCACAGGTTTCATGGATCGCAAATACACCCGCTACCTACACTCCAGCCTTATCGCTTTCATAATTGCACCCTACTAACCTTGCCTGAACCTGTCGCCTGTTCGCCACACAGGTCTTCAAGGATCCTGCTCACACCCGTACCGTGATCCTGCCATCCACCACTACCTTCACAAGCCGTCGAATCGCTACTACAAAGGCCTCTACCTTCCTCACCCCACTACCATTATTCTACCATCCGACCCTGCGCTATCAGTAGTCTTATCGTCATCAGTCTCTGACCGTCCCAATAACAGGAATGTTTTCATCATACGCATCTAACGCATAGTAATCTCGTCGCGTCGTAGAAAGAGACATCCACTCTTTTGGGGCTCTGCATCAGCCTCAACCCACAAACACATAGCCACGCAGCAGCGGGCTCCATAAAGACGAACCAACTGCACACGAAACAGTCTGCCTCCCACTTCAGTTCCCAACACAGCCACACTCGCAGCTCAGGCTAGCGCTTTCTCTGCACAGCCAAGTATTAGATTCGATCGTCTCCTGGCTTCCGGCCTCCGCATCCTCCAGTGTACCGCATCGACCACGCCCGACATCTCCGTCACGCCGACACATCATCCATAACCCTAAACTCTGCAAGAGCAACAACTTTGTCTGCCTCAACTCAGATGCTTGGCCACGGTCCTCCCTCACTGTCCTCTCCGATACCCGCTCCTATCTAACACTCGTAACGGGCATGCACGCTTTCCATTAAGCCATCTTTTGGGGACTCTGCACCGCCAGAGCTTCAGAAGAGACAACCCCACCCACGAGTCTCAACCCCGCCGTTCCTCTAACCACCAGACGTCAGCAGTCTCCAATAGCACCCCTCCAACCCGCTCTTCACGACCCTTCTCGTTCCAGACATAATCAACCCTTCATTCATTTATTTCACAATAAACTAACTGTAAACATGTATCACTGCTGGCGTGGTTTTCCTTAGTGAAAGGAGGTTTTACAGAACATAGTTCGGGAGGAGACCACGCCTCATTCAGCCAATCATTCGAGCCGACGGTACTTAAACACGTCACACCTATTCACGCCCTCTTCGTCTCAGCGGCGACATCCCTCCCTCCCAACCCCGTTCTTGTCTTCCCATTTCTCTACTACAGGACTACGGGAACAACGGGGGGACTCTGCACCGCCAGAGCTTCAGAAGAGACAACCCCCACCCACGAGTCTCAACCCCCGCCGTTCCCTCTAACCACCAGACGTCAGCAGTCTCCAATAGCACCCCTCCAACCCGCTCTTCACGACCCTTCTCGTTCCAGACATAATCAACCCTTCATTCATTTATTTCACAATAAACTAACTGTAAACATGTATCACTGCTGGCGTGGTTTTCCTTAGTGAACTTACTTTTCTATGCACTGACATCAGGGATCTACACGGTC
Source organism: Pseudoliparis swirei (assembly GCF_029220125.1). Taxonomy (NCBI): domain Eukaryota; kingdom Metazoa; phylum Chordata; class Actinopteri; order Perciformes; family Liparidae; genus Pseudoliparis; species Pseudoliparis swirei. Next base: position 8,231,396 of record NC_079402.1, on the reverse strand, counting down.
ATGCATGTCATGAAATATGTAACATACAGTAACTCACATTTAGCCTTAAGGCCTTTTTCAAGGTGCTATAGTTTTATGATCGCCATTATTTCAGTGCTATTAAAGGTCAAATGGAGCATAACATCATACAATGTTTCTTCACAGTTATGTGGAAGTTCACACACACAGACACACGCTCACAGTTTTATTCAGTGATATTGCATGTCTTGAAAGGAAATAAACATTGTTTGCAGTATTCTAACTCACATAACCTTCAGATCTTGACAATGCATACAGCTATCCCTATGATGTGTAACATAATGTGAAATAATATGTGTGACGATATTCTTTTCTTTTTTTTGTTGCAAAAATGTCCAAATGTTCAAGTACAGCTACTAATTTGTGTGTGTGTGTGTGTGTGTGTGTGTGTGTGTCTGTGTATGCGAGCGTCTATGTGGGAGTGTGTTCTGACCCTAAACTACCGATTTAATAAAAAAAGAGAGCGAGAGAAGATCATGAAATATGGAATCATTGCAAAAGACAGACGTAAAAACATGCGTGGGAAAGAAATAGCTCAAGATAAATAATAGGTTGGTGAAAAAAAACAATGATACATCTCTATAGTTTGGATTTATTGAAAGGAAGAGGAAGAAGGAAAGAAATCCACAACAACACATTTCCCAAATATTGTTTCTATAAATTAGTTGATGACTTCTGGTGCACAGGGAGACTGTGTGTGTGTGTGCGTGTGTGTGTGTATGTTGTTATGGAAATTAACCTTTGCAATTTCCTTTAGAGAAAACAAATGCAATGTGAAACACTTTTTAAGCATTTATTAAACAGATACTTTGAATAATTTAATTGAATGGACAGAACCACAGATAGTTAGGAGATCTCACCCATAAAAATAGTACACATACAATCATGTTTGCAAACTTTGCCCTCCCTCCCTCTCCCCCCTGTTCCTCTTCGCAGTCTCCTCCGTCCTCCCCTTATGCACTCTGGGCCTGTCTGGATGATAATGTTTGGCTTGCGGCCCTGAGAGGAAAAGGTGAGGGACAGAAAGACAAAATAGCAGACTAAACAAAAATACAATAATGTCTCTTAAAATATTTATTGTCAATAACAAAGTTCAGCAGTAGAAAAACTCTGATACAGTTCCATGGTATCCGTGTGTGTGCGCGTGTGAGTGTGTGCGTGGGTGTGTTTGTGTCAGAGACTCTCTCCACATCCTCCTCCATGACAATTTTTATTATTATTATTATTGCCTTTCTGCTTTATTGGACATCGTTGCTGAATCTAATATGTATAGGGAGTAATAAAAGATAAGGACCAGGCTGAGATAGACAAAGGGAAAAGAAGCGTAAGGTGGTAACTTGTCATATGAAACAAAATATATCTATAAATATTTTGAGGCTTGATTTTGATTGCTTCCGTTCAGAGGGATATAGTATTCTTCTCAGTCAGCTTCAGATACAAAAGAGCAGCCCTACAGTTGATGGGGCATCAGTAGTTCACACGTCAGCATACCAAACAGCAACAGTTCAAGTGTCTCTTCTCTGACAGCAAAGCTGTGCTAAAGAAGTCAAAGAGCTCCCACCACGCTCCGAAGAGGTCTCCAGTCTGGAGAAAGTCTGCAAAGAGAGTCGGGTATGTTATTTGGGCGAGCAGCAACAGCCAAGTTGGGGATAGTACATTGTTTAGGGATTAAACACTGAGTGACATGCTAGTCATGAACTGCTGTACTCTTAAAAGCTTAAAGATGTACTGCCCACCTAGGGGCAGAAGAATACAAGCTAACACCTCCAAAACCCTATTCCCTTAACACTACATGTCCAAGAATATGTGGACTTCCAGACTATCCAGCATTAGATAAATAGATATACTTTATTAATCCCCAGGGGGACATTTCTTCATAGAAGCAGCAAATAAGGTTACCATATGTACAATATGATAAAATAAAATAAAACAGAACAGGACATATTACATTTAAGATAATTAAATAATTAATAATATAGAAATAAAATCAAAAATTATAAAGTGAGTCTAAAGTATGTGAAGTGAAGCGGTGCAAGGGTTATTGATATTTATTCAAATTGAGAAGGTTCTGGCCACAGGTAATTTATTGTAAAGTAGTATTGCAGTTGGCAGGAATGTTCTCCTGTATCAGGAATGTTCTCCTCTATCTGTCCTTATGACAGCGGTGCAGTCTGTTGGAGAACCTGCTCCGCTGTCCCTGCAGCAGGTGGTGGAGATGGTGGTCCTGGTTATCCAAAATGGACAATAATTTCTTCAGTATCCTCCTCTCCGCACCTGCTAAGGATAGTTACATTACAATACATTACATGTCATTTAGCAGATGCTTTTATCCAAAGCGATTTACAATAAGTGCATTTCAACCTAGAGTACAAACTAAGAACAACAAGAATACAGGAAGTAACATTTCCTCAACATAGTCGAACTACAAAAGTACCATAAGTAAGTGCTATTTAAGTGCCACTGAAGTGCAAATCTGTGTTTTAATCCAGATATAGTCGGGAATAGTCCAGTTTGCAGCCAATGATGGAGCCGGCCTTCCTCACCAGTTCAGTGAGTCTGTTGGTGTCTCCAGCTCCAACGCTGCTCCCCCAGCAGATTATGGAGAAGTACAGAGCACTGGCCACAACAGACTGGTAGAACATCTCCAACATCTTGCTGCACACATCGAAGCATCGAAGTTTCCTCAAGAAAAAGAGTCGACTCATCCCCCTCTTGTACACAGTGTTGATGTTGGCCTTCCAGTTCAGTCTGCTGTCGATGGAAACACTACTCCTTAACCATGTCCACATCCTCTCCCAGAACTCTTTACGGTTGTGGAGCCGTTGTCTTCCACCTGTAGACCATCACCATCTCTCTGGTCTTGGTATCGTTCAGAAGCCGGTGATTTCTGCCGGCCCACGCCACAAATCCATCCACAACTGCCCTGTATTCCACTTTCTGTCCATCCTTTATGCATCCGACCACTGCTGAGTCATCAGAGAATTTCTACAGATTGCATGACCCTGAGTTGTACTGGAAGTCAGTTGTGTACAGGGTGATCAAGAAGGGAGAGAGGACAGTTCCTTGTGGGGCTCCAACATCATGAACCACCGTCCCAGACAGCACAGGGCCCAGTCGGACGTACTGTGGTCTGCCTGTGAGATCGTCAGTGATCCAGGAGACGGTACACTTGTTGACCTCCAGCACCCGCAGCTTCTCACTCAGCAGCAGTGGTTGGATGGTGTTGAACGTACTGGAGAACTCAAATAAAAAGCAATTATCACAGAGCCACCGTTTCCATCCGGGTGCGACTTAGCTCGCTGTAGATAATAGTAGATGAAGGCGTTGTCCACCCCCACAAGGCTGGTAAGCAAATTGAAGAGAGTCCAGTGTGGATTACGTGATTATTAAACACCCAAATCTTGAAAACGCACTGCAGTGGTTGCTCTATTTGCCATAACAGCATATCACAGATGTTGGTTGTTAAGACCAGATCTCAGATACACCTCTGTAAAGGAACTGTATTCCTTTACAGATAAAGAAGTAAACGGATTGCCGATGCATTTGGTAACTAGAATGGGCACTCGGTAGAGTGCATACCTTCGCATATCACAAGATTGGGCATTGAATTATGAACATTTTGGCATTAGTTGCATGCCAATTGGACAAAAATGTATCGTGCTATGGTAAAAAAAAAAGATGTTGACCTTTCCATGACCTTGACCTTTGACCCGATTGATCCCAAAATCTAATCAAATGGTCCCCGGATAATAACCAATCATCCCACCAAATTTCATGCAATTCAAGAAGATGTTGACCTGTTCATGACCTTTGACCTTGAACTTTGACCCGATCGATCCCAAAATCTAATCAACTGGTCCCCGGATAATAACCAATCCTCCCACCAAATTTCATGCGATTCGGTTCAATACTTTTTGAGTTTTGCGAATAACACGCATATAAATAAATAAATAAATAAATAAATACACGGCGATCAAAACATAACCTTCCGCATTTTCAATGCGAAGGTAAAAATGGACAAGCAGGATATCAAATTTTCAGAAACACTAAGAGGATATAATACACTGATGTGCACACATTAGGCCATTGGGTAGAGGTTTGCAGTGTGGCCACGTTTCAAAAGATTTTGTTATCGAACAAAACATTCTGCTTCAATCCATGTTGCTTCAGCCTTTTCAAAGTGTAAACTTTCACTGTGGTCAAAATACTGTTTACTCTGTATTAACATGGCAGTCTAGCGGCAATCCAACACATCACATATAATTTGTCACACCGTGGTGAAGCTTGTCTTGTCTTGGGGTTTTTGTCTCGTAACTTCCTGTTTTATTTTGAAGGCTAACTCTCCTCTCGTTTCAGGTCACTTGCCCTTCCTCATGTGTCACCGGTCTGATTGTCTCCCCTGATCCCTGATTGTTTCCACCTGTTCCCCATTACCCTCATGTATGGTTACGAGCCTCCTGTCTTCGCGGACCAGGAACCGGAAGTGTCTGTGCCCTCCGCCCACGCCATGGTCCGCCGTTGCCGATGTATCTGGGCGGCCGCCCGGCAGCTCCTCATCCGCCAAGGAGACCGGGTCAAAAGGGCCGCCGACCGGAGAAGACGACCCGCCCCTGCGTACCAGCCGGGCCAGAGAGTGTGGCTCTCAGCCAAGAACCTCTCCCTCAAAGGCCTCTCGAAGAAACTGGCACCGCGCTTCGTGGGGCCATTCCCCATCACCAAGATTATCGGGCCTGCAGCGGTTCGCCGTCTGCCCCGGGCTCTCCGTGTCCACCCGACATTCCATGTCAGTCAGGTCAAGCCAGTCAGGGAGAGCTCCATGGTCCCGCCCCCTCCTCCTCCTGAAGTAATAGACGGGGGTCCTGTCTACAAGGTCAAGAAGTTATTAGCTGTGCGCAACCGTGGTCGGGGCAAGCAGTACCTGGTGGACTGGCAGGGGTATGGCCCGGAGGAGCGTCAATGGGTCCCATCCCGGTTTATACTGGATCGGTCCCTCATCGAAGACTTTGTGAAGGACCATCCTGAACTGCCTGGGCCGTCAGGAGTCGGCCCTTAGGGGGGGGGTACTGTCACACCGTGGTGAAGCTTGTCTTGTCTTGGGGTTTTTGTCTCGTAACTTCCTGTTTTATTTTGAAGGCTAACTCTCCTCTCGTTTCAGGTCACTTGCCCTTCCTCATGTGTCACCGGTCTGATTGTCTCCCCTGATCCCTGATTGTTTCCACCTGTTCCCCATTACCCTCATGTGCTTATAGTCTGCGTCTTCCCTCTGTCCTGTGCCAAAGTGTTTCGTCTCATGGTCGTTCACCAAGGCCACATTCATAGCCACCGAACCTTTTTGGAAAGTTATTACCCACCTCTTAGGAGAGTTTTGTTGTGAATAGTAAACTGCTCACTGACGCCTCAGCATTTGAGTCCTGATCGGAATCTCGGCCTGACATAATTGAGGTAATCCAAAAGTAACAGAAAGTAATCAGATAACATTGCTTTTATATTGTGTATTATATTTAATAGGTTACTGATCCTCACTTTTTAACTGTAATTTAAAGTCACTCGCCTAGCTCATAGGTGTTCACATTCATCCAGAGGTATTGTTGGGTGGGTGGGGGCCGGCCTCTGTGCAGGGCAGTAAAGTTGGTCAATAGTCAACATTGTAGCCTATGCTGTGATCTGATTTCCCACACTCTGAACTACAGGGCCATGCTGGAAACATGACAAACTGCCGAAGGAAAAAATCCAATAGGTCTATGGGTGACCCACAGTCACATAATTGTTATGGAGGGCTTTTCTCCCATCAACCGTGACCAATTATCTTCAACGGTTTCTACTTCGAACACGTCTACCTGTCTCTTGGACCCCATCCCGACGAGGCTGCTTAAAGACGTTTTGCCTTTAATTGGCGGCTCTCTATTAGATATTATCAATGTGTCTCTGCTAACAGGCCACGTACCACATTCCTTCAAAGTGGCTGTTATTAAACCTCTCCTGAAGAAGCCCACTCTGGATCCAGAGGTGTTGGCTAACTACAGACCGATCTCTAACCTCCCCTTCCTCTCCAAGATCCTTGAGAAAGTGGTCGCAAATCAGTTGTGCGACTTTCTACATCATAATAGTTTATTTGAGAAATTTCAATCAGGATTTAGAAAACACCACAGCACTGAGACAGCACTGGTGAAAATTACAAATGACCTCTTAATGGCAGCAGATAAAGGACTCCTCTCTGTACTGGTCTTGTTAGACCTTAGTGCTGCATTCGACACCATTGACCATGACATCCTGTTACAGAGACTGGAGCAGTCGATTGGCATTTCAGGCACGGCAATAATTTGGTTTAAATCCGATTTATCAGATCGATCTCAGTTTGTATTTGTAAACGATGACGCCTCGATAACCACCAACGTTAATCACGGAGTTCCACAAGGTTCTGTGCTTGGACCAATTTTATTTACCTTATGCATGCTTCCTTTGGGCAATATTATCAGGAAACACTCCATAAACTTTCATTGTTATGCAGATGATACTCAACTATATTTATCGATAAAACCAGAGGAGAGCAACCAACTCGGTAAAATTCAAGCATGTCTTAAAGACATAAAAACATGGATGACCTGCAACTTCTTGATGTTAAACTCAGACAAAACCGAAGTAATTTTAATCGGCCCTGAGCACCTCAGAGATCAATTATCTGGTGATGTGGATTCTGTAGACGGCATTGCCCTGGCATCCAACACCACTGTAAAGAATCTTGGCGTTATCTTTGATCGGGACTTGTCCTTTAACTCCCACGTAAAGCAAATCTCAAGGACTGCATTTTTTCATCGACGTAATATTTCAAAAATCAGGCACATCTTGTCTCAAAAAGATGCAGAAAAATTGGTTCACACGTTCGTTACTTCGAGACTGGATTACTGCAACTCCTTATTATCAGGCTGCTCTAATAAATCTCTTAGGTCCCTCCAGTTGATCCAGAATGCTGCAGCTCGTGTTCTCACTAAAACTAAGAAAAGAGATCACATCACTCCTGCACTAGCTGCTCTGCACTGGCTCCCAGTAAAATCAAGAATCACTTTTAAAATTCTTCTCTTAACGTACAAAGCCTTGATTGGTGATGCACCATCATATCTTAAGGAGCTTGTAGTACCATATTGCCCCACTAGAGAGCTACGCTCACTAAATGCGGGACTACTTGTAGTTCCTAGAGTCTTAAAAAGTAGAATGGGAGCCAGAGCCTTTAGTTATCAAGCTCCTCTTTTATGGAACCAGCTTCCAATTTCAGTCCGGGAGGCAGACACAGTCACCTCGTTTAAGAGTAGACTTAAGACCTTCCTCTTTGACAGAGCTTATAGTTAGGGCTGAATCAGGTTTGCCCTGGTCCAGCCCCTTGATATGCTGCTATAGGCTTATAGCTGCCGGGGGACATTTTAGGATGCACTGAGTACCTATCTCCTCTTTTTTCTCTCCTTAAGGAAGAATTTTCATCTCTCAATCACACGTTACTAACTCTGCTTTCTCCCCGGAGTCCTTTTGACTTCACGTCTCATGGGGTCATCGGACCCTATGAGACGGCATAGATCCTATCTGCCTGATGGATCATCGAGGTCTGGGTCGTGGAATTCCTGCTCCTGACTACGCCACTGTCCTGTTGAGACTCCGCCCACTGTTGAGACTCCGCCCACTCCTCCTCCCCACCGCCATCTGCCTGATGGATCGTGGAGGTCTCTATCGTGGAATATGCCTACTATGAACTATTCATACACTCTGTCATATTCATTGAATGTATTTTAACTCTAAATCTGTCCTTCTGTATACATTACATCTATTGCATCTGTCCATCCTGGAGAGGGATCCTCCTCTGTTGCTCTCCTGCAGGTTTCTTCCCTTTTTTTCCCCCTGAAGGGTTATTTGGGAGTTTTTCCTGGTCCGATGTGAGGTTTTGGGGCAGGGATGTCTATGTGTACAGATTGTAAAGCACTCCGAGACAAATTTGTAATTTGTGAAATTGGGCTATACAAATGAACTGAATTGAATTGAATTGAATTATGCTATTGTGCAAACAAACAATTTGTTATTTACACCTCTGTCAGATACGGCGCAACATTAGCATCTGATATGTCTCATAATCTAAGAAATGCAAATCAATGTAACTCTTCTTTGTGCTCGGTATTGCTCTCGACCTACTCCAGATAAAAGGTCAAAAGCTGCCAGATGGTCCACCACTTAGTGCTTACTTGTTACCTGCTAATGGTCGTCTGGAGCAAACGGGGAGATTATCAGATTTTTATTGATATCATTTTTGGCTACCTGCTGTTGTTGCAAACTATGTTGATGAGAGTAACAACACCCCCCCCCCCCCCACACACACACACACACACACCACACAAACACTCTGTCCTCCATCGGATGGGGGCCCTTTGTTATGAAGCATATTAAGAGGGATAAAGAGACATAAGTGTAGTGAGATGTTAGAGGAGGGCCAGCAGGAACATACCATAGTGAGAAAAGGGAAAGGAAGATACATTGTTATCGTTATGGAGAGACATCTGTGGGGAAGAATTGGAAAGAAGTATAACGGCGGTCAAGATTTAAACGAAACACAAGGGCACATGGTATAATACATGTGGCGATGGAGACAGACAGCTCGGTGAAAGAGAAAGAATAGCTCAAAAACAAACGAAGAAAATACACCTGACATTCCTTTTAAGGAAAAAAATAAGAGTAAAATATCTAAATCCTTCAAGAAGAACGTACATTTCTATTTTTGGACGACATTGCACAACAAAATGAAAAATTAGGGTTAGGCAATTAAACTTAGTTTGGTTTAGGAAAACCACTCCACAGCAACACTTTTATCTTGGTCGAACGTTTCCATTTGCATTATTATATTTTTTAAACAGACAGTTGTCCCTCTACACTAAAATAGTCAATTGCATTTCGTGACTATTTCAGCAACTGCCAAAATACTGTGCTGGTTAACCAGACGATGAATAAATGTACCACTCTTTCAAGACTGACTGCAACACGTATTTATGTATTTGACACAATTTACACACCAGCAAGCACGATTCTATCAGATTTGATGGTGCAACACAGCTGAAATGATAACTTCCTCTCCACTCTCAAAGGTCACCAATATCAATACCTTTTGAAATTTGGAATTAATGATGCAACTGGCATTTAAGTTAATCAAGGTAGAACATTACCAAAACTCCAAAAGGGAGTGACATTTCTAATTAATTATATTTGTCTTTTTTAATTCCCTCTCAGGTGCTTGAATATAGGCTTTCAAATTAAAAATGTTCAAACTGTAAAGTGTTTAGAGTTATTTTCAAGGCTATAATTTGCCATAATGTCATTGTATGAGGGGGAAGCATCTATTCAATGATATGAAAGAAGTGAGAGACTCACTCAAGGACAAAGGAAGGATAGAAATCTGGAGAGACTGTTAAAGGAGAAAGATATGGAGAAAAACGAATGAGAGCACACGTATAACCCTCATAACCACACACACAGTGACAAGGTGAAGCCATTTGCATGCTACATTCTCCGCAGAGAGCCACTGAGGAATAGGAACAGAAACAAGGCAGAGAAAATGATTACAAAGTAGACTGACAGAGGCATCATGGGATGTCTTTGAAGTATGACATGTATTCAAAAGATCATTAAGTCAGCGGGCCAATTTGAAGGTAACAGGAGAGGTTGAGATGCAGTCGATTGATGGCAATAATGGAGAAGGTATTGCATGCATGCAATACCTTCTGTATGTGTGTGTGTGTGTTTGTGTGTGTGTGTGTTTGTGTGTGCCACATATGCAGAGGGAATAATGATTACGATTTATAGTCCCACCCTGCAGTCTGTTAGTCTGTCTCATTTAGACACTAAAGATGTGCTGCACATACTGTACACACACATCTTATTTTGACAAGGCTTTCATGCATTATGTTGTGTCTCCTATGGGAAACTAACAAACCATTTGGAGAGGATAGAAGAAAGGAGAGGAAATGAGATGAAAGAGAAGGAACTAATGAACAGTAGAAGGAGAGTAGAAAAGGAAAGGAAAGCATGGAGTTTGCTGAGGCATGGCAATAATCATTTAGATAAAAAGTAAATTGTAACAAAAAATAATACTGAATCATTAGATTTCATAGGACATATACCAATAATTTCTTTAGCATACACTGTATATATCTCAATGGTATACCTACTATTCCCTTTTTTAGGTTAGTCCCAGTTAAGTTGCACATGTGTATGGCATAGAAACGCATGGGCGGTCGATGGCTCAGGACTAATCAGAGGGTCGGTGGTTCGAATGGCCTCTGTAGTATGTCACAGTGTCCTTGGGCAAGATATTGAACGACAAAGTGCACGTGAGTGTTTATGGCTCCTGATGAGCAGGCTCCTTACACGATAGTCTCTGCCACAAGTCAACGAATGTGTGTGTGTGAATGACTGAACGCTGGCTTCAGCAGTCAAAGCGCAAAGACCAGACGAGCACTGTATAAATGCAGTCGATTAACCATCTGGTATACATCCTTAACAGCAAAGAGTTAAAAAAACAACATTGAGTGGGTGAGCAAAAAGACCGGAATGCGAAGGCTGAATAAACATAAAACAAGCCAGCGACTTGAAAAGTGAAATAACGCGCTTCATGTAGCAGGGAGGGCCGATGGGGAGAGCAGTGCCTTCCCGTTGAGGGCCATAACAGCAAAGCTTGTGTGTCCACCAAAAGCTTTTCAATAAAGCCTTTATTGTACTCAGCAACATGAGATTGTACAAGCTGTGTAATTATGGCATGTATAATGCAACTATTACAATGCACTTTTATATGCTCACAATAGAATTGTGAGCACGATTAGGGAGTTGCTCGCATAATGTTGAAACCGCAGCACGTGACAGTGCGTTTCAGTGTTGATTCCAACAGTGTTCTGGGGGAGCATATTAAAAAAGGACTTACTGACTGAGTGTGAGGGATTGTCTTATCCCCTTACCACAGAGGACCGAAGCTAAAGTCCAGCTGCTGAAGAGCACACATCTGGAGCTGGTTGGGATTCAGTAGCTTGCAGAAATGTGTGTTAAAGCAGGTGCAAATCCTGAAACTCATCAGAGTTGAATAATGTCTGCTGGAAGTGGTTTGCTGAAATCACTGTCAACCAGTCCTGTGGGTCTCTAAGGGCTGTTGTTACATTGTCGTGGCTGACTTTATTGGGAGATCTTTTCTTCATTAAATTAATTCCAATAAACACAGAAGCATTGAAGCTAAATGGACAAGCACCAAATGCCATAATGGAGAGATGCCAAAAAAAATGCTCTGATTTGTATTGGTCTGTTGTCTAACTAAACTCTGTTTTTAACCCTCTAAGACACATTGAAAGGTTTTTTGTTTTAAATGGAGGATTGCAGGAACAATAGATGCAAAACTCACATTTGCCAATGACTACACATGCTAATTTTCCGTCTGGTACAAGTCATGTCTAGAGAATAGTTACAACTATTTGTTTGACCTGAGAACAAAAGTGGGGGGAAACTACAGAGTGGAGGCATGTAGTAGACTAGAGAACAAAAGCACAATAATTAATACGAGAGGAGAAAGGAGAACAACACATTAGGTAGTGAGAGAGGGAAAAGGGAGACTGAAACATTGGGCAGAATGAGCTTTAGAAAATTATAAAATAATAAGGACAGTACCCTTAAAAAACATTCTGAAACATTGTGGCTGGTTTAGGCATCCTTGGAGAAACCAGCAACGGAGGTGGATTTTAGGTAAAGGTAGATGGGAGGAAGGCTATCTCATTCCATGCAGGCTGGCATGAAATTATTGGATGGCATTATAACAGGCCTAGGACAGCCACATTTAGCAGATTTTGTTTTATTTTCATAAATATGTCTTGGTTGTCTGTTGGAGTGTACAGAGAATGTCAACAAATATATTTTCGTAAAAATGAATTTCATTCACTAGTTTTACACTTTTCCTTTGGTGTTGTGTCGTCTGTAGACGAGAAAAAGCGCTCTAAAAAATGCATGCCATTTACATTTTAATAAAACTATTATTTTCCTCCATCTTATTTACAGTCTTTACTCAATTCTACTTGTCCCCGCCACCTCTAAATGAGAGGAAAGCGAGTAAGGAAAGAAATGAGGTGTGAAGAGAGCTATTTAACTAGATGGCTCCAGCCTGACTTAATGGACTGAATAACTGACTGGTTGACTAACTTACTGTATAGGCTGACTGGCTGAGTGACGGGCTGATTTGCTGGCTGGCAGCTGAATAATATGGCGACTGAACACTTGCTTTTTGGCCAGATGTTGCTCTGAAAGACTTCTTTAGGTGGCTGTTCGGACCACAACTCACTGATGGAGCAAATGAGCCATTGGTTGATCATCTTGATTGAATGGCTTTCCGACACTCGGCTAAATGGCCGGGGGATCGGTTGACAGGCTGGTTAACAGACTGATGATGTGGCCTGGTGCTGCTCTGATTTCCACTCTCTTCTCTTTTCAGTCCCATTTCCCTCACATTTATTGTCCACTCTTCTTATTCTTATCCATGTCTCTTTATAGTCAATGCTTCACAACAGCAATGCACCCAAATATAATACAATGGAAAAGGGAGTATCATCATGTCAGACAAACTGGTTTCCCCATTTTCTTTAAACTTTACTGTGGTCTTAGAAGCTATTCTACAATATAAATGCATACTTTAGCAGTTGATAAAGACGCCTTTTTTTCTGCTGAGAATTTCATTTTATACTGGTGAGCATAAAAAGGGGAGGAAGGGATATTGTTCGGACCGATGTTGAAATTGAACATGAATCACTTTCTGCAGAGTGGCTCCTTTTAATGGCACTTTGGGGACGGAGGAGGAAGCCAAACTGTGGACGTATACCGTGCACCAATACAAGGCCGGTGACATTGAGGTAGACACACACAGCAAGGAAACTATATACACAAAAGAGAGGAGCATGTGCACACTGATAAAATGTACAGTCATAGACCCTTTCAATAATCTGACAATGACAACAGAGCCACACACTTCCACACATTGCGTACAATAGGTAACGTCAACAGTCTCCGTGGGCTCATCACGATCTTTCTCATCGTGCAAAGTCAATTGAGCTCACAACGAAGATGCCCAGCTGAACATGATACCATGTTGGATCCTTAAAGTTTCAGTGATAGTGTTTCTATTCAATAGTGAGGCAAATTCAAAGCAAACTTTTGGAATGTTGGATTTCCATTAACTGGTTTGGAGTAGTTTGGTCAGTAGTCGGCACGATTGACTTCAATGTGTGTGTAATCCACTAGTTAACAGTGTAGAGTATAAGAAGAGGTTGTAAACCAGAATAAATATAAATTCTCCTGGCCATCTCACCATATCTAACTCATCTTCAAAGAAAAATGAAGAGTGGTCTTCAGAATCAATCAGAAAGAAGGGAACATTGGAACAGCTCATGTGAATTAAATGTTTGCTGCAAAGTATTAAGTCGGTAATGTTTTTTTCCATAATCCATTTAGCGCATGAACTCTCCTCAAATTAGCAAAAGATCTTCTATTTTTCAAATTTTGCCTTTCCAGTACAGCTTTTCTAAAGCTTTATCCCAAAAATGTACATCATATAAAAATAATAATATAATGCAAACGGTAATATGGCTAGTGCGACCTACAGCCCTCTCAACAGATTAAGTCCCACTTGCCTGACCTCAGGCCAGCTGGACACACATCTTTCCAAGATTCTCGCCGACAACACTGAAAAGTAGACTGAGGCTTTTCACACTGTAACAGGGCTCTCAAGTGTCACGCATTGAGCGTGACAGTCACGCATTTCGGTCTTAAGTCACGCACTCCCGCCACACATCGTATTTCTCACGCTGAAAATATTTGTCACTCTTGCCTGTCTTCAAAACTTGAGAGCCCTGCTGTAAATATCCAGCATGTCATCTTTCGATGTAGCCGGACAGGACACAATGAAGCTGCTGTGGCTGCCACTACCTGAAGTTGAGTCTACTCATCATGATGTCAATCTACCTGCAGCCTCTCATGGCCTGCTTGTGCATCTCTGCAGCTGCATTCATCGGTGGCGGTACCTATGTCTTCCGGAAAATGCAGTCGCTGCTTGAGCCCCGGTTTCTGCTTGTGTAACAGTTCAATCAGCGGCTGTTTATCTGCTGAGCTGTTCGCCTCCACAACAGGAAGGATCTCAATAGCATGATGCAGGATATGTGTCTGAACACATGTGGATTCCAGCTACGAAATAATAAACTGCAAAATGTGACACTTTATTTCAGCTGGTGCACACGTACATTTTCACGAGTGCTTTATGAATACATTAGCTGCTATGATATTGTCAGCAGAGTCCTCCAGGAAAAAAACAAATCAAAGCCTAGGGTTGTGTTTTGTAATACAGCATTGTTTCAATGAAGCCTGCAGTACCGGATAACAATTTATTTTAACCAAGGAAAGAGCGGATAGGTGTTTTTTAATTCACCATTTACTTTTCCCACTAATAATAATCTATTTCACCTTAATATACCGTTGCTCATGTGATCATAAACCAGTCAGCATATATTTTTCCTCCAAATTGTATTTAGAAAAGCAACTGAGCAGGAAAGAAACACATTTTGTGGGAGACAGGGTTTGAAGGGTCAATTTACCCGGAATGCAAATCATTATCATTATCATCAGAATTAGAATCAGCTTTATTCGCCCTGTATGTGTGCACATACCTGGAATTTGACTACACGTATGATCAAACGAACATTGTACATAGATAATATCCAAATAATAAGATAAATATATAAAGACATTAAAGACAACAGTGTTGCAACATTAACATTTAACAAGTATGTACAATATAAAAAGAACAACAATGACAATGATTTGGAAAATGGAGGTGTCTGATTAATTGTTCATCAGAGTGACGGCCAGTGGAAAGAAGCCATTCCTGTGTCTGGTGGTTTTGGCGTACAGTGCTCGTCGCGCCTACCAAAGGGGAGGAGTTGGAACAGATTGTGTCCAGGTTGAGAAGGATTTGCAGTGATCTTTCCGGATGGTGTTGATGTTGAAGGCCCAATTCAGGTCCTGGGAGATTTTGCATGCCAAAAACCTGATGGTCTCCACAGTTTTGGGCTTGTTCAGCGACGGGTTGTGATGACCGGTTGTGTCGTCTGCGAACTTCAGGAGTTTAACAGACACTGAGGTGCAGTCGTTGGTGTAGAGGGAGAAGAGCAGTGGGGAGAACACACATCCCTGGGGGGCACCATTGCTCATAGCCCTGGTGCTGGATGTGATTTTTACCAGCCTCACTTTCTGCGTCCTGTCGGACAGGAAGATTGTGAGTTTATGCTGAAGTACCTCCGGGATGATGGTGTTGAACGCTGAGGAAACAAACAGGACCCTTGCATATGTCCCTGGGGAGTCAAGGTGTTGCAACGTATGGTGCAGTAACATTGACTGCATCATCCACCGACTTGCACGGTCGGCAAACTGCAGGGGGTCCTGCAGGGGTCCTGTGTTGTCCTTCAGATGGGTCAACACCAGTCTTTCAATGGATTTCATTGCCACAGACGTTAGGCCTGTAGTCATTAAATCCTGTAATGGAGGATTTCTTGGGAACCAGAATGATCATGGTCATCCTCATCTTCCTATTTCCCTTAACCCATTTATTTTCTCCCACATCACTGTTCTTTCTTCTTGTTCACACTCACACACAGGCCATACAAAACAAGACAATAACAACCATAACGGCTGATATGAATAAAAAAAGAGAAACATGATCACATTAAGAGAAAAATAAAAAAAGTTCAGCGTAAATATGAGTTGTGGAAGAGAAACACTGAGATAGAGAAAAACAATCTCTCAAAAAAAGGAAAAAGATAGAAGTACACAAATAAGATGTGAAGAATGGAAGAGACTGAAAAGTTTAAAATCCATTGCACTAACCCACATTTATCTGTGCTCAGTTAACTTAAAAAAGAAAAAACCTTCACACAGTCAGCCAACATGAACCACGCGGTAGATCACTTTTTGCTGCATTGTCACAAATGCAAAATTCAGCAACCATCATCTTTTAAAAGCTCAAAAGCTACCAAATCATTGTGCATTTAGAGTCCATTTTGTAAATGTTCCCATACTGTGAAAAGTGTTTTCAATGGGAGTAAATGGTTCAAACCATTACAAAACAGAATGACTGCAAATTATAATATGGTCTTCTAAATTCTATTATATCTTCATCGAAAAAGAAATCAACTGGGACACTTGGCATCTATTTCCATTCCTTGTATGATTGTATGAGGCGATGAGGCGTTTAATGGTTCTTATCTAGTTGTATTCTTGCTTTTAACTGAGCATTGGGTGTGCATAGCACTGCCTCCTGTATGGGCATGCGTTTGAGATAGTTGTTGTGTATGTCACTCTGAAATTAATGCTACATGGAGCTGTGATTTACAGGTTTGTATAGTTTTGTATTACATTATTCAAATTACTTTCGTGGCATTCTGTGCACCTGGAATTGTTCTCTTCGAAAATGAAAAAAGAAAAAAGGCCTAATAAAACATGTTATAGCATTTCTGATTCATGTATGTGACATATACAGTTGCACAATCCATGCAATAAAGAAGAGCTCTTCCTTTTCTTGAAATGGAGTCTGGGTTTATGCAAAATAAATAGATGAATTAGTACATTTAACACTACAATTTGTAGACATGGCATAGCCAATGTTACCTGCATTGGACAAGGGTGGACACACCTGCTAAACAGAGTGGATATATTGTGCTCATTCCCCAAAATGTTTTGACAACTTTCTGGCAATACCTCTTTCATTTTAAAGGGTTTTATTGCATTCGTGACAAGAGTATTCCACGGCAATCTCGCTCCGTAACTCCAGAGCTGGCAGTCACATGCTGTCAGTGTTCTGGGAAAATAAGTTGATCCTGAGACGTGTTTGAGATATTTGTGCATGTTGGATGCAATGCAATGATGAAAGAAGTAGACTCGAGTGGAAAGAGACCAGAAACCAGATCAGGAAAAGAAGACCCGAGGAATGTATTCATTCTTACTGTGCAGTCCTGGAGTCCTGGGCCCACGTGGATGCCCACTCAATAAATCACATTTCCTGGGTTGGGGTAAAGGCAGCAGACTTGTAGGAAGTGTACATGTCATTGTCTTTATTGTTGTTGTAGTGTCTGCTTGGGCTCACAGGTGCAATATACATACGTGCATAACTAACTCTTATGTGTGTTAATGTTTGATGAAATGTTCTTGGTCTAACAGACCTACGGCTAGGGTTGGGCACCGAGAACCGGTGCTACCCGGATCAAAACGCAACGCACATTTCGGTGCTTCCTTTCGGTGCCTGAGCCGATTGAAAATGAAAAAAATATATATTTTGAACTTCTCTGGTGACTCCGCCCTGTCCGCAGGTTACGATAGCCTATCATTTAACTTTGAAAGAGGAGTCATGCACCGTGTTTGACTGTGTGAACCCATGTGGAGCACACCAGCGTCAGGCTGAGCGCGATGGGGAGACCGTCACCGGTCCCCTTGAAAACATGGAGATCGATGAATAAAAGAGCAGCCTGAACTCAGATTAGTACCGTAACGTTGATTGCGAGTCTATCCTCATATCCCCTCTCTTCCTCCGCTCTTCTTCTTCTGTCCTCATTCTTCACTCACGTCTCCACTCCTCTGCTTTCGCTGTCACATCTAATCTCGCCTCTCCTCCTCTCTTTTCATGGATTATCCTCCCTCTTCAGCTGCCATCCCTCTTTTCTCATTTTCTCCTTGATCTTCTCATCTCAGGTACCCCTCTTTTTTTCCTCTTCTCTCCAGCGGGAAAAATGAAACGATCCTCTCTCCTGGTGACATTCCATGACTAAATAAGACTGCGGCGTCAGCAGGACACAAACCATATGCCAGCACAACGATGCAGCAATGCCATTTATACACAGTATAAAGCACTGAGCTGTGAGTGGTTTGCTAATAAAACAGCTCTGTGAAGACATAGCTGGCAGAGTTGCTCTATTGCAGAGGGTAAAGAGGAGGGATGGAACTGCCGCATAATTACGAGGGAGGAATGCATGTGTGGAGGTGTGGGTGTTGAACATGTGTGTACGGTGCTAGATATGTGTGTGGGCCTTTTATACATGTCAGTGTGTTTTTGTGAGATTGTGTGCATATGTGTGTTTGTGGTTCAGTGTGTGTGCCAGGTCTGTGAAGAGCCTCTCATCTGCTGCCCAGAACTAACCAATAACTGGCACCTTCTCTAGATAACTAGCTCAGTTAAAAAAGTAATTTACTCTCTATTTTACCTCTTTCTGGCACACTGTGAAATCTTTCTTCAGTATGAAAACAGAGTTTGTATATCCCTCCAGGGCTGATACAAACAATACATCTTTCTCTCTTTCACACACATATGTTACGGCATGCTTTTTTAATCAGTTGAACTGAACAGCAAAGAACGCGACAAAACATTGTAAATGACAGAAAGACAAGAAAAAATCAAGCAGAAAATATCTAGTAATTTAATAGGGTGCTGTTACTTTTTAAATCCCTCCTATCGGTTATTACAACATTGTACTCACCAAATGAATTGTGATCTAGGGCACGGCAACATAGCTGAGACAATGCACGATGGTAAGAGCACTGTGTGTGGTAAAACCAGAGGCAATTGAGCCCAAAATTTGGTTAAATTATCTGTTATTGCTCTGGGAAAAAATGTGTGTGTCGTTTACAACAACAGTAAGTATGGTTGCTCAGGACTGAACCAGGAAATTGGACTGTAAACTCTGATGAATGTTTACAACAAACAATTCGGACAAAGTTCCCAAGTCGCCTTTAGCTTCTCTTCAAAATCAGTTTGGCGAACCCATTTGATTGTGTAACTGCTCGTCATCCATCGGACCTTTTCGTGAACTCACAATGTTCCCTGACCTCAGCAATTCACTGAGTGGGAACATTATTATATATAATAACCAATGATGGAAAATGTTTTTCACCTCAACTCCATGCTTAAATCCAAACCGTACCCTAAATGCAACCCTTACAGTCTTAAACCCTCAATCAGAGAAAAAGAAGTGATTACCAGTTAAAATGTCCTCTACTTTATGAGTTCTAAACTCAATATGGTCCTCACAAAGACATAAATATAAGAGCACACACACGCACACATACCACAGAGCCATTATGGAGTCATGCTCACTCCTGTCATTAACTCTAGAAACTGTGATCAAACAAGTGTTCCAATAATGATCTGCACTTTTTTTTTAAACCACTATCATATGTGCAAGTAACAACAGATTTACACTCAGACCACAGTTAGATTTACTTCTCTCTGTAATCCATCGCTCTCTAGATGGATGTTTGGACACAAATATCACACAGGTGGTAAGTAAAATAAAAATGACTCCTGCTCCAATGCAATTCAAGACCATCCAATGTGTATAAAATTCCGACAGCCCGCCTAGAGGAACTACTTCAAAGTTGGTGCAAATATCTGCCTCCTCTCAAAGAAGAACAGATTAGAGTTGTGTGGTCAAAGGTCACTGACTTCACAAAGACATGTTTTTGGACAGAACTCAAACGTGTATTTGATTATTGTAAGAATTTCACAGATATGTTTAATGTTAGGAATTGAAGAAGTGATGGATATTTGTGTCTGTAACCTGTAGCTCGACTGGAAGGCGTAGGCATGCACCCACAAGGTGGTAATTCTTGTTCATGCTTTAATTTAAAATGTTAGACAGCAGCATTTTGCACAAAATAAATATTGGTTGGATATAAATATAAACCCTTTGACTCAACAACATGGGTGACAGAAATACCAGTGCACAATAGAATCCTCTCATTTCTTATTTAAGACCAGTGGATGACAGACACCCACACACACAAAGACACAGCAGCAGTACCTCTCACCTGGAATTAAAGCGAGTGTTTGACAGCAACACTGTCGGCTGTGTTCTTGACATTCTCTGCCGGGTTAAGCAATACGCCTCAGGTAGCTGCACATGATGAACTGTCTGACACTAATGCTGATGACAAATTCCACACTTGGAAGAAGGATGTCGTATTTTCTAACTCATCTTCAAGTTTGGTCGGGGAAACCAGGGATGTATGTCTTACTTTCAAGCACATTGCGTTTAAGATGTCATGGAAGTCACAGTCCTTAGACATATAATAGGATTAATGTTGGCTCCACTAGAATTCAGTGAGGGAGACTTCCGCAATACATCATGAGAGATTTCATCATTTTAGGGCACGAAATGTACAAAAATTGGAGATGCTGTTAAGTTGTCCTTTTGAGTTTTGGCAACTGACTCTGAATGTACTTCCTTGATCAGATGTTATTGTCTCAACATAAACATTGTACAAAAGCAACGCAGGCCCCTGTGCTGTTTTATCAGAAGGCTGTTTTCAGTCGGAGCCAATATCAGATTAGAAACAAGCCAACATATTGTATCAGTACGACACCGATATCAGAGGAATGCACAAGCAGGGTATGCTGTTTGGGGAATGATTAATTAAAGCAGAGTAGAGGAGGAGTGACTGCTGCATTTAAGGTGCAAGATGTGCGATTGGGAGAGTTTCGATTGTTGTCTTTCAACGGCTCCAAACATGTCGACGGCGAATCAGCAGCTCACAGTTAATGGTGCTAACAGAGCCAACACTACAAACAACCGCAAAAGTGCTGACACAGCTAACAGCGTTTACCTGAGGTGAACCGGAAGGTGGGTGCTAGGGCTGCTGTGGAGCAGCGGCTGTGAGCAAGTGGGGCACGCTCACGTGGACATACATGCGCTAAAAGCACATGTGGCCGACCAGTCTGTCAACATAGCAAGAAGAAGCTTGGGGAACAACGTACATAGAGGGACAGTGACTTTACTCCCAGCCCAAGTAGAGATTATTCCGCCATATCTTCACACAGCAAATATTTTGTTGCTGCTATATTGATATTAAAAACAGTTCCTTTAAGCAGCAGAATAGTTAGTTGAGGAGGGGGTAACTACAACAACCACAGCAGCAATGAGTGAGCATGTAAGCATTACCTTTTTACCTCCTCAATGACCTTGTTGACCGTCACTGTATGAGTCTTTAAACTAGTGCTTGAGACCATAACCGTGTTTTTATAATGTGTACTAAGGTTATAAACAAAGTAAGAAAAAAAGCTATTTTTCTTTTTTGTGGAAGCACTCTAGGTTTGTGAGGCCCAGTCAAGCCGAATCTCTTATTCATTCACTGCAGCAAAAATAAGATACATGTTGAGACTTATTAATCGGTTTGTCAGACCATTTTTTGTCATTTGAAGTTCAGGCAACATTAGAAATAGTTGGACAAGAAATTGGATTTGTCTGAATACGGGGAAAACTTTTCACATCAGAGCTTGTTACGTTTTTGGAGCAAAAGGACAAGGATCCATCTGTGTTCCGATAACAAGCCCTGAAATGAAAATTATAATCAGCCTCGGGGGAGAAAAGAGGCCAGTGCTCATGCACTGTAGTCAAACATCCTCATTCATAAAGAGTCGATTAAATATCTGAAAAGCAAAGTGGCTTCCCAATGTGCTCACTGGCGTGATTACATTGAAGAATATCTGCCCCTGTGTTACATGACTGTCAATTATTCTGTCTCTCCTTCTTTTCATCTCAGTCTCTATATCTCTCTGGGCATTTATACGTCTTCATTACTTCAATCTCTCTAACTTCACTAATCCTTGTTTATTATTTTTCTTTTCTTGCTAATCTCTCCTCATCGTTTTTACCTTAGAATTCTGTCCTTCCAGCTTCGCTAACCTCCATCAATTTGTTAGCTGTGAATCGATGCTTGTTAACATAGTTTTATCCTACGGCAGCTTCAGAACACTTTACACACACGTACACTCACAGTGCAAGAGTTTCTCTAATATGCTAAATAATTAGCTATATTAATGTCAAGGCCAAATGCACAAGGCCAGCAACTTGATTGGTCAATACCCAGCGGTCTGTGTCCTAATTGGCTGGCCTTTGAGGACGAGCAGAGGAACTTACTACTTCATTAGGAGGAAGAGAGATGCCACAAATGGATCAACAATCAGAGTGTGTGTGTGTGTGTGTGTGTGTGTGTGTGTCAGCTTGACCAGTTTTAATTGGCTAATGTTCGCCCTGCCAATGAATCCATAGTATAGATCATTGGTTGTCAAATGGGGGTTAGGGTACCTCTGGGGGTACGTGAAGGCCCTCCAGGGGTTACCTGAGATTAAAAATATATCTATTTAAAATTAGCTTCCATTGAAAACTCCTTTTCAAAATTGTTATGTAAAAAAAATAAAAAAAATAAGAGTAAGTTCATAAACTGAATTTCATATATTCTATATTAAATCAGAGAGTGAATGCCACAGCGATGTGAATTACATCTTTCGTTCAACCAAAAATGCCTGTTGCTGGTCAAGGGGTACTTAGCTGAAGAGAAAATATCCACACGGGGTACATTACTGAAAAAAGGGTGAGAACCACTGCTATAAACAGACATACAGACAACCGTGATTGTTCACACAGCTCGGTCATTAACTCATACAATTAATTGTAACTTTTCCAAAAATGGCCACACTGACTAAGAATTCTATACAATCAAGAAAACACAAATACTGACAAATCTGACAGACAATACCACAGTCGTGGTACGACAGTAGTTTCAGCACAGGCTGGGACTGTGCTAGGTGTACGTCTGCGTATAGAACACGTGTGTGTTTGTATGTGTGCATTGTGGAAATTGGAATCAACGCATGCATATACTTGTGAACACATCTAAGTTTCTTTCTTTGTCTGCATCAGACACCGAGGGGCGTGTATGATGCCCTGTGAAATGAGACCTTGTCTCTTGTTCCTAAATGGCTACCTCTGCCTTTCACTTCCCGCCTATCCTCTCTTTGATCCCTGCTTTGGCCACATTTGTATCACTTGAGTACTGTACTGCACTACTTCTCCGGCTCTTGTTATCCCCCTCCAAGGATTAGAAGGGGTTTGTTGTGGTGTTCGTGGAGTGCGATGGTACTCAAGTTATTTCGCAGCTTCAGCTGACCCTCATAGGTCTCGTCCATCGAGAACAAACTGTAGAGGTTTGAACCTGAAGGTTTCTTCCCTTTTTCCCCCCTGAAGGGTTATTTGGGAGTTTTTCCTGATCCGATGTGAGGTTTTGGGGCAGGGATGTCTATGTGTACAGATTGTAAAGCACTCCGAGACAAATTTGTAATTTGTTAAATTGGGCTTTACAAATAAACTGAATTGAATTGAATAGAGACGAGGAGGGACCCCAGGGGAGAAAATAATAATGATACACAGGCGTTTTGAACTGCAAAAGGTTGGTCGGGCTTTAGCCAGTCATCCCACTTTCTGCACGTCGATTGGATGTATGTTGTATTCCTCAGGGAGCTTTGGTTCTCTGCTATGTTGAAACGTAACCTGTCCTTTCCTGTCCTTTCCTCAGCATTTGATTTGGCTGGTTTGACATCATTCAGTCCACACCAACTGCTTTTAGAGATGCTGCTGAGTCCACCGGCAGCCTGGGTCAGATTCTTTGTTGACTGTGAGGTCTGGCACGAATTTCCTGGTGGGTGATTGCCATCGAGCAGAATGTGTTGTCGGCCCTGAGTTAAACTCACATACGTGATGAGAAAATGTGAGCAGTGATGAGTATTTTTTTCAATAACAAAAACAAAGAAGAAGTATTTATCCTCTCTCTCTCTCTGTGTGTGTTTGTTTGAGAGAGATAGATAACTCCATGAATGTGTCCATGTATATTTCCACAACTGTTCATGCTCTCTCACTCACACACACATGCACAGGGTAGTTGAACTCTTCCTCTGGTTGTCAAAGCGTGCAGATATGAAATGCCATACATATTGCATGGTGGCAAGAGGCCGACAGCACAGACAATGAGAGATGGGTCTGCCTGCATATCGTGGTGTGTTGTGTGTGGATTTCCACATCTCATAAAATGTTAATATTTCCTCAGACCAAGTAAAAAAAAAGATTTATAACAGCTGAGTGTTTGTCAAGGCTCAGGAAACATATATCAAAAAGACCTGTCAGAGGAAGATTGACTGATGCTTGCCTCACTTTACCTCATGTCTTCACGAGTATGCATATATGCTCTGCACCTGCTTGACAAGTAATAACCACTCTGTAATCTGAGGTCAAAAAGTATTATTCACCTTGTGCTTTTTTTCGCGTCTGCAATTTTGAAGCTGTGATAAATAATTTCCCGTGTTGCAAACAAGTCTCTTCCATTGTTCTCTTCGTTGTTATTCCACTGAATGTTTCATTTCTTTTCAAACTTTAAAAAGCATTGGTGTTCCAACACAACAGAAACACACATATAATAGGCACAAACCAAAAATGGATTTACATTTCAGTTGATTTCCACACAGTCGCATAATGAACATTGCATGCATGACATTTTGTTTTGAATTCAGACAAAATTCTAATTTTCTGAGACAGTCCTGTATATATATATATATATATATATATATGTATTTTTGAGACAATTTAATTCAATTCATCATTTCTAACTGTTGCTCTGTGGGTATTGAAAGCGTTTCTGTGTTTTCATGTTGGTGATGATCACCTCCGCGGGGATTCAAGCAGCATGGACTCACCTCCTGCTGACAGGATCCCATGGGTAGGAAAAAGGCTCTAAGAAAAGAAGTTCACAGATAACAGGGTAATTCCACGTCTTTGTGCTCACACTTGCTGTATGAGCTAGTGACAGCACTCAAATAATATCCCGTTTCTGTTGCACATTAACAATGCCATGCATCACATTTGGTAAGTGTAAATGTTTTGGACCCTTTCAGTGATGGATGTAGATTGTGTCAGAGGTCATTTGTAATTAAGCGGAAAGACATTTCACGGCCTCATTATCATTCATTCTACTTGATTATGACTTGAGTGATTAATGTAGCAATCTATGGTGCAGAGTCAATTAATTGCATAGCCTTAAATAATGAGAAAAAAAATTGGAACGTTTAATTAAAACACAGGAGAGACATTATAACTTTTAAATCTGTGTAAATTGTCTCTGGACAATAAAAAAGTATGCTCTGTATTCAGCTGACATCGGCCTGTAGAAAGTGTATCATTTCAAAAGTTTTCCTTCTGCATACAATTATACTGAAAAGCTCAATGACACATATCTGAGCATTGCTTTAAAGGCTTTTTGCTAAGCTTTCACCTGTTTTTTTCTTTTTGACAGAACCAGTCACCATTGTATTACTTGATGGAAGAAAGAAGAAAAAAAGAAATGTACACTTCTATTTATCCCTGTGGGGAAATTCTTCTCTGCATTTGACACATCCTTAGTTATTAAGGAGCAGTGGGCTGCAGTGAAGCACCCAGGGAGCAACTCGGGTTACAGTGTCGACCACCCATTCTCATGAGCTACAGCCAACCCAAGGATCTGTGATCTGTAATTCATATCAAAATAGAAAATGTGCTCTTCAATATCATCAAGTATTGACATGAGTGTATGCAGACAAGTTACTGTCCAGTTTGCAGCCAATGATGGAGCCGGCCTTCCTCACCAGTTCAGTGAGTCTGTTGGTGTCTCCAGCTCTAACGCTGCTCCCCCAGCAGACTATGGAGAAGTACAGAGCACTGACCACAACAGACTGGTAGAACATCTCCAACATCTTGCTGCACACATCGAAGCATCGAAGTTTCCTTAAGAAAAAGAGTCGACTCATCCCCCTCTTGTACACAGTGTTGATGTTGGCCTTCCAGTTCAGTCTGCTGTCGATGGAAACACTACTCCTTAACCATGTCCACATCCTCTCCCAGAACTCTCTGCGGTTGTGGAGCCATCGTCTTCCTCCTGTAGACCATCACCATCTCGTCTTGGCCATGTTCAGAAGCCGGTGATTTCTACCAGCCCATTCCACAAAGTCAACACAACTGCCCTGTATTCCACTTTCTGTCCATCCTTTATACATCCCACAATTGCAGTCATCAGAGAGCTTATGCAGATGGCATGACCCAGAGTTGTACTGGAAGTCAGTGATGTACAGGGTGATCAAGAAGGGAGACCGAACAGTTCTCTGTGGAGCAGCTGTGGAGGTGGGTCAAGACCAGCCTCTCCAGCACCTTCATAACATGAGATGTTAGGGCAACCGGTCGGGAGCCATTGAGGCCAGATGGAGTTCTCTTCTTTGGGACAGGAACCAGGCACGACGTCTTCCACAGCACCGGGACTTTCTGCTGCTTCAGACTCAAGTCGAAGAGTTGTTGCAGGATGTCAGAGCTGAGTATTATATATATATAATAACTTCTCACTTGATTTATTATCTCAGTACACATTGTTAACAATACGTGTATTGTCTAAATCACATTGTTTTTTTGTTTTATTCAATACAGCAAGTAATTACCCATTTAAGCGTCTTTGGGTACTTAAAAAAGCGTTATAGAAATCTGAATTATTATTATTATTATTATTATTATTATCCACTTTGCAAAACTATGCTTTTTAATCACTTTAAAATAGGATAAATATTATCTTCAGCCATCCAGTTTAATGTTTGGGTCCTAACATAATTTAGTCAAGGTAAGATTAATTGAAACATATAAACAGCAACCCTGGTCCTTCAATCCAACACCCAACCCTGAATTTATAGAGCAAAGCCAAGCAGCCTACCAATATTCATGGGAGTTGGCTGCTTTATGTCCCCAAACGAGATAAGAGAGGTGCAATCTATCAACACAGATTACGTCTCTCATCAATGGGAGATCAATGGTTGATTTGAACTTGCTGTTTTATGGAGGCTAAACCACAAATCACACAGTCACGTCCAGTCCGTGAATGTGATTTATGTCCATGGATTATATTGCAGTTCAAGACAAGATCAGTGGTGATCTTTAACTTACTCCCACATAAAGACGTATGACTGGTAGTCGCATAGAACTGATTTAGTACACTGGGTTTACATTTAATTCTATGGGTTTTATGAAGAGATATTTAAGAGCCATCTGGCCCTAATCAGTGCGGCTTGTGGTTTAATACAATCAGTTAGACCAAGTCCTCCACTTTCACCACAGCATTTCTCATGCTACTTAAACTCAAGTATGGGAATGGAGGGAAGCAGGCGGCGTGTGACAGAAAAAGACTGTCAAGGAGGGGTGTGTTAAAGCATGTGTGCATGCATATAAGTAATCAAATGAGAAAAAAGTGTGTGCTAGAGAAAGAAGTGGTTATCATTCATAAAAACAGGTGCGGTATTAAAATCAGCCAAAATCCTTCTGTCCCTTCTTATCATCTCCAGCGACCTAAGTGACCATAATGATTGATGGAGTTGAAGAGAAAGTTTAACCTGTCAGTCACTGCACAACGAACATGTAACATGGTAAATATGAAAGAACCTACAATACATGCCTGTGCAGGCTTGGGACAGATGTGTGAGAGGAAAATATGGCCTATACACTACACCTGCTAATAAGCTACACATCTTCCTACTGTTGGACTACTGCAGTTCACTTTGTTCTCTTCTGACTTCTTCACTGTTTGAACATTCAACATGTGATAATCACATCCAGAAATGTACAATACAAAGGATTTCTGACTAGTAAGTTTTGTTAATGAATTCCACCCCAAGTACACTATAATTGTCGTAATGATATCTATATATATATATATATATATATATATACACACACACTAATATAGCAAATAGTGTGGTTTTTTTATATATTGTTTTTATTGTAATATATCTCCCCAAAAATATTTCACGTGACATTCTCTTTGTATTTCATTATAATATATATATATATATATTAATATCCTGACTTGTATGAATAATATATCTTTATTATGTCTATGTTGGAATAAATGTAAAATATTTAAGTACAAAGTAGTTGATACTTGATATTTTTGCATTGAATCATACTTGGATGTATATATTATATATATATATATATATATATATACTACATTTGTTGAAATTATTTACACCAAACTTGGGACATTATTTGATCCGATACATTCTCTCTGATCATGCATACATTTCTATAGTGGTTTTATATTCACTAATACAGCCAAGAAAACAAAAAAACTTTCTCAAGATATACAACACTGGATCTTGTTTTTCCTTATCTCAAAGCGCATGTTCTTCTTGAACATCTGATGTTTTCAGGTCCTTAAAAAGAGTAGAAAGCAAACACTTTTCTTCACATGTTCATACTTCACATTTGATGATATCCCGATCCAGAACTTTTCCGGTCCAGTACAGCTTTATTGATGATGCTGACCTACTGGTAACCATTTATTCCAGCTGGCTGCACACTTCCATTCATTAAAAGGAAGTTGAATAGCTAGAATAGAAAGACTGTTGATGGCCTGACTGGCAAGTCAACAAAACTGTTTGCCGAAGACATTTGGGCACAGCGTAGCCTTTCATGGTCACAGCAGCGACAGTAAATCTGATTTTCACACTTCCTTTACCAACTGTTGTGACTTTGTTTCATAAGGCTATGATGAAGTGCACAGCGGACAAGAAGAAAAGTCATGCAAATCCTTCTAGTTCAGTTTTTGTTTTCAAAATGAAATGAATATACTTCTCAGAAACAGTGCCTGGAGAATGGTGGCTTTATGGAGAGAGAACATGAAGGGCAGCTTTAATTTCTAATTGTTTGAATGTTCTAAATCAGAAATAAACAAAATACTTTATTGCTTCTTTGGAGTGTGCTTTTTACATCCAATCAATCATCAGTGTAATCCAATTGTAACGGCAAGCATGGATTTTGTGTTGAAAAGACAACAAATTGAAGCTCTTGTTCTTTCAGCGGATATTGTTGTGTTTTCATAATCACATCAGACGCAGAGCAGGCAATCAGCAATGAGCAATGTTAAAAAGAGACTTCCTGCGTCTGCGGTTCCTTATTTCCTGTAGAAATTTGGTTGCAAAACAATTGGCTGAAGAAAAATGAAATGAAGATGAAAAAGTAAAAGTAATAGTAAAAAATATAATAAAATAATCCAAATTACTGAAAATTGGCAGTCAACCTTTTTAGTCAGAAAGCTACTTGTGCCACATGACACAGTACCTTCTGGTATCAGAAGCACATGACACAGTACCTTCTGGTATCAGATGCATCAACCAGAGTACACAGTAACACATGAGGCCTTCTTATCCGTGGTAGTGCTGCAACTTATTTAATATCCACTTGTGATTTCTGTTCATGCTTTTCTTTCTTTCTATGTGTTCACTGTAATCCACCTTGCCTGGGTGTTGCATTATTATTGATTCTCAACCTGCGGATGTTTAACTATCCAACAACAAGGTTTTATCCCAGTAACCCCAACCTATCTTCACTTATAACTCACTTTCTGAACATCAAGATGCAGCTGTCTCAAACTAATACTATTATAGGATGTCAGAGGAGCCAAGATGGTGCTCATGACCATCTCACTCTCACTCTCTCTATAGACCTCCACACCGTAACATATCGGCCTGTCCTGTCATTCACCTTTTCCATCTCCTCTCCCCTCCACCTCACTATGTTTCCACCTTCATCCTGGCTGCCTGAAATGCTATTTTGTTCACGGGGTTGCAAGCAGTCGAGAGAGGACTGGTTTTAAAGATAACCTCTTCCACTTTCAATCTTGCTTGTCCTTCTCTGCATCCGCCTCTTAGACATCACGGTTGATGTCACGCCGAAAGTAACCTCTGCAATCAACACTTTACCGCCCCCATCCTCTGTGAATCCAATCCTGTTTATCCAAACCAGCCTATTTCTCCTGCCTGACTTTCTGCCAAACAGTTTGGCACCCACTTTGAAGAAAAAGCCTGACAACATTCAAAGCTTTTTTCCCTAGCCAGCCTTTCACTTCCCCCCATTTTACTCTCTGTGTCCTCCTCTAATCCCACTGGCACTGACTTATTGTCAGTCTCGGCTCGACACAGATGCAGTGTGCTTGCAGCCTTTATTGTGCAGTTCTTTGACCCATCTCTTCACTCTTCATTCGCACCACTGCTCCTCACTCCTGATGACCTGGAGATCTCCAGACGCCGTCGAGGTAGCTCCGCGGAGATTGTGCGCTCTTTTAGTTTTTGTGTTTATTTTTAATGTTTTCTTTGCCACAAACACATCGGCACTAACAGCATACGACCACAGCACACTTTTGGACATAAACTTTTGCGCAAAACAAGGGTTTTTGTCCACTTTTTCCATCGATCCAGCGTGGCCGGCAGAGATCGTACGAGCGAACCACATCAACAACAGTGGAGCCGCTACTACGGGGAGACGACGAAAACATCGAGGAAACGGAGCGAATTCGAACAGACTGAGAGTTCAAGCCCACCGTCCACCTCTGCCCAGCATCCTTCTTGCTAACGTCCAGTCTCTGGAAAATAAGATGGATGATGTTAGGGCAAGGATCAGATTCCAACGGGACATGAGGGACTGTAACATCTTTTGTCTGTCGGATACATGACTGACCGCTGGTGCGGATCGAGTCATATGCCCAACCGAGTCCTTCTCTGTTTTCCGTGCAGACAGAACGGAAGAGTCTGGTAAATCTAAGGGTGGAGGGGTTTGCTTCATGACTAACAACAAGTGGTGCAACCCCAAGGACATTAAGACTCTTTCTCGTCCTGCTCCGAACCTGGAACATCTGGCGATCTCATGCCGCCATTCTACCTTCCCCGGGAGTTCAGCTCGGTCATCACCACAGCCGTCTACATACCACCACAAGCGGACACCGACGTAGCACTATCGGACCTACATGATGTGTTATGTCGGCATCAGAACAAGTATCCCGACGCGGCTGTGGTGGTGGCTGGGGACTTTAATAGGGCAAACCTAAAAAAAGTCATGCCGAACTTTCACCAGCACATTACGTGTGCTACCAGAGGGGAAAGAACGTTGGACCACTGCTCTCTCCCTCCGTTCGGAAAATCAGACCATGCCGCCATTTTTCTGCTTCCGGGGTACCGGCAAAAGATCGCGCGGGAAGCGGTAGTGACGAGGAACGTGAAGCGGTGGTCTGACCAATCAGAGGCTGAGCTACAGGACGCTCTGCGTGTCGTCGACTGGGACATGATCCAATCCAGTTCCAGTGACGTCAGCGAGTTTGCGGAAGTAGCAATGAGCCCCATAGCAACGCTGGCGGACACCATCGTCCCCACGGTAAAAGTTAGGTCTTTCCTAACCAAAAGCCGTGGGTTGATAGATCCATCCGTGAAGCTGTGAATGCCCGCACTGCTGCCTATAACTCCGGTCTTGTATCCGCAACATGGACGAGTACAAGGCAGCGGTCTATGGACTGAGGAGGCGGTGAAGGAAGCCAAAAGGAGGTACCGAGACAGAGTGGAATCACAGATGGAGCAGCGCGACACCAGGCGCCTATGGCAGGGGCTACGGACTATCACAGACTACCAGAGCAGACCCCGCGCAATGGTGAGTGCCGACGCATCCCTAGCGGACGACCTGAACTCATTTTATGCACGGTTTGAGGCTAGCAACAACAGCGCTTAGCTCGCGGCTAACAACAACACCGTTAAGCGTAGCCGAGGTGAGTTCTACCGCTGGGGATGAACACACACTCTCTGTGACCGAGCACAGTGTGAGGAGGGCTCTGTTGAGGGTGAACACCAGGAAAGCTGCAGGTCCAGATGGCATATCTGGGCGAGTACTGAAGACCTGTGCTAACCAGCTAGCTCCAGTGTTCACCACAATATTCAACCTCTCCTGGCTGAGTCCGTGGTCCCCGCCTGCTTCAAGAGATCCACTATTGTCCCTGTGCCCAAGAATGCTTCTCCAGCATGTATGAATGACTACCGACCGTGGCCCTCACCTCGGTGGTCATGAAATGCTTTGAGAGGCTGATAAAGGACTACATCTGCGCCTTCCTCCTTCCTCGATGGACCCGCAGCAGTTTGCTTATCACCCAAACAGATCCACGGATGATGCTGCCTCCCAGGTACTGCACACCGCACTCTCTCATCTTGACAGCCAGAGGGGGCTATGTGAGACTGCTGTTCATTGATTATAGTTCAGCTTTCAACACCATAGTCCCTCCAGACTGGCCGGCAAGCTGATTGAGCTGGGACTGAACACCCCTGTGTGCTTGGATCCTGGACTTCCTGACCGCCAGGCCACAGGTGGTCAGGGTGGGCAGACACCTCCAAATCCCTCACCCTGAACACAGGATCCCCAGGGTTGCGTCCTCAGCCCCTACTGTACTCCCTGTACACACATGACTGTGTGGCCAGGTTCAGCTCCAACACCATCATCAAGTTTGCGGATGACACAGTGGTGGTGGGCCTGATCTCCGACAACGACGAGAAGGCCTACCTGGAGGAAGTTGCTGATCTGTCACTCTGGTGCCAGGACAACAGCCTCATCATGAATGTCACCAAAACTAAGGAGCTGATTGTGGACTTCAGGAGGGTACAACAACAGAGGACGTACTCACCACTGGGGTCCTGCCTGACTTTCTGCCAAACAGTTTGGCACCCACTTTGAAGAAAAAGCCTGACAACATTCAAAGCTTTTTCCCTAGCCAGCCTTTCACTTCCCCATTACTTCTGTGTCCTCCTCTAATCCCACTGGCACTGCTTATTGAAGTCCGATCTCAGATGATGTGGCAGCTTTATTCATTCTGACCCATCCTCACCATTCACGCCTCCTGCAGCTTGACCTGTAATCTCTGGTTCACTCAGAGATCCTGGTTACATAGAAACAGCCCTTGAACATTTCATGCTGCAACTTACTTCTTGACAATTTCTCCAAATCAGTTGCAAAAGGTGGCCCAGCATCTCTCTGAGACGAAGTTTCGTCTTCGAAGCATTCACAGCATGCTTGTTGTATGTTGGCCTTATTGATCTCATGATGGAACTTCCTCCTTCAGCACATTGACAGGCACCATGAAAAAGTGTCCGGTAAGTTCAAACAGCAGACCACATCACTTGGGTTGGAACAAGCTTTCGATGTTAAAGGTTTTTCACTGTTTTAGAAAAGTCATGGATATTTGAGAGATTTTCCTAGTCATAAGGATGTTCGGACTAAGGACCCCAAGACCACAAACATGCTTTAGGAACACATATAACAGCAAAGACCAACAATTATAAAATATATGTATTTATTTTGAAAAAAGTGCTGTATTTTTACATCCGCGGTTGCACATTTTTATTACGTCCTGTGTAAAAGTGCTAAAACTTAAAATTTTAATCATCATTAAATAACCAATATGTTGCATTCACATTTGTCTGATAAATGTCACAAAAGCTTTTTAGCCTTGCTGCAATACTTGTTTAATTCTGTCCAAATCTTGCCAAGAAATCAAGTTCATTTTTCAAAGTCATTCCATCATTCGGATGTAAGCAAATATTCTTGCACAATTGTATAACATGGGCATTCTCTATACACAGTTAAATGTTATGCCTTGAACAAGTATCATTGTTCAATATAACAGTACCAAGTCACTTGCTCTATGGTTTGGTTAAACGAATCATGATGAAAATGTTTAATTTGCCATAAGGAATGATTAAGTTTACATTTATCGGATGTTGAAAGAATTGGAAAAAGTTCCAATTTGACACAAAACAATCTTTGCAAAAATATGATTAAATCCAGCAATTAGCCATCTAATAACTAACAAATAGAAAACTCTTCAACATATATTTTGAAAAAGTGCTGAAAAACTATTTAATATATACAATTTTCTAACATGCACTTTAATTTGCACATGTCTGCAAAATTGAAAAGTGTATTTTCACTCCTTTAAAACACAGTTGTTGGAGTACACGGACAGAAGTTCTCTCAAAGCATATCTTTAGGAGCTTCGTCGTAATAAATTTTGTAATCGACTCCGCCATGACTGAAATACCAGCTATGAAACATTGCTAAAAGACATCAACTCGATAATTGAATAACATATATCTGACTGACATTAATATCAACAGGCCATATTCAATTAGTTGAAATTATGTCTATCTGGGTGTAAATGTCATATTGTATATTCATAACTACGATGCCAGTACATTTGGTACTAATAAATGTTATGATACTGAATACATAAAATATTTAATATGTTGCCATAAAAAATTGCAGAACAAATAGTCAGTTTATATGTCTAACTAGTCAGGAATGAAATGTATAAACAATTATAATATAAAATAAGAATACAAATAAAAATGATTCCTGCTTTCGCATCTGCATGTCTAGCTTGGATGGTGTGCTGAAATGATTTCCACCAGAAGAGTACGGTGCTTAAGAAGTCTTTATGCATTAAAGATATAATATGATGATTATACAATTTGTTAAATCACGCAAAAATAGATTCCACTGCATGTACAGTCTAGTGAGTCATCATGGCCATGAATTAAGATAAACATGAAACATCAGGACAGCATGTTAACTTTCTACACCATACTTGGGACAAATTGAACGATCTTTTCTGACTCATATTTGTAAGTCAAATTGGGGATAAGCATCCACTGGATCAGGACACAGGATTGCGGTGACAGAAACACATCGAATATATATAGTGACTATATATCAATATATACGCTGTGATTACATGTAAACACCTTAGTCGCACTATGTGCGGTCCGACTTGTCCGATTAACACCCTGGATAGCTCGGTCCGATCCAGTTGATAATTCGACTCGCGGCATGTAACTCTGAATTCGATTCGAACTTGACTTTGCCTTTGCGCATGCTCGAGATCCCGCCCTCCCTCCCTCTCCCATGTCGTGACCGGAAGTCGAAAGAGACGATAAATTAAATTCTCGTACCTTCGGGCGACGGGCGTCTTCTCTCCGTTATCAACTCAGCCAATAGCGCCATTTGCATTCGCTGTACTCCTATTAACACCATGGAAGAATAGTAGAGGGATGTAGCTTCGCCTTGCTCTCTGTTCACCATCTTTCTCGAAATGTTGTTGTTGGTGGTGGTGAAGACATCAAGCGGAAATGGCTGTATCACCATGAGTTGTAATGAAAACAGCGCCGCCTATCTTATCGGATATGACATGCTTTCGGCCAATGATTCGAATTACTCACTGCCATGTATATTGGGATAACAGCAGATCCCCCAAAAGATAGCATAGTCCGACTAAAGCAAGATTCGAAATATACCATCATGTAAACGCACTGAGTGGCACTTACTTATGGTATTTTTGTAGTTTGGCTTTCTTGAAGAAATGTTACTTTCTTGATTCTTGTAAGTTGCTTTGGATAAAAGCATCAGCTAAATGACATGTAATGTGATGTAATAATGTGTATATACAGTATGTATATGTAAGTCTATAAATTACATCATGACAGCAGCAGGTAACGTGCTGCATCAGGTACCAGGAAACACAGTTTTTCTACTGTAAGAACTTAATAATGTAATACCGTAGGATGGTAAGATCGTATGAAAGTAGGATAGAGTTTTTTTATTTTGTGTATATATATATAATCGCTGAAAAAAGAGTTCAAGTAAAAGTACTTAAAGACTACAAGAGATCAGAGGATGGCATAAACAGCTATCTTCACTCACACTTAAAACTAGTGAAGGGAGGAGCAAAGAGTTCCAACCTGACTGCAGCAATCTTGAGAGTCAGAGCTATGGACCCACTCTTTGGAGACCTCCAGGACAGACACACATTTACGTTAGCAAAAGCAAAGAAAAAGAGAAACTTTTCCAAAGTGGAATGAAAGGAAGCAGCTTCGCAAAAAAAGTGTCGATGGAGAGGAAAAGGTCGGATACAACAACAATGCAGGCCAACCCAGTTAAAGTAGTTAATGCCTTCATACCACCATGTCTTTTCTTTCAAAATGATCACACATTGGATACTTTCATCAAGATTTAAGGGTTATCACACAAGGATTGTCAAGAATTCCTAAAAGCCAAGGAAATATGTTTAGCATGTTACACACAATGACATCTTAGCAAAACGTGTAAGATGAGGATGGTGTGCACACAATGCATACAATGCTCACAGAAACACCCAGACATCCTTCAAATAGCTAAAGAAGCCAACACAAATATTTCATATATCGTGGCAAGTAAGGACAGCACTTCAAACAAAGAGGTCTCAGGAGTCCAGAACTCTGTTAAAAAGGAAATAGTTGGCTATGCTGAGACAGGGAACGCAGAGAGCATGCTATTGATTGTGCCGGTGAAAGTGAGATCCTGTATAGAAACATATGTGTTTATGGATCCCGGAAGTACATCCACGTTCTGTACCGCCGAGCTTCGAAGTAGACTGAACATTAAAGGAAAACCGACTCAGATCTTATGGAGCACAATGGCTCACGATAAACCTGGTGTCAAAAATTGGTGTCAGCTCATTGTAGCATCAACCGAATTTCAGTGTTGGAACTAGAACAGGTGATGGTTCAGCAGTACAACACAGACTTTCCAGAGTAAGAGATGTCACAAGAGGACAAGCATGCACTCAGTACAAAAGACAACAAGTTTGTTGATGGAAATTACTGCATTGGTATTCCTTTGAAACATGAAGCAGCTAACATGCCGCTGTATGGCAGTGCAGCGAACTGCTAGCCTGAAGAGACTGAAAAAGAATGATGTCTTTCTTGAAGACGACAAAGACATCATGAAAAGTCTGCTGGACAACGGCTACGCCGTTGAGGTTCCTGAGGAGCAGCTTAACCGGAACGACTACAGGATGTGGTAGGCTATAACCATGGGGTGTACCACCCGAAGAAAATGTGCTTCTTTTTAAGATGTGCCATTGAATGAACAATTGTTGCAAGAACCTGACCTCACCAATACACTCATCGGTTCAAGGTGAACAGTCGGCAGGAGGCTCAGATGCAGAGTAGGAGAGCAAAGATGGCCAATCTACCAGAAGATCGCCTGACACCAGATCAGCCACGATTTACCAATGTAGGCTTGGAGTATTTTGCTCCCTTTGAAGCCAAATGGTGCCGGTGCGGTGTCAAAAGGAGCGGCAAAAGTGATCAAGGTTGAAGAGGAACTTCAAGCATGGAGATGTGGTGCTAGTAGTAGCAGACCAAAACCACCACGCTGGAGAGACCTGTAAATAAGCTGTGTTTACTGTAAGAAGCAACGTGAACACAAGAAGAACAGATGATGAATAAATGTAAAAAAGGACTGTTTAACAAAACTTAAATTAGCAGTGTTTATGGATATTTGTTTTGTTTGATATTTGATTAAGTTGATGGCTTTTTGGATTTAAGTTGTTTGACAATGGTTTAATCTTAAAGTTTAACCATTAGGGGCCGGATATGTAAGAGCCACAAGGACGGAGTCTGTAAATGACGTCATGACAGCAGCAGGTGAATGGTAACGAACTGCATTAGGCACCAGGAAACACAGTTTTTCTTCGTAAGACCGTAAGATCGTCAGATCGTATGAAAGTAGGATAGAGTTTATTTATTGTGGGTACATAGTTAATGTGTCTTTGTGTACATCAAATAAAGACAAGAAGAAAGGAACGATACGAGAAGAAAGGAACGATACGATGTGACGTTATTTCGCATAAGGAAACAGGAACTCAGTGTTTCTTGCAGCTCGTTTGCAGCTTAACAAACCTTGCAGATGGAGCGCCGCTACATATAATGTGTGTATATATATATATATATATACTACGAAATACTTGTAAGCAAAAACACAATACTTGATTTGAGGCAAGCACACAAACTAAACACTTGGAGGAAATTCAGCACATCGACAGAATAAAGCTTAAAATATGAATAAACAATTTCATTTATCACTTGTCAAACAAGTGGATGCTTTAAAACAGCAGACAAAATGTATGTTTAGTGGATCAAAGTAGGAAGGTTGGAAGCGCGGTCTGCATTTATCTTTGATTTAGTGATTCCAGTATCTGTTGTTCACAGCTGCTGTGTGAATATCTTTTCTTTCAGATGATTAAATTCCTACTCACATCTCAAAGAAATTATATCAGGAAGAAATGTATCTTCCTCGCGAAAAGATACTGAAGCTTTACATTTACAACATGTTTTAGTAATCTCAGCCAGCCAGTGGTATAATGGACAATTACAAACAAGGGATTCATTGCTCTTTATTTTATTTTCTTAAGTAGTCGTCCTGTGCAAATGAGGAAAGACACTTGCTTTTGGCCTGTGATGATGATTTCACACATAACGCAGTTTCTACGCCACTGAAAGCCTAATTTAGTGTGCTTACTGGCCCCTTTTCTATTGTATCTGTTCTTAAAGTGCTCCACATTGGGACATTTCACCACTGGCCCATTCAGAAAATGTGTCCCAAAGTGAAACGAGCAACATAATACCCTCAATCCCTGTCTTCCAATTTCTTATATTGGATTCTCAGTAGCTCCCATTGTGAACCAAGACTTGTTTCACCCCAAATCACCTTGGTTGACAGTTTCATCAGAAAAAACACGTCACTGGAACTAACATCTGCTAGACCCAAACGCACCATGTCTTTACGCCATTTTTCGAGATTTCTTATTCAGAATTATGCCTTTTAAGGTTTGTGCCTCCCCATAGACCCAATATGTGTTTTTTCTCCCTAATGGACAGTTTCATTGCAGCGTACTGAGAAAGCATGTCCCTCAGTGCATCAAGCTCACGTCTGATCCAAAATATCGGTCTCAGTTTCATTCCCGAGGCGTTTTAACTTATCCAATTTAGCAAATGTGGCCCTCAGTGCAGCTGCCTCAGATCAGACACCAAATGTCTGTCTGGTGACATCAGTCGAGTTTAATGTCTCAGTCCAATTAGAAAAAAAAATACTTTTAGTGGTTCGGTCTATTCCCCCCATTCCCTTTTCTTTCTCTATGGTGTCTAGCATTGGACACCTATCCTATTTCATTCAGCCCACTGCCATTTAGTTTTATGCTTTTTCAGATTTCTACGGTTTGTTATTTAAATGCTACACAAGCTGTTGATTGATCGACCAGTTTTTACGAAATTGAATGAGAATCCATTCAATTGTTGTTGTGATAAATCATGCACTATCCCCAGAGGATGAATTCTATGACTTGGATGATCACTTAATTTTCCTTTTGTGCCATCATCATCTGGTCAAATGTGTCCAATACTTGACATTACCATCAGCCTCAGCTGTAAACTATATAATAATTATCAATGATTAGAATGCAAACACTATTATGTAAGATGGTAAATATGTTTACATTCAGTAAGTTAGCATTTTCATTGTGAGCACGGTAGCATGACGTTAGCATGAGCACGGTGGCATGAGCTCAAAATACCACTGTGCCTAAGGACAGTTTGAGAGGTTTAGCATGTCTGTTGATGCTTAATCTTCCATTAGTTTCCTTTCATTGCACAGAGCTGCATTTCCCATGTGTGCTAGTACAACAAAGCACAGGTGTGCACCATTTGATGTCATTATAACCTCAGGAATTCAGTTTAGTTGTACAACGGCATGAATCCATCTGTCTGATGGATCATCGAGGTCTGGGTCGTGGAATTCCTGCTACCGACTACGCCACTGTCCTGTTGAGACTCCGCCCACTGTTGAGACTCCGCCCACTCCTCCTCTCTACCGCCATCTGCCTGATGGATCGTGGAGGTCTCCATCGTGGAATATGCCTACTACCAACTATTCATACACTCTGTCATATTCATTGAATGTATTTTAACTCTAAATCTGTCCTTCTGTACACATTACATCTATTGCACCTGTCCATCCTGGAGAGGGATCCTCCTCTGTTGCTCTCCTGAAGGTGTCTTCAATTTTTTTTCCCCTGAAGGGTTATTTGGGAGTTTTTCCTGATCCGATGTGAGGTTTTGGGGCAGGGATGTCTATGTGTACAGATTGTAAAGCACTCCGAGACAAATTTGTAATTTGTGAAATTGGGCTATACAAATAAACTGAATTGAATTGAATAAAAGTATGGTAACCAAAAGCTTCTGACAACTGCCTTCTTTTCTCTAGACTTTGTGACTGCTTTTTCATCACTTCTGTGTTTATTTCGCCCCCCCCCGCCCCCACTGTCTTTTATTCTGAATTTAATTAAATTGAATTCTCTCTCCTAAGTACTGCTGAGATATTGTGAAATCAGTCATTTTCATGAAATGGCCATGTGGTTCCTTGTCTTTATCATTTATATATTTCTTTCTTTCAGAGGTCAATAATCTGGCAGTGATGTATAGCTCTGATTGTTAATTGAGTTTGGTGTACTCTCACTCGCTGCTTCTTTTTTTCTCCCTTTTTCTTGGTCAATTCCTCTCTCTCTCATGCACTCCCACAATCACTCCCTCAAGTGCGTCTGTCTCCGTTACACAACCTCTGTCTCTCAACTCCCAAAATGTATTCACCGTTGTCTCTGGCGTCCTTCCTCTCTCCGTCTCTGGCTACAGCCACACTGCATGCCTTAAACGGCCCCCATAACTAATGTTATACATATTCTAGGTCGCAAACATATATCGGATATCAATATGAAATGGCAATGTAAAAAAAATGCATGCTTGCAGAGAGATCCTGTCTAGTTAATTTTTTCTTCGTGGCAATCTTTATTATCTTCTCCCGCTTTTTCCTATAACATTTTAGTTGTGCCGTTTGAGTTTGACTGAACACATCTCACCGAATACCAATTCAGTCAGCTGTCGCACTCTCACCGCCGCCGTGTCTCACTGAACTCCATGGTAACTAACCCTGGCTCACTCAAGCAGCTGCGGTGCCAAAATTATAAATTAAGTGTCTCAGAAATCATCGTGTCATAGTTGCCATAGCAATAGCAGCATCTCGACTAATCTGAAAGTTCACTTTGTAGAAAAAAAATGTATCACATCATTTTCATACACATACTCAAAGCATTCAGAGATCCCCACATGCATTATATTTTATCTTGTAATATTTATTATTTGCATACACACATTTGCATCTCACTGTGTGTGCTGCATCCATGCATGAAGTGTGTAGACATATAAGTGATGAAAGACATATGTATCCCAATTTACAATTTCTCAACCAATTATCTCCTATCCAAGCCAGCCAGATGGACATTACAGTAGAGAAATGACCCAGAGAAGAGAGAATGTCCATTACTCAGTTTTCTTACAGAGGAATTATAATATTTTCTGAAGCTTCAGTAATGTATTTTACAAGCGAAAAGAATGATCGACAAAGAGACAATGGGGACTGGAGATGAGAGAGCGAGAGAGTGGGAGAATTTGACCACTTGATGACATGAATCTGCTTTGTGTATTTTTGTGTGTGTTCCCCAATATTGGAGGGGAATTCAAATGCAAATGAGGTTTTGACAAGTAGAAACGAAGGACTCTAAAATTGCATTTGTTGCCCCCCATGGAGTTTTTTCGTCTACATCTTATTATTTTTACTTCCTCTGGCATTGTACTTAGCCTTTATATTGTCTTGCTATTCCTCTCTCTCTATTTGTGTCTTTCTCTCCTGATTTTATTTCTCTATTTACTTCTTTCCTGCCCATCGCACCGTCTCTCTCGTTCATTTTAAACCCCCAAAAAAGATCCATGCAAGAAAATGAAAATCACCAAATTAATTTTACCTTGGCATCGTTTCCATGGTACGGACAGCACATTACGTTCCACAACTTCATCCTGTAATATAAATCTGACCTGAACCAATTAAGAATCAGGCAACAAATGTCCTTCCAGTCTGACATTACAATGTGATGAAGGCAGAACAAAGTTTGATTAAATTAAATTACCTCCATGATGTCATTATGATGGTGTAATACCAGACTATTTCTGGTTCCCCTCAATCATTCTTTAATCTGACAGCATGAATTATAGTGGGTAGTTTCCCTTTACAAAGCATCACACACACTCATCACCTCCCTCGTTGAAGTCTACGACATGCAGAGAATGTGTTTGGGAATAAACAAAAGAAAATTATGGAACTAAGTTGCTTGCTCCATGTTTTCATTCCTCAACCAAAATACTGTTAAACCTAACTGCAGCCACTGTAGATTAATGGTGCATCAAAAATGATGCAATGAAGGATTTATCACGTCCGACTGTTTGAGTTTATCGTGAACACATCAGTGAGAGACTTTTGATATCCCCATGCCTTCAGCGTGGTGCAGACATAAATATATATGTTCATGTTGGCGTGCACATCTTACAAGGGCGTTGATTTAGAAACCCACAAATATGAAAAGATTTTAAAAAACAAAATATTATTTTTCCCATTCAGACATTGTTTTTGGTCTTTAGAAAGACAATGCATTGATCCAAGTCCAAGGTAACTCCTCAGATAAGTAGTTCAACATAATCACAAGCCCTATTTCTATATACACTCAGTAGGTAACGGGACAACATGTTGGTATCGGATGTGTTTTGGTTTCTGTTTGTGGTCCAAGTAGTATAGACCAATCATGTTTGACCGGGCTTTGGATGCATGGCGGTAAACAGTCAGTCAGTCTAAAACTTAAATTGTCTCAAACCCATTTTGGAGACATGCAATCTCTGCCTTTAAATTTAACAAAACTCGGACCGATTGGCCGTTAACAAAAATCCATTCAACCTATTTCCCATAGCATTTGACCAGCAGTTCACATGTCAGCCCAGTCGGCGGGTAGATACATGCTGGCACTGTACTTTTCTAAAAATACTACTCTTTATGGACATTGTTCTGAGTCAGAGCATTATAGAAAGGCTTATCGGATGCGGGAAAACAAACATAAGGACTCAAAAGACTGCTGTTACATCCCATATGAAACCATAACTAAATGTTGATTTTAAGTTTGTTATTTTATCGTTACATAAGAGAGGTTGAGGGAGATTTATTTATGCTAGTTATTTTGTTATGTTGCTTTGGTTGTTACATTATCATGGTTAACTTACTAATTGAACACAAAGCTGTTACTTATTTTTAACTTTAAATTTAACCAAGTGGTGTGTGGCCTAAATCATTACCATTAATTGTATAATGTTAACCACATGGTATTGATTTTTCTGGAAGCATAAATAGAGGCACATTTTTGAAATTTATTTTTTATTCAGAAATGTCGTCATTCAAAGAGACGAAAAATGCCAACAAAAATTCGAGCAACTGGCTTGCACATGCACAAGTAACCCAATAA
Source organism: Pseudoliparis swirei (assembly GCF_029220125.1). Lineage (NCBI taxonomy): Eukaryota > Metazoa > Chordata > Actinopteri > Perciformes > Liparidae > Pseudoliparis > Pseudoliparis swirei. The sequence goes on along the minus strand of NC_079402.1, from coordinate 8,188,382 downwards.
CATCAAACAGATGTGTATGTTGGAGCCTAATATTTATTTGGCAAATGGCTAAATGCAATAACATCATTACATAATTGACAATGAACTCTAAACACATCAAACATCGTAAATCAATCAAGACTATTAGCAGCTTTCAATTCATCCTCTAGGTACGCTGTCTCGCTCGAATTTTGAATATTTGCTTCTTTTCCATAGCCCTCCCCCACATGCGTAGACACACTCTAATTGCCAAATAAACATATTTGCTAAACAAGTGCTAAAATACATACGCACAAGTGTGCATACACGTATTGGGTCCAGGTAAGGCCAAACATAATGTTTATGTATATATATATATATTAGGGCTGGGCACATTAACGCGTTAATCTTGCGTTAACGCATCAATTAATTAACGCCGACAATTATTTTATCGCGCGTTAGCGCAGGTTTTATTATTTATTTTATTATTGTAAAAGTTTGTTGCTCACAGGCTTTTATTTTGTAAAAGTCTGCTACTGATTGCTGCGGAACCGGAAAAGAAAGTCATTCGCGGTTTAACAAACATGGAGAAGAGTACGGAGATTTTAAATGGCCATTTTCAATTTAAAGTTCTTAAAAACGGCGGAGTCGACAGAAACAAAGTCATATGTAACACTGCCAAGATGAATTGTCTTATCACCGGAGTACTTCCAGTCTTAAATATCATTTAAATGCTAAACACACCGTTGATGGCAGCAAATCAAACAACCAAACACACAGTGGAGCGAGGCTTCGGCAGACGACGCTAGCTGCAGGGAGGAGTATCAATAAACCAAGGCAAGAGAAGCTAACCAATGCCATAGCGAAGTGGATAGCTACAGACTGCAGGCCGATTAGTATTGTGGAAGACGTCGGTCTGAGAAACATTTTGAGAATCTCAACAAATGACGGCAGGTATGAGACGCCCTCAAGACACACCGTCACACGGAGAATACACGAAAAGGAGAGGACTGCAAAAGCGACAGCTTGACAACGTGCATCCGCTGTTGCTCTCACCGGGGACGACTGGACATCACTCGGTGACCACAATGACCTCGGAGTTACTGTGCATTATATTGATGAGAAGTGGGCGCTGCATTCACATGCCCTGACTGATGAAAACAGAGGAGAGACATTATGCTAAAACATTCGCGGGACACTTTACTGAAGTTGCACAGCAGTGGAATGTGTCAAATAAAGTCACCACACTTAGCACAGATAGTGCACGAAATATGATCGCTGCTGCGAGACAACTGCCTTGTGATCATGTCCCCTGCTTCGCGCACAGTCTCCAGCGTTCTGTCACAGTGTCTCTGCATAACAGTGCGTTTGACAATGTCCTGACAGATTTTATGGCACTTTAGTTCATATGGCAGTACATTTAAAATAAGTGTCAAGTTCTAGGAATTGACAAACTGCACTGAAAGTGTTTTCTGGTGTCTCACTCTACCAGGGACAACAAATGTTATTGCACTTTCATTCATATGGCAGAACATTTAAAATAGAAGTGCGCTATACACTACTTTTGATTGAATTATTGGATTTTGCGTATACAAATGCGATTAATCGTGATTAATCAGGGAAATCATGAGGTTAATCGCGATTAAAAATTGTAATCGTTGCCCAGCCCTAATATATATATATATATATATATATAAAGAGAGAGAGAGAGAGAGAATAATTGTGCTTCTCTGAACCATATTTAGAACACCACATTTAATATATGCAACAACATATTGCAAAATGAATATAACAACAACCACATTCTTGATGTTTGTAAGTTGTGCATTTATCCTTGTGCCGCACGTCCATGAGCAGACATTTTGTTGACAGAAAAACAGCCACATAATTAGGTTAGCGTCTTCAAGACGTTCTATCACAACCCTCCGGCTCTCTGATTAGCATAAACATTTGCATAATTCTTTCTTGATTACATAACATGGAGATGGGAGCTGTAGCTGGGGGAATGCTGTAAGTGCCAAGAAGCTATTAGTCAAATAGATTTCAATATCAATCAATGACATTCATTAAATATCATGAGCTCAGAACATTTGCTTGATAAAAGTAGTTGCTAATATTGCATGCAGATTGAGTTGAATGACATTGTGTAATTATACCTCTGACTGGAGTGTAGGATATCATCGGGGAGGCTCTCATTGTACTAGCATTATTATTGTTGATCTCGTAAATGCATTACAATGCAATCAATGTATCACACTTTATAATAGACACACTATTAATGTAAGATTATAACGTGCACATGTTATTATAGAACAATTTCATGCATTGAGTCCTCTGACAACATTTTTAATGGGTAAGATATATTTTTTGACAGTAAAAAAAATAGAAGACATCGGCTTAACATGATTGTTACTTACTGTGGCCTGTGTGTTAGTGACACAACAATCATGTTAAAAATCATATTTTATTGTACAAAAAGAAAATCTTGAACCATATAATATGATATCAACTGCATTTACTTGTGGACAATCATGGAAATACAATGAAAAATACCCACTGTCCGAATAGTAAATGAACACTCAGTCATGCAATTTAAAGAAGAGTAAATTACATAATTGGCACTAAATGTAAAAGCACTCTGGCTGATTCAGTGATGTACCGGCTGCACTAAAATAACTCTCAATTCACACAGTTCAATGAAGGGTATTCATCATGGTGACAAGGTGGAGACCTATTCGAAAACAAAACAAGCCTTTTAAGTACATACACGATTGATGTATAGTGACACACAACGTATTACCTTACGTACATTCAGCTATTTATTACTATGTGCTTTTAGACAGCGTGAACTACGGTTGGATACATTCTATATTTATTTTCTATTCGATTCATTTGTTCCACAGTAATGATTTACCTTCCTTTCTTAAGGGACAGCTTTTGATTTGAACACTGCAGCATGACGTTATTCTCTAGTGTCAGGAAAACGGTTAATCCAGGGGCAAATTCACGAAAAGATCGCAGGTGTTTGGTGGCTGCTAAACCTGCAAGAGTAAGACTCAAAGGAACCGTGTAATTCTCAAAGCGACAGTAAAGTGTGAAACCCACCCCTGACTGTGCTGTCCTGCCAAGCAGAACGTGTGTTGGTGCTCTTGTGCTATTTGATTGTATTTAAAAGAGGTTATCTGTGTACATTTGGCGGGAAAATCATCCCCTTTCTTTGCAAATGAGCCTTACGGTAAAAAAACACAGTCCAATTCCAAAAAATCAGCGGTAATAGACATACGCAGCTCTAGTTATTAGCGTCTTCAGAGAGTTGATGGAACTCAAGCAGATTTATATGGAGTTTCACGTCCAGACTTTCCAGTGATCGGTGATGAATGAGTTTTTTTTCTTCTTTTGGCAATGACTGACCCAAGCAACTGTTTTCAGTTGCCAAATATCTTATCACTTTCATTTCTGGTATTATACAGTTGTCGCATTGGGTGGGAGATGTGAGGGCATCTTTAATGAGATCGACCACGGACATTTTTCCATCACAATCTTATCTGCAATGTTTCATTAACTCACTGTCATTCAGCGCTTGGAGAATATTTATTGTACCACTTTGTCTTTCCTCCATCCACCTAAGGCGCTCTCTTAAGGGCCAAGATGGTTTGTGAATAACTTGTATCTTTACAAAGATCTTGTTTTAACTTTAAGGTGATATTTTAAGAAAACATTATAATTGTATATTTATTTTGTATTTTGTTTCCTGGAGTAACTCTTTGTCCCATAATGCTTTATGAATATGCCCCCCTGATAGTTATAAACCTCAAAGTACACTTAGTTTGACCCCCAGTGGGGATTGTTTGACTGATATAATTAGAGCTCAGTATGTAAGGCAAGTTTATTGGAGCTGCAATCCTTCATCAGTTGGCAAATCGGCTCATAATTACAGCAAATTATTTCCCAGAGGATAAAGCAGCTTGAAAGGTCGCAATTATTTTCGAAATTATCGACTGACATCGTCTGCCAAATAGAAAAAACAAAACAAGCAGCAATGGCAGAGTTACCATTGTCAAATCTGGCACAAAATTAACAACAGATCTCCCTGTGTCTTTAAAAGGGAAACACATTGGATTTGACTGTTATTTACCTTTGCATTGAAAATGCGGAAGGTTATGTTTTGATCGCCGTGTATTTATTTATTTATTTAGTTGTATGCGTGTTCCTCGCATAACAAAAAAGTTTTAAACCGAATCGCATGAAATTTGGTGGGATGATTGGTTATTATCCGGGGACCATTTGATTAGATTTTGGGATCGATCTTGTCAAAGGTCAAGGTCAAGGTTATGAAAAGGTAAAAATCTTCTTGAATCGCATGCAATTTGGTGGGATGATTGGTTATTATCCGGGGACCATTTGATTAGATTTTGGGATCAATCGGGTCAAAGGTCAAGGTCAAGGTCATGGAAAGGTCACAATCTTCTTTTTACCATAGCACGGTCAATTTGGATCCAATTGGCAACTAATGCCAACATTTTCATAATTCAATGCCCAATCTTGTGATATGCGAAGGTATGCCCTCTACCGAGTGCCCATTCTAGTTCCTCTTGCATTTAAGTGGTAATGAACTATGACAATAGATTTGTTCATATAATTGTTTTCTTTTATGAACATGGTGTGCGCTCAGTCTGCACGCAGTCGTGGAGATGGATTTGAAGAGTCACTTTCATGTGACCAAACAGGGGTGCAGTAAAATACCTCGGGCTGTTCTGTGTGGCGTTTGCTTGTTCTATCTGTTGTAGCGTTGTTGTTTTTTATTCACATTTGATGGCTTTGTCACACAAAAGACATGCAGGTTAAATGCACCTGTGTTAATCATAATTTGTATTATAAAACCATGTTGTATGGCCCCAAACTTGTTTCACCGAGGCAACTAATGGATTTAATTCTGTTGACAATTGGTAGGTTTCATCTGAGACTCCAAATGGCTCCAATAAAAATATAACTTTGAAACTTGGTATCTGCAGTGATATTTGCTACATACTAATCAATACAGGAAATTTGTTTCATACAACGTTAAATGTACAAATCAATACCGAGGCAAATTGTAACATCTATTAAGGGTGCTCTCCCTATTGACATTTTTCAGTCAAGTCGCAGGTGTTGTCAACCCTTTAGGCTTAATATATACGTATAGTGTATATATATATATATATATATATATATAGCTGTGCAGAAAAGTGAGAGCCTTGGATCCAGACCAAATCTGTTACTCTTCAGTCCTGATGGTGATGCAACCGCTGATCTGATCTTCAAATGTCAGCTCGTTCATTATTAAACCAAAGGGCTGTGATCCTACCTGTCATTTAGCTGCCTTTGAAGGTCAGCAGCTTAAAGAGTAATTAGCTCAATACCTGACACAAATACACTCACAGACACAAATGCACACATTAATACACTTCCAAATGGCCACACAGACACGAACAAAAAAACATGTCTGCTGTCAATCACTCTCTGCATTATGCTGCCTTATATCTTTAGCCGTTAATATGATATCTGCCGACGTCAAAAATAAATAAAGTGCATCTAATCTGCTGTCCAATTATGCATGATGTTAATACCTGGTGTATAATATGAAAAGGGTTAACAAACAAATGAAAGGCTATAGATTCCAACACCAACACCTGAACTCCTGTGACTTTATGACCCCAGACCTCAATTTTAAAAGCACTATATAAGCATTTTTAATCTCAAAGATTGCTTTTTTCCAATTGTCTTTCACTTGTCTCATTCTCCATTTCTCCCTCTATCAGATCTTTATAATGAGGGCCAGTTGCTTTTAACCTCTCCTCAAATGAACTCGGTTTTCCTCTCTTACTTCCTTTTTCTTCCATCATATAAAATTCAGCAGTTAGGAAGATCACACGAAGAAAGGGTCAAGGACTTTAACTGTCATTAGCATTTAGATTTGAACTGGTATGAGGTTTGTGTATGAGGTAGAAAGAGCTTTGAGTGGTGAAGAGAAGGAGGGCAGATGGAAAGCCACACAGAGAGACACGGCAGGAACGGCAAAATGAAAAGAGAGAGACGGCAAGAGAGAGTGCGATAAAGCTGTTGCGAAACGTATTTTTCAAGCAAATCCGTATTGGAAGCGTGTGAGAGGCATAATAAAAAAAGCGCTTTGGGAAAATGAGAGTGAGTGACTGGATGAGAAAGTGGGATTCGAGGAGAGAGGCGTGGAGATCTGTATGGATGAGTGGAAAATAAATCGTGAAAGGCTGATGGGGAGGAGAAAGATTTACCAATTCTAATCTTACACACTTCTATCCTCTTATTCCATCACCAAAAGGGAATTAGTTGATGTAGAGAGACAGAGGGAAACATTTTAGATGGAAGATGTTCTACAACTATATTATCCGGTGTGGTCCAATATCTGGAGCACGTCAATGGAGACAAATTCCATTGAACATGCTATATCTATAGTCATCTGACCATGCTTTAAAATAACCTGACAACACTTCGCTGAGGGAGTCAAGAGAGGATTAGTAAAAATGGAAAAAAGTATTCAAGAATGCTTAGCACTCAGACTGCATTAGTGTATTCTCATAATGTAACATGTTACAAGCAACGTAACACGTTCATTTATTAATGCAAACAGTTATTAACATTAATAAACTTGTATTTTATTTGCATTGACCCAATCAGCAGAACCCTATCATGCAGGGTGTGGATTTGGGTTTGATTGACGTGAAACGCCATTAAATATTATGCTTGATTGTTCCTGTTGAGGTGCACCCAACATTGCCACTCTTTTCCAAGCCGTTAGCATAGTGTGTCGAACATATCCTGCTGTTTTTCCATTCTACCCCCTGAGACATGCACAGAGCCATCAAGTGACTGCTGCAAACCTAGTCCAGACCCGCCTGCTTCAATGTGTGTTGTATGGTGGCTGCAGAATGTGGTTCGCTGTTGAATCTTCTCCCATCTGTTTCAAGGAAAGAATGGGTTAAGAGCCAAAGGTATGTCTGTGGGATGAGGTTGTCAGTGAATGAATTAGGAGATGTTGCTGAGGGATACTTTCTCCGGGAGACGAGGTTGTGAGAAAGTGTGTGCCATGTGCGGGGGATTCTGTTGATTGTGCGGAACATTTTTCATGGCGCTGATGTTCAACCCATTCTCATCGCATTCTCACCCCCAACGTGTCGTACACTCCCGCTTGGTCAGTGCTCCTCAGCATCGGATTACGATGCACAAATGCACCCTTTAGCATCTGCATGAGACCCACCAGGCTTTCACCTGAAAGGTCAAGGTCATGGAAAGGTCACAATCCAGGGGGTTGGGGAAATGGGAGGATGAATGTGTCAAACAAATGTTTTTTTTTAAATGTTCTATCTGAATGAACATTTAGTTATTATACCATCGTTTTGTTACGGAATTTCTCTAGTTATGTAACGTTGCAGTTGGATGTAACAAACATACTTATTGTAACACCAACCACCATATTTTCCTAAACCTTATCAAGTTCTTTTGTTGCTGAGTTAACCCCGAAAGAAATTTGCATCGGAGGAAGCACTCTCTTATTTGCCTTCAACATTCAGAGACATGGAGGTTCTGGAAATGGGATATTGTTGGTATATACTGACCGTAACCCCTTGACATCTCTGTGTTCGCTGTACTGTCCAAATCAGCAGTTAATGAGGTGGATGTTATTTCTGCAGGTTTATATTTGGCATATTAAAAAGCAAGGATAATGTGATAGCGGATGCTCTGTCTCAGGCTCCGTTGACTTAACTGTTAATTGTGGGTTCATTGTACTTTATCAGTCTATCTTCTGTTACAGTCTTAAACTGATTCATTTTCAGGTACCTGGTTGCTGAGTTGTGGTGTGAGGATACGGATGGTAATTTAGACGTTTCTTTCATTTTAATTCAAATTGGCTGTGATACCGTGGGGAGGCCTTATTAAGAGGTCTACTCACCTGACTCATTTTTCTTTTCTCTCTTCTTTCTTGAGTTAAATTGCCTATTGTGTTAGAATGGCAGCTTTACTTCAGTAGTCTTTTGGTTCCTTACACGCAGTGCCTCATACACGACTGATTTTACTGATACTCATACTCCATGCTTCGCTTATGTTCAGTTAGGCATTTTTTCATCACCCTAAAATTACATGTCTCTTTGTCTCAATGTGTAAGGGTCAAAAGCCTGTTCTTGACACTTGTTTTAATTATATGCCATTATTAGTTATTATATTTTATTTTTCTCATTCAATTGTTTTTTCATGTTTATTTTGTTCTGACAGAATTCATTTAAATAATTAGAATTATCGTTAATTGTCAGGGGCACCTTGTTGGTGCAAAAGCGCTCATGATTTCATTACTCTTTTAGTGTATACATATGTCAGAAATGAGGAAGTATTCAGGTTCAACCATATTCATATCACTTGTTTTGTCTTTCCAACATTCCTAAAAAAATCAATAATGTATAAATTACCATTATAGGATACCAAGAAAAATAGCAAATATTCACAGTTGGGAAATATGTATGGCATAAAGGAAAATTAATTAATTAATGTTTAGGAAATTGATTGTAATTAATATGTTTGAGAGTTGTTTTTTGGCAAAAACAATTAAGCCGCCATGTAAAGTTAGCGTCAATAACAAGACTTAGGGGCAAGGATCAAGGTATCTTAGGAGTTTTCCTGCTCTGACAGATGTGGAAAAAAGTATTGAGGAGTAACAGAAAGACAAACAGTGTCTGTTTTCTTTCAGCCGACTTCATGGCTCTCTCAGGTCCCTGGGTATGTTTGCTTCAGATGTGAGCATCTCCCTCTGGGATGGGGGTCAACCTGGTGCGGTAACTCATCTCTGGCCTTATATCTGCTCACAGTTACGACGTCAACCTGACTTCATGACTGGGTGCTTCCCGTAATATGTAGTAACTCTTTTCCTCCAACCTTCCTTTCTCTCTCCTGCTTTCCTCCAAAACTGACTGACATGGTATGAAGCTTATCTTCTCTAAATGTATTATCTTTATGTAATCATTCCAAGACATTTCACATTCCTGAAAAGTAGGGACATTTTAAACAGAGCCCTTTACCAGGTTTGAAAAAAAAGAGATAAGTGAGACTAATTTGAAACACTGTCTCTCATTTAGCGGCGGCCTAACTTGAAGGCCATGTAATGGTTATAGAGCAATTTCCTGCCAGCAAACAAGGGCGTCAACGTAGAGGTCAGAGTTCAGAGATAATCTAATTCTTCTTAAATACAATTAACAGATTTGCAAGATAGTGTCACACTGAATGTATATTCCTATATGTCTAGGTGTGTGTGTGTGTGTGTGTGTGTGTGTGTATTTCAGCGAGCGATCGAGACAGACAGCAAACGCCTTCACCTGTTTCTGATTTAAATGCCCTGATACAGATCTCTCTTGGACCGTTTCAGAAGCACAAGGCAATGAGCTGCGTGTTTGGTATGCATGTCTGCAGTGGAGATCCTATGTGTGTGAGCGGTTGTGCATTTATCCCCTATGAATGTATCTCGGTATGTTGGGCTTGGTGTGTATAACGGCGTGTGTGTGTGTGCTTGTACATTTGAATCAGTATGCGTGTGCTCTTTTGGTTGCATGCTGCTATAAACGCATACACGTGTTTGTGCAGAGCCTTCGGCGGCAATGCTTTATACTGAATCACACACACCTGTCTGCACCAGTAAACTGAGATGTGAAACACTTCCTCTCTGTATTTTTGTCTTGCCACGAACCAAAAGAGGCTTTAATGTTTCAAATGTGGTTAAGTTTGGTTGAGAATTCGAGAAGTTTACTGAAAGACGTAACGCATTTAAAATACCACATCACAGAGACTTCATTCTACAAAGCACATGGGGTCATACCTCATGCAAGTTCTTTTATTAAAATGAATCAACGTTAACCTTGGATTTCACAAAGGACACAAACAGTCCTGGGGCAAAGTCATGTGTTTGTTCAAAACACCCTTCCCCAATCTCCGCTTAACGCAGAATAATTAGACACATATTTGTGAGACATGGAAAACTAACAGAATTGACAATGCAGTTTGGTTAAATGGGAACTTAATTGTAAAATTAAACAGGCCACAATGATGCTTCGAACTATTTGGTACACTCCTGTTATGAATTAGTAAAACGATGTAGCTCTATGGGGTTCTCAGACAAAAAAACATTTGTTAGTTTGATGGTCTAAAAAATAAAAGAAGCTAAACGTTGAACGATTTAATCTATGTTACCCCAATGTTACCTCGATGGAGACAACTTTGAAGATAAGAAACGATACTTTTATACTCTGAAAACCACAACACGGACTAAACAAACTTTAATACAGTATTGAGATGGTGTTCTTATTATTAAAACTCTAAAAGTATAGACTACACAGAGTCCCGTTTGACTTGCCTTGAGGATGTTTGAATTGTTTGGTATTGAACTTTTTCAGGTTTAGTGAAAAGTTAAATTGAGTGTATGTCACATTTCATTCCGCACCGCCAAACTATATCAAAGAGGCCATTTGGCTGCATGTCCAAGCTAGTGTGTTCACACTTTGGGTGTTTTCGACTGTCAATGATGAGTTTTTCTATGAGTCTGTGCATGCATGCATGTATATACTGTTTTTGTTGTTGTTATTCTGTGCATATGTTCACATCTTTTTGAGAATTATTGTTCATTTCTGAGTTTGTTCTTTTGAAAGTGTGTGCACAGAAGAGCCTTTATTTTTCAATTCTTTACAATTCAGTTTATTTTGTATAGCCCATTCTGACAAATTACAAATTTGCCTCAGAGGGCTTTAAAATCTATACACATAGACATCTCTGTCCCAGAACCTCACATCGGATCAGGAAAAACTACCAAACAACCAGTGGTGGGCCGTCAGGGCCAGCAAGGCCTTCTCTGCTGGCCTAAACATCATCAGAATATAATTTTTTTTCTAAATATATTTTCCCACAAATATGTATGCAATTATTCCCAAGAGTAAGAGTTATTCTCTTGATTTCATAGCTTTCCTCTTGGTTGCACTGCTGCCAGCCCCAGGTTGAGATTTGGAGGGCTGGTCTATATGTTATATCTTTTATCCAATCATATTCAGTCATGTGTTGCTAGGGGTCTAAAATCTGCCCTTAGGCCTTCAGAATCAACATTGCGGGCGCTGGTAGCTTAAAGTGAATGGAAATGAAAATGTTGTGTCAACCAATCAGCTTTAGAGTTGGCTCTTGTAGGCCTGCTAGCTGGCCCCGGAACCAGCACAGGAGCCAGCTAGCAGGCGTAGTGCGTGCACGTCTTTTGATTGGATTACCAATATTGAGAGGCGGGTCCTATGGGCAGGTATATGCAGAACCTCAGAACTAGGAAACTGAATTTGATAAACAAATTAATTTGCGTACTACTAAGCTGTTTTTTCAACCCACAATGGCGGAAGGAGGAGAAGATATCGATTTGGTCGAGGATATCATTTCAACGCCATTCTCAAGACGACCGACGCCGACGCTCCAAAGCCCGTCACAGGCGGGGAAGGGGTTCGTTCGCCACTTTCAAAGTTCCAACTACGAGCGCTATCAATGGCTCACAGGCTCCGAGAAGCTCTGCATACTGGACTGCTGGGAATGCCTATTATTTGCAAGTGATCGATTTGGTGTTTGGAGCCACACTGGCTTTGTAAACTTGAGTTGTCTAACCAAGGCAGCAACGAGACACCAAAGTACGGCTCGGCACTTACAAGCAATGGTGCTTTGAAAACTTTTGGAGACACCCGAGCGGATCTACAGATCAACGAACAAGCGCGCAGGGCAACAGAGCTGCACATTGAAAAGGTGAAGAAAAATAGGGAAATATTGAAAAGACTCATTAATTGTGTCATGTGTTTGGGTAAACAGGAACTTTCATCTTCATCATTACGGTGAAACTGCTTTGGGTGACAATGCGCTGTTTAGTGAACACACTGTAAAAAAAAGTTGGACTTAAAGCTCAAAGTTTGTGGACCAGAAATGGATAGAAGAAGAATATTAATATAACTCTGTTGCACTCGACTATGTTCTTGCCTATTAGTTGAACTGTACTGTATTGTACTCTTCCCCTGCAATTCTCTGAATAAAAATGTAAATTTCAAGGTGACACAACGCCTGGTTATACTGCGTTTCTGTCTAACTGTATAGTGTCTAGAGCCATGGCATCATAATGATAGTAATAAGAGGTGGATTAATTCGGGTGGGACTGTGTAGGACCTCACTAAAGGCCCAGGCCCACGGCACGCCACTGCAAACAACCCTTTCTTGGTGAAAAAATTGAATAAACCTTCAGGAATGCAACAGAGGAGGATCCCTCTCCCAGGATGGACAGATGCAATAGATGCCATGTGTACAGAAGGACATATTAGAGTTAAAACACATTCAATGAATATGACAGAGTGTATGAATAGTTGGTGGTAGGCATGGACCACAATCCAGACCTCCATGATCCATCAGGCAGATGAAGGTAGAGAGGAGGAGTGGGCAGAGCATCAACAGGGCCATGACATATTTGGTAGTAGGCATATTCCAAGATCCAGACCTCCGTGATCCATCAGGCAGATGGAGGCAGAGAGGAGGAGTGGGCAGAGCATTTGTGTATGTGGGTTCATGTGTGTAGGATAATGTGTTCTACTTCCAAAAAATAACTTCCCTGAGGCCAGTGAATTATGACGGGAGGGGATAAACACACAGTATTATGAGAAAAATGCACGCTCTGTGTATGTTCTTGTACTGCTGTCTTGTGAGGAACAATTTGTTTGTGAAATAGTCCTCATACTGAACATCTCAAAGTGTGGGCCAATCCTCACTGCTACAATCGATGTGACAATCAGGAATTGTTTTGTCAATGCAGGTCCTCACAACTACCGAAAGAGCATAATGAATGTGTGTTGGGGCACTTATTGCAAGTCGCTTTGGATAAAAGCGTCTGCTATATGACATGTAATGTAATGTAATGGCACGTGTGTTTTTATGGGTAAAAAAAAAAGATTATGAAATATTGCAATTTAGGTTGATTAAGGTGAATGTTTTCTTTGACCTTTTCTGTTTATTTTTTATAATGTTTATCTTCTTTTTATGTCTGTGTCGTGGGGAATGCTCCCCAGAGAATGAAGTGTATGGCTGTAAACACAGCCCTCAGGCTGGCTCCCCAAACCAATGCCCCAATCAGTGCCAGCACATAAAAGGCCCCCATTGGCATAGCCTCATTGCTTTTGGCCCCTGTGGTGGCTCATAGTGGTTTTCATGTTTCAGCTATGTATTAAATGTGATCACTTAGCATGCCTACCATTATGAACTACAGACATATTTACTTACTCTGAGTAAATAGTTTTTAGACATTTCTTCATCGTCCTGCTGTCTGAGTGACTACTTATTTTGGTGCCCCCATACATGATGTGGTATGTAGTCACAACTTAATTAAGTTAATTTGTATACTTTTGCAGCATGGTGTGTCCTTTTATTCCCTGTTTTTTAATTTGTAGGTTCACCTGCTGCTGTGTTGCCTCTGTTTTTGCTGGTTTTATCTCAGACTTTGTTTACTTTTCTGTGTGCCTTAACCATTCTAAAAATGTAAGTGTAAGTCACCCTGTTGGCTTTGTTGGTTCAATTCAATTCAGTTTATTTTGTATAACCCGATATTCCAAATTACAAATTTGCCTTGGAGGGCTTTACAATCTGTAAACATACGACATCCCTGTCGGTTCCCCCTCATTTTTAGGGCCCGCCACATCTGCAGTACTGGCTTTAATGTTTCAACAGATTTTATCAAGATTACAGAAAGTGGATTACTAAACGTGTGGCTAAATGTACGAGCTAGCTGGAGGCAGTCTGCATGTGTCCCTCCAGTATCCACACCATCACTTAATGTTCTGTTCAATTTTAATGATTTCATATTACTTCTATCATGTGCTGGGATTTCAGTTGCATGCACATGATGGCAGTTATGTCCTGGGTTTTTCATCAGGTGTAGGCCTAAATTCTTTTTTGGCATGTAAATCCACTACTATCAATAATTATTTCCTGCTTTTGTCTTCTTTCGGCTTTTTATTGAAACATAAAACAGCAACACATACTTATTTTCTAGGGTTATAACAGTGGCGGGCCGTCAGGGCCAGCAAGGCCTTCTCTGCTGGCCTAAACATCATCAGAATATATATATTTATCTCAATATATTTGCCCACAAATATGTATTCAATTATTTCCCAGAGTAAGAGTTATTCTCTTAATTTCATAGCGTTCCTCTTGGTTGCACTGCTGCCAGCGCCAGGTTGAGATTTGGAGGGCTGGTCTTTATGTTAGATCTTTTATCCAATCATATTCAGCCATCGTGTGTTGCCAGGGGGCTAACATCTGCCCTTAGGCCTTCAGAATCAACATTGAAGGCGCTGGTAGCTTCAAGTGAATGGGAATGACGATGTTGTGTCAACCAATCAGCTTTAGAGTTGGCTCCTCTAGGCCTTCTCGAAGGCCCCGGAAGCGGCACAGGAGCAGCGAGCAGGCGGAGTGCTGCAGGTCTTTTGATTGGATTACCAATATTGAGAGGCGGGGTCTATGTGCAGGTAGATGCAAAACCTCAGAACTAGGAAACTGAATTTGATAAAGAAATTAATTCGTGGACTACAAAGCTGTTTTTTCAACTCACAATGGCGGAAGGAGGAGGAGATGTCGATTTGGTCGAGCATATACTTTTAACGCCTTTCTCAAGACGAACTTTTCAAGAAAAATTAGACATCGTAAGGAGAGGTCGCCCGACGCCGACGCTACTTTTGTCACAGGCGGGGAAGGGGTTCGTTCGCCATTTTCAAATATCAAACTACGAGCGCTATCAATGGCTCACAGGATCCGAGAAGCACTGCAAACTGTACTGCTGGGAATGCCTATTGTTTGCAACTGATCGGTTTGGTGTTTGGAGCCACACTGGCTTTTCAAACTTGAGTTGCCTAACCAAGGCAGCAACGAGACACCAAAGCACGGCTGGGCACCTACAAGCAATGGTGCTTTTGAAAACTTTTGGGGACACCCGAGTGGATCTACAGCTCAATGAACAAGCGCGCAGGGAAACGGAGCTGCACAATGAGAAGGTGAAGAAAAATAGGGACATATTGAAAAGACTCATAAATTGTGTCATGTTTTTGGGGAAACAGGAACTTTCATTTAGGGGACACGATGAAAGTGCTGACTCCACAAACAAAGGGAACTACGTGGAGCTTCTTTCTTTTCTTTCTGAAAGCGACACAGATTTACAATACCACCTGTCCACTAACAAAGTGTTCATTGGGACGTCAGGCAAAATACAAAATGACCTAATTTATGCTATTGCTGAAGTGATGGGAGAAGAGATCAAAATGGAGATTAAAAAAGCTCCCTTTGTTGCCGTTATGGTGGACGAGACAACAGATGCGGGAAATGCAGCACAGCTCTCACTCGTCCTGCGTTATGTGACGGACACAGGAGTCAAGGAGCGATTTATCCGATTTGAAGATGTGACAAGCGGCAAGCGAGCTGATGACATTGCCGCTCTTATTTTCCGTTTCTTGGAGGAACATGAATGTAGTCTGGATAAAGTTGTGGCACAGTGTTTTGATGGCGCAGCAGTCATGGCATCTGGACTCAATGGGGTGCAGGCTAAAGTTAAGGAGAGGGCACCGATGGCCTTATTTATTCACTGCTATGCACATCGACTAAATTTAGTCCTGACTCAAGGAGCCTCAAAGCTTAAAGAATGCAAGGTCTTTATGCCAACCTCAATGGCCTTGCAGCATTTTTCTCACGATCCCCTAAGCGCACGCAACTGCTGGATGACATCTGCAAGCGTCGTCTTCCGAAGGTTGCACCAACGAGGTGGCAATATACATCTAGATTGGTCAATGCAGTCTTTGAAAAGAGAGTTGCCCTAAAGGAGCTGTTTAACCACTTACTGGAACATCATGATGACCATGACGGGGATACTGTGCTGATGGCTGATGGATTTAATTCACGTTTGGATGATTTTGAGTTTTGTTTTTTGCTTGAAACATTCAATGGGATTTTTAATTATTCGGATGTGCTGTTTGGAATTCTACAAAAACAAACTTTGGATGTACAATTCTGCCTGACAAGGGTGAACGAGTTTTGTGACACAATTGAACGAGAGAGGTGCAGGTTCAGTCCAATCTACGATGACACAGCTCGCATCTCAAGTTCACCCAGCGCACGCAGAGGCCCAGCACAAGGAGACCCTCGCACATACTACCAACAACTCCACAGCAGTATTCTGGACAACATTCTTTGCCAGATACGAAACAGGTTTCAAGACCACGACAAATTGATGTTTCTCTCCCTCCTGGACCCCCAGCACTTTCAGACATACCGGAAAACATTCCCGCAAACAGCCTTCTCCAGCTTAACAGAGAGTCACGGAACACTGTTCGACCTATCCAAGCTAAAAACAGAACTGACTGTAATGTATGCTATGACTGATTTTGAAGGGAAAAGTCCCTCTGATCTCCTTGATTTCCTTAAGCAGAAAAATCTGAATGAGGACATGGAGCAACTTTACACATTGGCATGTGTGGCAGTGACTATCCCTGTGTCCACGGCTCCTGTCGAGCGGTCATTCTCGGCCTTGAAGCGAATCAAAACGTATTCCAGAAATGCTACTGGACAGACTCGGCTTTCAGCATTAGCCTCCATGTCGATAGAAAAGGACCTATTGGTGGAACTAAAACGCACAGATAGACTGTACAACAGAGTCATTGAAGTCTTCTTGAGGAAAGAAAGAAGGATGGATTTTGTGTTCAAATAAGCAGTCTTTGGTGAGTAGGCATACAATGCATTCTATTTTTTATTCAATGTGTATGTATGTTTGGCACAAAATAAAATGGCAAATAGCGTATGTTGCAAATTATTTGTTTTATTTTCAGTGAATAGTTGTGTCTTTATCATCACGGTGAAACTGCTTTGGGTGCGACAATGCCCTGTTTAGTGAACAAACTAGTGCAAGTGACTTTTTTTCTTCTTTTTCTCCGTCCCGATGCGCGCATTCTGCAGCGCGCTAGACGGAGAGCCGAGAGAAATGACATGCTGTTGTGTAGATACGTCAACATCAGACGGCTGTTTAGTTTAATAAATGAACAAAGACGTGCTATAGAGAAAATGACGGGGGCGGGCCAAATTTTTTTTTATGTCATGCGATCTACCAATACTACGCCGCGATCGACCGGTAGGTCGCGATCGATGTATTGAGCAGCCTTGGTCTAGAGCCATGGCATCATAATGATAGTAATAAGAGGTGGATTAATTCGGGTGGGACTGTGTAGGACCTCACTGAAGGCCCAAGCCCCAGGCCCACGGCCCGCCACTGGGTTATAAGGATAAGTTGTATGCACAGATTGAACTATGACAAGCACACTCCTGTGGTGAATCTCTGGTAGTGGTATGATAAGCTTATGTTAGGATCACAGTAGGGGTGCAACTAACGATTATTTAGATAATCAATTAATCTATTTTTTCAATTAATCAGATTTTTGTTTAAACCCTGTAATTTTCAACCCTTTATTCAAAACAGGGTTCGTACGGTCATGGAAAACCTAGAAAAGTCTTGGAATTTTAAAATGGTTATTTCCAGGCCTGGAAAAGTAATTGAGAAAAAATAAAATTCACAAAGTTGTGGAAAAGTAATGCAAATGTGTTGTTATATTCGAATGTTAATTAATGCGGTATATACTGTATGCTTTGGAATTCTTATTGTTAGTTTAAATACTACATCTTCTCACTTTTTCATGTATACACCGAGTTTTCACAAAATGTTTGGTCATGGAAATTTGGTTTAAAATCCTGGAAATCCACTGCTCAACATGGATATGAAACATGTCAACAACATAACTGACAATGCTTTTCCCGCGTGAGTTTACTCGCCTTACTATTTGTGGTTTAATCGCATCATACGCATCGGTAAGGGGGCGTGGCTTATCTCCGTTGCTTTGCTCAGTGGAAAAATATTTTACGCCATCCGCCACTGAATAATTAACTACTTTTTCTATGTTATACTTCTTGTGGAAATCCCACACACGTCGTGACATCTAACGCCCTGGTTTCTGGGTTTATAACATCACCCGTAGGCGCACACAGCTCCGTGAATGTCACACCGACTACGTGAATGCATTCCGCTTCCAGCGCCACGAGAGCAGCAGCAGCCAGTTAGATTCACCAACGGCGTAGCGTCTCAACACTGATTGGCTTTCGCAACGCAGCGTTCTGGTCTGTCCTTTACCTCTGCTCTGCTCTTTTTTCTGTTGCGCCGCTTTGCGCTCAACTAAACTTTTTTTATACTCCACGACTTATTGAGTGCCGTAATAATCGCACGACACAACGAATCGATAATGAAATTCGTTGCCAACTATTTTAATAATCGATTTTTATCGATTTGTTGTTGCAGCACTAGATCACAGATTCTGTCTCTAAGGTCAGGGCTTAGAAAGTGCTTTGAGTTACAGCGCAAAAATAAAGTTACCTTACATCTCGCTTAATGAATGTTTACATGCTCTCTTGTATGACTTTGTTCAGTTGGCAGCAAGCTGTCTCATCCATCATACAGCTTAACTCCATATTACTTTTTTTTTTTTAAATCACCTTTTTGAGCAAACTAAAGTTGTTTTTCCTGGAGAGAAATGATAGCCCATCTAAGTAGAGGGAGCCCAAACTTTCATTATGACTTCAGATAAGCAGGCGGCTGAACCTGTAATGTAGTTTTGAGTTACAATGTGAGGGATGGGGGGGCTGTGGGGGCTGTGGGAGCATTGTAAAGAGCCCAGTAAATCACTAATATGTACTGCAGACCTTCTACACAGTCTGCTAGAGCAGATAGCTGGATATTGGCAAAGTCGATTTAGCCTTAGGGCAGATATGCATCCATTATCAATGGTATTGCTACTGCAGAGCTTCATGAACTTAAAGGTTGCAGTCTGAAAAAGCAGGTATCTTTTAGTAGAAAACTACACCTAACCTCTATCACTAGTCATCTATGACATTCACCAAAATGTATCTCTAAACCAGTCTCATACATTCACGATGAGGCAGACTTACTCTGAATAAAAAAATTAAAAAGGCGAATTCAAGGACAATGCTCATTATATGTATGCTTTATATATAAAGCATATATATATATATACACATGTATATACAGGACTGTCTCAGAAAATTAGAATATTGTGATGAAGTTCTTTATTTTCTGTAATGCAATTAAAAAAACAAAAATGTCATGCATTCTGGATTCATTACAAATCAACTGAAATATTGCAAGCCTTTTATTCTTTTAATATTGCTGATTATGGCTTACAGCTTAAGAAAACTCTAAAATCCTATCTCATAAAATTTTAATATTTCCTCAGACCAAGTAAAAAAAAAGATTTATAACAGCTGAGTGTTTGTCAAGGCTCAGGAAACCCTTGCAGGTGTTTCGAGTTAATTAGACAATTCCTGTGATTTGTTTAATACCCTACTAGTATACTTTTTCATGATATTCTAATATTTAGAGATAGGATATTTGAGTTTTCTTAAGCTGTAAGCCATAATCAGCAATATTAAAAGAATAAAAGGCTTGCAATATTTCAGTTGATTTGTAATGAATCCAGAATGCATGACATTTTTGTTTTTTTAATTGCATTACAGAAAATAAAGAACTTCATCACAATATTCTAATTTTCTGAGACAGTCCTGTATATATGTATGCTTTATATAGGGCTTTCCAATCTGTAAACATACGACATCCCTATCCCAGGACCTCACATCAGATCAGGAAAAACTCCCAAGTAATAGAAAAAAAACCTTTTACAGGGAGAAAAGGAAGAAAACCTTCAGGAGAGCAACAGAAAATGATTCTTTTTCGCTGATGGACAGATGCAATAGATGTCATGTGTACAGAAGGAATCAAAACAGAGTTACAACACATTCAAGGAGTATGACAGAGTGTATAAATAGTTGGTAGTAGGCATGGACCCCGATCCAGACCTCCACAATCCATCCGGCAGATGGAGATAGAGAGGAGTGGGTGGGGTATCAGCAGGGCCATGGCATCAGACCCAGCCAGGTCCAATTGAAGTCACAAGGACTCCGGGGAGGAAGCAGAGTTAATAATGCACAATGGAGAGATGAAAATTCATCCTTTAGGAGACAGAGAAGAGGAAATAAGTGGTCAGTGCATTCTAAAACGTCCCCCAGCAGCTTATAAGCCTATATCAGCATATCTAGGGGTTGGACCAGGGCAAACCTGATTCAGCCCTAACTGTAAGCACTGTCAAAGAGGAAAGTCTTAAGTCTACTTTTAAATGAGGTGACTGTGTCTGCTTTCCGGACTGAAGGTTGTGTTTATTGCTTTTTATTTAAGCTCACACACCGTATATACACCAATGTCTTATTTTCTAAATATTTGTTTACTTCTAATCAAACCAATACAGTGTACAATATCAGGTACACATTTTTTTCAAACATCCTTGTGCTGCATAATGAATTAAATATAAACCAAAATATTACATACAAAAATATTGTGAAAGTAAGTCCCAAAAAGACAAGTATACAATAATAGACAGTATTCTGCATTCATAATAAAGCTCCTAAGCAGCAATCTATTTAAAAATTACATAATTGACTGGGATGGCCAATCATCCTTGAAATATAATTAATAAAGTTGATACACGAAATACAGTAAATGCCTCCAAGGCTTTGATGCATCTTAAAAGAATAGCGACACAAGAAAAAATAAGTATCCAGCATTTAAAAGCTTATCAATACCTTAGGCCTCTTCTTAGTCCATCTCCCTCTCTGTGATAAACATGTATACACCGAGCAGGAAAACATAATGTGATATACTGCATTTTAACTAAAAACCACAAGGCAAAACCATTAACAGCTTTGTCTGTTTTCTCGAAGTGGAATCAGATCCGTTATAGCTTATATGTGAAGCTCTCTAATCTTGTCCAGCTCCTGCTGTGCGTTTAAAAGGCAGGTGATAATGTCAGGCTAAGAGTCGGTGGCAGTTCGGAGCAGTTATCCACCTGACTTCCTATCTGGGGAGGAAGTTGACTGTCGGATCTTATCATTCTCATGATGTTCCTTCTCTCTGAGGTCTCCGACAGCCTGACTGTGACCCTGACCGTGGTGTCAAAAGTCACATGTTTCCCACCACTTTTTCCCGCACTACAAACCGTGCAGCCATCAAGTTTTACAGGGAATGTGTGCATGTGGACCAGAGACAGAC
Organism: Pseudoliparis swirei; assembly: GCF_029220125.1. Lineage (NCBI taxonomy): Eukaryota > Metazoa > Chordata > Actinopteri > Perciformes > Liparidae > Pseudoliparis > Pseudoliparis swirei. The sequence goes on along the minus strand of NC_079402.1, from coordinate 8,167,180 downwards.
TCAATTTCACTGTAGGATTTGGGGAAATGGATGGGCTGTCAGGCTAAGTTGAAAACAAGATTTTACGGGGAATCTGTTCCTGGTTAGAAGACATTTTCTCTTCTCTATCACTTACCTTTTCCTCCAATCTCAATGTTTCCTGACAGGCAATAATGCTGTTATATGTAGGTCTACCACAACCTGTGAACTCATGAAGCAACCCTCCCTAATCAACTATAACATGCATGCCATGTCGTTGTATGTTTGGCATACTTGATATTTTAATGAGTCTCCTTGGTCTGGGAGGATTCAGCTCGATGGATATTTAGGAGCTGAAGTGGTCAGTTAGCTGAAGTACAGCATCCTGAATACCGAATACAAGTTTAATGATTAATATAGGTATTCACCTTTTTCTCTTCTCAGTAGAAATATCCATCAACAGAAACTAAATGCTTTACATATAATCTTGGGCACTTTTAGTCAAATATTGTCAACAGACATTAAGTCAATGTACCTCATATTGTATTATTGCATGGTGTTGTGAATGCAAGAAGCTGTGATTCTATTGTATACCAATGTTGTGGAATTACAATGACTTTATTTTAAACCTCTTTCTACATCTCCTTTCCTTACTTTACCTCTCCAATCCCTCTTTGACCCTTGTTTCCCTTCTTACGGTGTTTTTCACTCCCCTCCCTCCATCCATACTCCATCTAAACATTCTTATGTGCATTTCACTCCATCAGGTTCTCCAGCTAAGTAAGTTAATCTGGTGAGAAGCCATACAAGCATTGTTTATGAACAGAGCAGTAAGTGCATTGTTGGCAAGATAAACCGACCTGATTTATTTCAAGGAGATCTCTGGGAGTAATACAGCACAGAGAAAAAGAGCCCTCCCTATTGCTTTATATGCATGTCTGTCTGTCTTTCATCTCCTCTTTCTCACTATCTCCCCTCTACCCATCCATCCCACTCTCTCCCCTCATTTTCTGCATCCCTTTATGTCTGTGCAAAAACCCCAACCATCCCCCCTTCTGCCTTTTATTCTGCCGCACACACTCTCAGAGATGTATTGAAATGCCTATGTCGTAAATGTTGCCTCCTACCTGACTTTTTATGGCCACTTGAATTCATCCACAGAAGGTGGCCTTTGTTTGAAAATATGCTCTGCAACAGAATGGGTTGTACCAAGTTACCCCAGTCCAGCAGTTGAACTGTTTTATGCATTGCAACAAGTGGGCTTAATGGCAGATGGCCTGCCTTAATAGCTTCACATGCAATACTGGTGTTACTGCTGACAACAGGATACTTTGTAGATAGAGGAGAATATATCTTAGTGTCCATCAACCCTGCTTTATTTAATTCAGTTCATGTTATCTAGCCCAACATCAAAACTTACAAATTTGCCTCAGAGGGCTTTACAGTCTGTACACATACGACATCCCTATCACAGGACCTCACATCGGATCCCTTTCACAGGGAAAAAAAAGGTAAGACACCTTCAAGAGAGCAACAGAGGAGGATACCTCTCCAGGATGGACGGAAGCAATAGTCATGTGTACAGAAGGAAGCATTACAGAGTTACAACACATTCAATGAGTATGACAGAGTGTATGACAGAGTTTGTAGTAGGCATGGACCACGATCCAGACCTCCATGATCCATCAGGGAGATAGAGGTAGAGAGGAGGAGTGGGCGGAGCAGGGCCATGGCATCAGACCCAGCCAGGTCCAATGGACCCTACGAGACGTGAAGTCACAAAGACTCCTAGAAGGAAGCAGAGTTAATAATGTGCAGTGGAGAGATGAAAATTCATCCATAAGTAGAGAAGAGTAGAGGTGCTCAGCGTATCCTAAAGCGTCCCCCAGCAGCCTATAAGCCTATAGCAGCATATCTAGGGGTTGGACCAGGGCAAACCTGATTCAGCCCTGACTATAAGCTCTGTCAAAGAGGAAAGTCTTAAGTCGACTCTTAAATGAGGTGACTGTGTCTGCCTCCCGGACTGAAGGTGGAAGCTGGTTCCATAAAAGAAGAGCTTGATAACTGAAGGCTCTGGCTCCCATCCTACTTTTTAAGACTCTAGAAACCACAAGTAGCCCCACATTTAGTGAGCGCATCTCTCTAGTGGGGCAATATGGTACTACAAGCTCCTTGAGATATGGAGGATCACCAATTAAGGCTTTGTAGGTTAAGATATTAATTTTAAATGTGATTCTTGATTAGAGCAGCCATCCATAATCAATACCTATACATCAATTAACCTGACTGCATGTCTTTGGGAGGTAGCCGGAGAACCCGGAGGGAACCCACGCTGCCACGGGGAGAACATGCAAACTCCACACAGAAGGACCACCCTGACCGGGAATTGAACCCACGGCCCTCTTGCTGTGAGGCGACAGTGCTAGCCACTACACCACCGTGAAGCCAATACGATAATAATATGACACGCTGTTAAAGTAAGTCCAAGAAGTCTTTTCAGGGTTGTAAGGTTATAAATAAAGGAATCACCTCCCCACCCATAGTGACCATGTATAATCCCTACATGCACCACATAAGTAGTAAAACCTGTTTGGTATTTTGTGTAACTGTAGGCTATCATCATTGTGTACAATACAAAACAACAATGCCCCAGTCTTGGATGACTGGTGATAAAATAATTAAAACATCTGTAGCCCAAAAAATTGACAAATTGCTACACATAAAGTGAATGTGTTTGGGTGACAACAGAGGCCACATGTTCTCCTCTCTGCAAAAGACTGTGAAGGAATCGGGAACGGATGTCAAAAAGGTCAAATACATTGTCAAGCAGGTCAAGGAGATTATGACAACAGAGGAGATGAAGAGTAGGGGTAGTGAACAAAAGAAAGGCGCGTCATCGAGGCTGATGGGGGGTGGGGGGCAAGGGTGAGACATGAGGGATGAGATAGAGGGTATGGAGGAAGTGAAGGACAAAAGGAGAGACAGAGAAAGTAGAGCGCGAGGAGGTGAGTGAGAAGAGAGTGGCAGCAGTAAGAAGGAGAGGGGAGGTGAACACTGAGATGAGGACACAATGAAGGACAGGGAGGAGAGGTAAAATAAAAAAAAGGAGCGAGAGAGTGTGAGAGAGAGAGAGAAGGAAAACACCAGAGGCAAGGAAAGTTGAAGAGAACAAGGGAGGTGTTAGATTGAGAGGACAAGAGTGACAAAAGTAGCAGATAATGAGATACAGATGAGGGAGTGAAGAGAAGGGGAAGAATGGACGGACAGAACAAGGAAGGGAAAGAGGGATGATAATTACAGGAGTGATGAGAGACAGATGGGTGTGTTGGATGAAGAGGTGGGAGGATGAAGTGATAGTGTTGAGATGATAGTAACATGCCTCGGTCTCGGCTGTTTCCTGTAACAACAGAATCCCCAGTGTGTGTGTGTGTGTGTGTGTGTGTTTGAGAGGGGCTTGAGAAGTTGAACTTTGATCTCATTAACATGGTTAGACTGACCTGCCAACCCGGACATGCCGAAATGTGTGCGCACAGAGCAACGGCAGCAGCAACGCGGACAAATTGTACTGTTTGTGCCACAATAAAACGCAAGATCAGAGGAGATGAAATCAGCGGTAACGGACACACGCGGTACACTAACAAGCACATAAACAAAGAAGCACGCGGAGAAGCAAGAAAACATCACCAACAGATGAGAGCCAGTTGTCTTGTAGTAATTGATCCCATATTTCGGCCTTGTAAAGTCAAGGACGAATAACATGTTCAAGGCAGATGTGGTTTGTTGTATGTGGTTTTACTGTTAAAATCATTCAGTTTTAACACACCGATGGAGATTCCGTTGAGGCGTAACCAGTTATGGGATTGTATGGAATCACTGAATCAAAGAATGCTTTGAAAAGTGATAGTTGGGAGTCATGAGGTAGAACATTGAGCCAGATAGATGCATAAAGAGGTGAGGAGACAATATAAAGAGCATTATGGGTATGTGTTGTTTATGAATACTTTGGCTGGGTTAATGGATGGAATGATGAAAGTAATCAAGCTAACAAGCGTGGAAGAACATGATACTGTGTATATTTCTCTATCTACATTTTTTTAAATATTTTGAACACCAGAGAAAGCCTCAAGCATACGAACTCCCTTTTAAAGTCAACATATCAAAGATTTCTCTGTTTTGCATTCTCTTTCGTTGAAGGAGTCCGTTGCAGGAGTCCTGGGGGCCATCCGTTTGCACTTTGAAAAATTAGAGACAGCATGTGATTCCTTGTGCCATCAAACTTTGTTTAATACACTCGAGATGTGGCAGCGAGAGAGGTGTCAGGCCAAGACCAACGGAATAGCGACCAAAACAATAGTCTGTAAACCATGAAAGAGCAGGGCTTTGAGATCACTTTTGTGGTCAAGTGAGAGGGTGGGACTCAGGGCGAGGGAGAGAGGGACAGAGGCAGATGGACAGAGATCAGAAAAATGGCACAGTAGGAATTTAACGATGACAGGGAAGTGGAATGAGAGCGAGAGCAGTGGTCAGAATAGGAAATCTGATCGTAAAGTTGGTTTAATTGTGATGGAAAATTTCCCCCACTGTTGTTGCAGTTTGCAAGATAAGGATAAGTCGAAGACACATTTCCTTCTGGTGTACAATAAAGGTTTATTGTAAGAGTAAAAACACAGACATCTGATTACTGTGAGATACCTGAGAAACAACAGACAAAAAGGTACCACGATGTCCACAACAATAACAATGTGAAGTTTGTGATTTCACTTACAGCAATGAACCTTTTATTTGGACTTAAGCAAGCCACACTTTAATCACAATCCCAACGTCCCCCACGTATCTTAAAGATTATCATCACTTGTTTTAAAAAGCGTGCATTTCCTTTTGTGTGAGGCAGAGCCAGTGTTCTGCTCTCTGACAGTTGCTTTCTCCACAGCATTGACAACAGCATTCCTGGCCCTTGGACTCAAAAGGAGATGCCAAGAAAGCAGCTAATAATATTTTTACTAGTTGATGTCATGCAGGTAATTAATGACAAGATAAACGAAGATAAATCTGAGACTGGGCCTCATATGAACAGGCAAGTCAGGTCTCAAGAACACAGGGAGACTATGTCACACAAAAAACAAAAAAACCGCTCTATATATGTCCACAAACACTAATTAGGTCATAAGGTGCAGCTGGGGAGGCAGGGAACAGGTCTCAAGGGCTGATGAGGGGATGAGCCACAGGTGTGCAGGGCAGGAAACTGCACACAGGGTCAGAAAAAAAGAGGCAGGTTGAGACGGACGCAGAGGGCACGGTTCCTTTTCTGATTTACAATTGGCAGAGAGCGATCGATGCAGTTGTCAAGGGCACTAAGAAGTGCAACATCATCGCAGAGGACTTTGGACGGAATAAAGCATGGCAGCAGAGCTACCAACTCTCACGGTTTCGCCGTGTGACACACGCTTTTGCATGTTTTCACACGCTCTCACGCCACACAACCAATTTCTCACGGCAAAAGTAATTCTGATTTTGGGCCGAGGCGCGTTGGTTTCTTTTCAAACTCCGCGACGATAGATGGTGCTAAGGAGCGCATCTATAAACCTATTCGCTGCATAGACATCCTATTTACCCCAAAGAGACCCGAAGTTAGCAACAGAAGAAGATTTTCAAGCAGACACAACGAGCAGAGACGACGGTATGTTAATGCAGGGCTCTCAAGTGTCACGCATTGAGCGTGACAGTCACGCATTTCGGTCTTACGTCACGCACTCCCGCCACACATCGTATTTCTCACGCTGAAAAAACTCTCGGCTATTTAATGTTTTAACCCTGTAAGACCCCTCGTTGTAATATTACAACGTCACTTTTATCTCTCTAAAAAACATATTTGCAAAAACGTTTTTTGGGGAAAGACGATATTTACATAGTCAATGGGTCCTATTGTCTTGCCTTGCAATGCCATTGGATTGTAAATGTGTATATAGGTGTGGCCATAAGGCCATGAACTCACTCTACCTGCAAACTTTCCCGGAAGCACATCTCCTTGTTTCATTCCACTGGATATATCAACATTGAAGTAAGTAAATTCCATGAAATATTTTTTTTGGTGATTGTTAGAATGTGTAGTTCATGTAAATACTAAATTATTGTGGAATTAATGCATCACATTAGATTTTCAGCTTGTTATGTCGTTGTTGTAATTTTACAACGTTGGGTGAAAATGGTAGCTAAAATAGCAGGTGCACCTTGCACACTACATGGAGACATTCCACTTCTCGGATGTTCAGATACAGGATAAATGTAATGTATTTGATGGTTCACACTTTACAAAAGGGTTATTTGTTATAATTTTAAGTTTAGACCATATTTGAATAATTCTAAATGGGTTAGGGTAACCCAAACCCTATGTTATTTCTATGTTCGCAGTGAGATATAGTCAACTGTTTTTTAAAATCTGCACTTTGTTGGTTTGCCCAAATATCTCCTTGTTACACAAGCCAGATAATGTGTGTAGAATGCTTTGGAGGATGGTTGTTCAGGGACAAGTGTAAATGTTTTGGAATGTGGAGTTGCATGTATTTTGCATTGGTCAGGAGAGGTGTAAATGTTTTGAATGTGGGGTTGCATTTATAATGCATTGTTCAGGAGAGGTGTAAATGTTCTGAATATGGTGGTTGCATTTATAATGCAAGTTCAGGGAGAGGTGTAAATGTTCTGGAATATGGTGGTTGCATTTATAATGCATTGTTCAGGGAGAGGTGTAAATGTTCTGGAATATGGTGGTTGCATTTATAATGCATTGTTCAGGGAGAGGTGTAAATGTTCTGGAATATGGGGATGTAAGAGTTCTGGGGGGGTTGTATTTTCCTTTTGTAAATGTAAGTAGAGAGCACATTAGGCTAGCCAGACAGTATTGTGTGCCATCAGTGGAGTGTATTGCCTGAATAGGATTAATTTGCATTGGAATTAGTTATACTTGAACATTCTCTAACTATTGTTTCCATTTCAGAATGCCACCAGCAAGGAGAGCAAATGCTGAAATTCTGCTACCAACTAGGCCCAACGTTGCAATATTACAACGTTTCCCTAAAAACTTACAAAAACATTTTTTTTAAATTAATCCTTCATTATCTGCATCAGAAGACTCTTACAACATCATCTGACTTAAAAAAAAAAAATGTAGACATTATTTCTATGCTTGGGTCTTACAGGGTTAATGTGCCGCAGCACGCAAACATGAGCTGGCCGCGCTGCCCTCACCGTGGAGGAATCAAGCGCTCAAATTTCCTGATATTTGAGCCACCAATGTGTGTGGGTGCGCGGCAACATTTTGGTCACCCCCGACAAAATCTCACTCCAAGGTTTTTTTAAAAGTTGGCAGCTCTGTGGCAGCAATGACAGAAACTGCACCACTATGTCGCTGGTGGGCAAAATGTGTCTTGCTCAAGGACACGACAGGGTGCATATCTGCCAATAAAGGCTTGAACTTGGGTTCTTGAGTTTGGGGATGGACTACTTGCTATGCGATCCCGATACTGCAACTACTCAACGTTCTTTCTTGACGGTTCGGTCTGTCCTTGCATCCTGGGACTGTCTGTCCCCAGGATTTAGTGTTTGACTAATGCTGTTGTCTCCAACACATGTCTTCCAAAAGGTCCATTTGTTTACTTTTACTACCTGTGCATTCAGCAGTATATATATATATATATATATACAGGACTGTCTCAGAAAATTAGAATATTGTGATAAAGTTCTTTATTTTCTGTAATGCAATTTAAAAAACAAAAATGTCATGCATTCTGGATTCATTACAAATCAACTGAAATATTGCAAGCCTTTTATTCTTTTAATATTGCTGATTATGGCTTACAGCTTAAGAAAACTCAAATATCCTATCTCTAAATATTAGAATATCATGAAAAAGTATACTAGTAGGGTATTAAACAAATCACTTGAATCGTCTAATTAACTCGAAACACCTGGAAACACATTTTCAAATGTTTGATTTAGTTTTGCTGTTATAAATCTTTTTTTTAATTTGGTCTGAGGAAATATTCAAATTTTATGAGATAGGATTTTAGAGTTTTCTTAAGCTGTAAGCCATAATCAGCAATATTAAAAGAATAAAAGGCTTGCAATATTTCAGTTGATTTGTAATGAATCCAGAATGCATGACATTTTTGTTTTTTAAATTGCATTACAGAAAATAAAGAACTTTATCACAATATTCTAATTTTCTGAGACAGTCCTGTATATATATAACTTAGCGAAATTGGCGCCACCATCACCATCTGTGAGATCAAATGCTGCCTGGACATTGACAGATCCAGCTTTATTTATTAAAAGATAAAGCCTTTGATGTTGTACAACCATAGGAAAGAGTACTTATGTTAAGTAGACTTTCATCATGATACCAATACTCTTCTTCAAGTAAACTTTGAAAACAGCACTTGTTTTTGTATTCTATTCTTGTAAGGATACTTACAATTAAATTAAAGACAGGAATACATTCACCCGTTTGTCAAAAGAACAGAGTAACCTGTAGCCAGGCTAAAACAGTTTCGTTAAGCCTCCATAAACAATACAGCTGATTCCACCTATAGATGCCCACATTTTGTCCTAGGAGATATAAATAAACCCATAAAAAAAGACAACTGCACAGTTACTTGTAAGAGGTGGGAGAAGTGCAGTAACTGCTAGGGCCAATCACCCGGCACCAGCTGTGCTGAATCGGGCATGCCATTAGCGTGCCTCAGGATTGGCTGCCTTTTTGGATCCTGTCTAGCAATTTCCATAATGTCAACGGTCATCACGAGTGCAGAGAAAACATTTCAAAGGCCTGCTAAAAAAAAAGAAAACTCAGAATCACATCTGAGGGCTTTAAAGACACAACTGTTGACCGTAACACCCACTGGCAGCAATGCCTGAAAAGTGCTGTGAGGCTTCAGAGGGAGAAGGCATCCCAAGACATTGAATATGACATAGGAGAAACATAACCTGAGGCTGCAAGATGGCAAAGTGGGGAAGCGTGTCCAACAGACGTACAGTCTGAGATCCAGCCCCAAGTGGCAAGTGTTTCGTCTGCTGAAGTGCAAGGCAATAACTTCCGTGTACAGCCATGAGGACAAATTAAAGTTTAGACATGCAAAGCATTTAATTGTGCAGTAGATCTGGATTAAATACCCTCATATGTTTCGAGTGGTGGTATTTGCCATTTGGTAGACAGATAAAGCACATCGGTCTAGTCAAACGTTGTCATCCCACCATTGGGTAAAGCAGGAATAACTTATTAAACTTCTTCCAGCAGATTCACAGGCAAAACACCGGGTCCAGTTTACCAAATTCTGACGTTAGTCAGATTCAGTAGCCCATCGTTGAAATAAGGTTCCTAATTGAAATAGACAGATTACAAACAAAGTCACATTTACTCCACTATCTCCACACATCCGCCTCTACGAAGTCCAGCAATAACAGGGAACACAAGGTAAGTAAGTCCTGTGACTTTTAATAATTAATGTGAATTTGGTGTTGCCAACCATGTTAGTGTCTCTTTAAAGTGAATCATCAAATAATACAATCAAAACAAAATAACTCAGAGTATGCAAATTTCGACATTTTGATGAAAATTCAAAAAATTAACAGTTGTTGACATTTCCTGTCAGTAAAACAATGCTAAAGTACATTACATGTGTTTGTATACCAACTACCACAGCTATTTTGAATTAAGCTTGCATTCAGTACTCAGCATGCCGTTTATGGAAATGGTCCATCGCACATCTGTCCACTCATCCATCCATCCAGTCACTGCTGTGCTTCAACGAGTGTCTCCTTGTTAAAGGTTAGAAAATAATTGTTATTCTTCATCATTTAATTGCTTTGGCAAAAATGGCGACCAGCAATTCATGTAAAGCTTAAATGAAAATTAAATTTAGAAATTGAGTTTTTGAGCAGGAAGGTGGGGGCAAAAATAGAGAAATAGCAAGAGACACCCATTGTTCTGTTTTGGCAATGATGTGTTGTTATTTGCGCCAAATAGAGCACAGTGAAATTGAGACAAACGGGAAAAGATGGCCAGAGAAAGACTCGTCTCTGGAGAGACATAGCTTTCGATGGAGAAATGAGAAAAAAATGTTATACTCAGATACAAGTAGAGAACACCAAGATAGGAATATATGAACGCCAAGATAGGAACTGAAAGATGTAGAGAAACACATGGAAAAAGACAGGTGTAATGTCCATGATATAAAAGCAGAGGCTCTGCTTTTCCTCTAATACTTGTCAAGTCCCTACTCCCAGCCACAAATACACACATATACAGAGTGTCCCTTCTGATTGTCCTCAAGTCATGTTGTAAACAAAGCTATCATCGCGCTGGCACTACTGAGATTGGATCAGGATAGAGTGGGAGTAAGAGAAAGGGGTCGCAGGACAGATCAGAGAAACAGAGAAACGTGGGGGGGGGGGGGGAAAGGGGGAGAAAAAAGCAGAGAAACTATGACTGAGAAGAATGAGAAGCAGAGGGATAAGACATGAAAATAAAGGAAATTATCTTTCCGCGTAGGTCACACACTGCTTATCATCTGGTAAAAAAGATATTAATCCATGCTAACAATTTATGTACTAAATAATAACTAAGAAGTAACACAAAGTGAGAAGAATGCATATGTACATTATGTATGGTTTAATGGAATTGAGTGTATGACATACTCCCTAGCCTTGTAGATTATCTAAATCTCTTGAGCTCAGTGGAGCTTGAGGTTGTACATTAAGGAGTGGGCTTCAGTGCAGTATTTACTGTGTGCGTGTTTGTGTCAGGCCCTAAGGCTGACATTTCTTCAATTGGATTGCAATGTGAGATTATGTATGTTAGAAAATGTGATTTCTCTTCCACCCACACACACCTCCAGGTCCTCCAGGACTTCCAGGCTGCCATGTGGCTGCGTGAGAAAGATCTGCAACAAAGGCAGGAAGATATGACACATGCAAGATTTATTTGGCCTCAGTAAATGTCCAAAGTGTCTTTGACATAGGAAGCAAGAATCTGAATTCATGGACAGTGCGTTCATTGAATATATTTGTGGTTGTGTGTGTAAGAGTGTGTGTGAGAGAGAGAGAGCAAGGCCCAGTGAAGCAGATGGGCACACCAGCTGTACTGCCAAGGCTATTTCATGACTGGATACCCAACAATAAATCCGTACTAAATGCAAAAATGAACACCTGTAAACATCCTAACTGTTCCACCGAGGCCCTCATACACTTCGTGGTCTTACATTAAACTGGTCAAAATTGTTGATGTATCCTATTAACCATCAGCCTTGCATCGATTCTGCACGACTGCTGCAGCACCCACTTCAAGCTGATGTGTTCTGAATCTATTGATCTATGAACTGAGGAGGACTTCCATAAACATAGACTTGTCCCTGTTGGCTGGTTGCTCGACCATTCTTTTCAAGGGCGCAGTTTACACTGGGGATTGAGGGAACTATGTTTGTCGAGCTCACTATTATACTTCCGTCAGCTGAGAGGAGCTGGTCAACATGTGGATGCACTCCACTGTGTCGCCCTCCGTTGTTCCTGTGCACACAGAGCAATAAGCTGAAGGAGCGTTGTTACCACTGGAGGTTGTTGTGGCTGCTCTTAACTCTGGGGTCAGCAACACAAATGGGTGTATGTGTGTATACATATATATATATATATATATACATATATATACATGCACGTGCACAGACATTTTGGGGGGTAGGTGCTCAAACCAAAAAAAAGGGCACCCAATGCCAAAATGCCAGAGTTGAAGCATGAGCAGCAATACACCGATGAAGCTGTCCTCGACCTGCGTTTCCTCTGGGCAGCATCAGACCGCTAGCTTACATTTTCTTGATGAATAAAGATGAATTATTATATAGCAACAACAGTACAAGTGTTCTGATTGGCTAATGGGTCGTCATCCCAGCCACGTCTTGCCCTCCTGGTCTGATACGGATCCGTATTGCCCTCTTACGTCATTTTCAAAATGAGCGATATTGATAGACATCAATAGCCAAGAGCAGTGGTTCTCAAACTAAGGCCCGCGGGCCGGATACGGTCCACCTCCACATTTGGCCCGGCCCTCTGAACAATACCAGTCAGTCAGTCTGGCCACGCAAATCCACCTAGCCCCTGTTAAATAGAACGGAATAAGAATTCTCTCTATCTCTCTCTCTTCTCTCTATCTCTCTCTTCTCT